>NW_006287915.1:1006044-1006672 GCF_000327345.1 Myotis davidii | reverse complement strand
TGGGGGTGGGCAGGAGAAAACATTAGGACTGATATTACTGAAGAGATCCAGTAGCAGAGACTTTTAAAATCTAAACCATAAGCAGGGAAACTTAGTCTGAGCCACAGAAGAAAAATAAGACAAACAAAATTTTCATAAACCAAAGTCTACTTGTCTTGGACATTTTGCAAATGGATTATATTATATTATATTATATTATATTATTATTATTATTTATTGTCATCATCATCGTAGGGCTTTCCATGACATGTAACACTTAATTCTATCTTGTGTTATTATTTGTTATTTTCGTTTTGTCTTTCCAGCTATGGTGTAAACTCCTTTAAAGCACGTTCTGGATCTGTGTTTCTTTTTAATCTCTCTCTACACCTTCAGACAGCACTCCTTACTCCTTTGTTAATCCAGAGAAAATGCCTGTGTGACTGTTTGATTGCCTGCAGTTTACAGTGGCTCACATTATGGGTTCCCAATTAAACATTAAGCAACAGTCTCTTTCTCCATAGGTTCCAATGACTCATAGTTGAATTTCACACTTTCTTCAAATATCCTGACTGGCTAATTCCACTAACTGGTGATCTGACCAACTCAGAGTGACAAAGCAAGGACACAGGCGAAGTGTGCTCATGCT
>NW_006287915.1:973607-1005998 GCF_000327345.1 Myotis davidii | reverse complement strand
ATTCCTGCCATTATTAAAATAGTTTTTAACTTGTCTTGAAATTACCAGACAACAAGCAAATACCCAATGGACAGCCAGTGAGAGTGGAGATACTTGTAGATGCTACCAGTAATTTTGTAGGGAGGGGCCAGTTTTTAGCCATTACACATTACATATTACACTTTGTGGACAAGAAAAGAGGCAGCAAATACCAAAGCACTTTACAACTCAATTGAATGGAAACAGTGTACCCTTGCATGGATAATCTGTTTGCCCTCAGTGTGGAAATATTCTCTTTATTCGCAGGGAATGATAATGATGACAACAATGGCAACAACAAGTGACAACGGTGATCATGGCAACTGCTGATCACTGACTTTGTACCGAGCAATTTGCTAAGTCGCTTTTGTACAATACTTCCAAAAGTCAGGTATTATAATAGATATTTTACAGGTGAGGTTATTTATATTCAATACCATGCCCACTTACTGAGGAGCTTTCCTGGTCTTTAATCCTAAATCTCCTGGACTTCAAAGTCTGTGCCACATATTATATCTGTCAGACTAAGCCAGAGGGGCACAAAGAATGTGCTCTAAAATATACTTCTCCTAGGAAGAAACATCAACACTGATCTAGTTCCCTTAAAATTCTGCTTAGTGGCCTATACCTTAAGAGTCTGTCTGGCCCTAGCTGGTTTGGCTCGGTGGATAGAGCATCAGCCTGCAGACTGAAGGGTCCCGGGTTTGATTTTGGTCAAGGGCACATGCCTAGGTTGCAAGGCTTGAACCCCAGTGGGGGGGCATGCAGGAGGCAGCCAATCAATGATTCTCTTTCATCATTGATGTTTCTATCTTTCTCTCCCTCTCCCTTCCTCTCTGAAATCAATACAAATATATTTTTTAGAAGAATCTATCTGAAGTACCATGAGAACATCACCTAATCCTAATATAATTTATCATCCAAACCAAGTCTCTATTGTTTGGGGCAAATTAAACCAATTTGAGTCACCAGAAAAACAAGCATTAACTGGAACAGTCCAGGGCAAACTAAGCTCTACCCACATATTAGGTTGTCCTAACTAACTCACCATAAGTTAAGTGCCCAACTATTTGAAGTATTATATGGCTAACATATTTTTAAAGCTGAGTCAATTGCACTATAATTTTCATACTGTAAAAATTGACTCTGTGTATATAGTCCTATGAATCTGAACAATCATAATGAGTTGTGTAATCAAAATCAAGACATAGAATATTTCACTGCAAGATTTATAGTTAATCCTCTCCCTGACCGGGTTAGCTTTCTCATGAGTTTTTTAAAGGAATTACATAATGTAACTTTTTGAGTCTGGCTTCTGTCAGTTAGCTGAAATTCATCCATGTTGTTGAAGGGATTCGTAGTTCATTTTTTCTTCTTGAGTAGTTTCCATAGAATAGATGTACTACAATTTGTTCACCTAGTCATCTGTGGACAGACATTTGGATTGTCTCCAGTTTTGGCTGATTATAAATAAAACTGTTTAGTAAACATTTATACATAGGTTTCCATGTGGATATGTCATCATATGTCATCATAGATATTGTATAAACATCTAGGAGCTAGAATACTGGATTATATAGTAAGTGTAGGCTAATTGATAAGAAACTGCCAACCAGTTTTTCAAAGTGGTTGTCCGTTTTTGCATTCCCACCAGCAGTGTATGAGACATCCATTAACTCCACACTCTTGTCAGCACTCAGTATTTTCAGGGTGTGTTTTTTTAAGCCAGTCTGAAAGTATATCACTGTGGTTCACTTCTCTTCCCTAATGATTATGGCGTCAATATATTTTCATGTGCTTATCTGTCATCTGTATATCTTCATTGGTGAAATGTCAATTTAATTCTTTAGCCCATTGTTTTAAATCCTCACCCAAGGACATACTTAGAGAGAGGAAGAGAGAGAGAGAGAGAGAGAGAGAGAGAGAGAGAGAGAAACATCATTGGTGGTCTTGCATGGGATCGAATGCATCCTGACCAGGGACCTGAACCTGCAGCTTTTGGTGCACAGGATGACGCTCAACCAACTGAGCCACTCCGGCTGGGCTAACCCATTTTTTAAAAAAATACATATATTTTTATTGATTCCAGAGAGGAAGAGAGAGATAGAAACATCACTGATGAGAGAGAATCTTTTTAGTGGACAATTTTATTATTTGTTCTCTTACTATTAAGTAGTAGAGAGTTTTTAATATATTTTGAATAGCTAACGTAGGTTTTGAGGTTAAAAATGTATGATGTGATTTACTTCACAATGTAAATATACTTAACATTACTGAATTGTTTACTTATAAAAATGATTAAGATGGTAAATTTTACACTATGAGTTTTTTAAGAACAATTTTTAAAATGTAGGATAGCTGAAAGTGTCTCTTGAAGTCAGATCACAATGAACGCTTTTCCAGGAAATCATCCAAGAAGCCAGTTGTTAATATTTTCTCCCTATAACAGGGATAAATATCTCCAACTTTGGTAGAGATCCTGTCCGGGACCACCCAGGATGAGTTATTCTTGGAGATCTAAGGATGACGAGTTGCTGGTGCAAGGCATGGTGGGATGTCCAAGATTGCTGGTGCAAGCAATGTGTGATGTATAAGATTCTTGATGTGAGACACTGTGAGATATCCAAATCCTCTATTTTCATTTATAAACAAAATGGAGGTTCCTCAAAAAAAAAATAGAGTTACCATATGACCCAGCAACCCCTCTCCTGGGTATCTACCAGAAATATTTTTAAATATTTATTCATAAAGATATATGAACCCCTCTGTTAATTGCAGCTTTACTTACAGTGGCCAAGACATAGAAACAACTGAAATGTCCTTTGATAGATGATTAGATAAAGAAGATGTGGTACATATACACAATGGAATACTACTCAACCATAAGGAAAGATGAAATACTGCCATTTGTGGCAACATGGATGGATATTGAGAATATCATACTAAGAGAAATAAGTCAGACAGAAAATTTAAGAACCGTAAGATATCACTCATATGTGAGATATAAAACTGAAAGCAACAAGTGAACAAACAAGAAAAACAAGCAAACAAAAACTCTTAGACACAGACAACAGTATGGGGGCTAACAGAAGGGAAATAGGAGGGGAGGCAGTAAAGGAGGTCAAATATATGGTGACAAAAGGAGATTTGAATTTGGGTGGTAAACACACAATGCAATACACAGATGACATATTATAGAACTGTACACTTGAAACCTATATAATCTTATTAACCAGTCACCCCAATAAATTCAATTTATAAATTTTTTTAAAAAGAAGTTTATTTCTAGCTAAGATAACAAGACATAGAAACAAAACAATACCAAGCTGCACAAACTGAGTGCTAAATGAGTATTGCAGACAATAGGAGTTCCAGAAGGCTAGTGTAACAATAGGGGCCAGGGTTTTATAAAAACTCTAAAAGTGAACACATTTGGGAGACCGTGAATAGAAAAAAAAGTTTGCTGGGTGGGACAGAGGGAGCCCTTACTAAATGCCAGACTCTGTACCTGAGAAAAGTATTACCTACCACATAGGGTTGCTATAGTGATTGACTGTTTGTAAAGTTCCCCGTGGCTGGCACCTATTAAATGCCCTCAGAATGTTAGCTATCATTTTATAATTTCTTACAGTCCTGTAATATAGACATTATTATTTCAACTTTTTAAACTGTTTTTATTATGAACTGATTTTAGACTTTCATGAAAGTCGTAAGAAAGGTACAGTGTCCTATATCCCTGTCACCCTGCTTCCCCTAATGTTAACATCTAACATCACCTGATGCCAACGTCACCCATTTTTCTACCAATGTCATTTTATGAGATTCCTCAGACTCCCCTATCATTCATGACCTAGACGCTTTTGAAGAGTACTTGTCAGTTATTTTGTAGAATGTCTCTCGATTTGGGTTGGTTTGATGTTTGCTCACGATTCGAATGAGCTTATACATTCGGAGGAAGCCTACTAGAGAAACGCTGTCCTGACCCTCAGTATAGCCTATTAGTTACTGTCTCAATTTTCCAGGCAAAGATGCTGAGGTTCATAGAAGGGTTCACAGTTGATGAGTTGCAAAACCCGGATGTGAACACTGGAATTTGCCTTGGACTCTGCCTCTCACTATCTCTGTTCAGGACTTGGGTGAGAAGCATTTGAAAAGGGACTTTGTGGAAGCCAGTGTGGGAGGCATTTGAACGCCAAACAGAGGAGGGAGAGCCCTGAGGAGACAGCCTAAACACAAGGTGAGACACGCCCACCCGGATTGCTCCATGTGTGGCAGGAGCAGCCACAGCGGAACACAACACACAGAGATGTCTCTTGAATCAGAATCTCTGAATACTGGCCCAAGTATTTCCACTTTAAACATGTTCTCCAAGTAATCCTTATACACATGAAATGATTTAAATAATTACAAATATAAGAAAACAAAAGATCAGCTAAACCATCAATGAGCAAACTTTTTCTGTGAAGGGCCAGACGGTAAATATGTTAGGCTTTGCAGGCCATACAACCTCTGACATCTTGACCACCTACAGGAGATGCAGGGCCTAGTCAATACTGATAATGCCGGTCCCTTGTTCAAAATTATTACTAACGTCAGGATGGCTGCAGCAGACACCAAAGCAAACACGGGACCCTTCTAAGCCCAGGCCATTGCACAAGTTGCAGGCCTGGGAAGCTAGGCTGGCACCGTCCATCACAACTGTTGGACTCTGCACCTCTGGAACTCAGCCATGGTAACACAGAAGCAGCCATAGCGGCAAAGGAATGAATGGGCAGGTGGCAGCAGCATTTGATCCAGGGCTGTAGTCTGCCAATCCCAGAGCTGGATTATCTTCTACTAGTAACACGCCGGCATGCACACTCATGTTCAGAAACCTAATGAGATGTTAATAAAAAATAGAAAGAACTGAAATTGCATACTTATTGAATGAGCACAAGTTTATACAGGGGTTAATTCAGTGAGGTAAATCTCCACATGAATTGTATTTGTATTGGTACTCTTAATGCCAAGAAAAATGAACAGGCTGCATGAACGGAGAAAGAAATGGGGGTGCTTAGACACCGAAAACACATCCAGCAATTCAGGACTTTCCCGGACAGGAAGGTGACCAGTTTTGCCACCCTAAGACTGCCTTCGGGGATATTGATTTTGAGCTGGCTGTTAAGAAACAAATGTCTAAGGAAGAACTTTACCCTCCCCTTTCCTGCCTAAAGTAGGCTCCAAACAGGGGCCTGTTTACTGGATCACCCGGCTGCCTCTCGGTTGCCTGGCAAGAATTTGCCTGCCATGTGTGTTCTGCTCGTCCTCAACTACCTATAAATTGCCTAATTCCTTTGTAATCTCAGACCCTCCGACCCTGGCCCTCCTTTCTCCTTTGTCTGTAATGACATATAAACCTCAACTACCCAAAGCGATTCGGGTCTCATTTTCCTATGGCACCCCCAAATGTGTATTCATATGATAAACTTTGGACATTTTCTCCTGTTAATCGGTCTCTGTTATCTGGTTATTAGCGCAGCTAGAAGAATTTAGAAGGTGAGAGGAAAACTATTTTTCTAGCTCCCACAGAAATAAGTCTTGTTTCTGGTTTATCTCTCACCTATACACCATAACTCAGTTAAAATCTACTTCAAAGAAATCTGTAATCTGTTAAATTCTACAAGATTATCCAGAAAGTAAAGATAGTTTTTGTGTTTGAGCCCAAAATCAGATTATAGGATTATGGGCTTTTCTGTCAAGGTAACCTAAGAACAATTTAGAATTCAATTGAAATTGAGAAAAGAAATAGCAACTTCCAACTAGCAATGTCTAAGCAGCTTTTTCCTTGATGTAACAGTCCAGTTACAGCATTATGTGTCCTACCGTGTCTGATTTCAGACTACTGTCTCCTACCATGAAGCATCTCAGGTCTTCGTCTCTCTCTCTCCACTAATAAAATTAGAACCATTTTTAAAAAAACAGAATGACATATCTAAATACAATAACATATATGAAAAGCAACTAGCTCAGATACATAGTAAGTGCTCAAAAAATGTTTGCTATATACTCTCTTTAATGACAAAACCACACAAAACCAAGAACTAAAAATATATATATATATATATATATACATATATACACACACATACATATATATATACATATATATATGTATCAGTTCATCAAAGGAGGAGAAAAATGCTGGCATTTTTTCCAGTCTTAATTGTCCTGGTGCCCATGGCCATGGCTGTTTTAGTAAAACATATGCTGCACAGCTGCAAATGCAAACCTGATTACCTCTAAATTAATAACATGTAGGAGGTAACACTTGCAGCTGTGAGAGAGAGGGAGCGCCAAAGAGAACCTCCGTGCAATACAATCTCCCTAACAGTTGTAACTGATTCTTATAAATATCTTTGAATAATTATAATAAAAATCCCAGAGGTGGAAGGAAGGACAACAGAAACAGTAAAACTCACCGTTGCCATTTCCTTTGCTCTTGACCAGGCACTGGGGATAATTTTCATCTGAGGCCCATTGGTCTTCTCTCTTGAGCCTCTGGCTCTGAGGACATGGAACCTTCCCGCCACTAAAGAAATCACAAAGGAGAGACTGTAGGTACCTTCTGGCATTCAAGGAGCTGGCATCTCCAGTCTGTGCACCTCATGTCAAACATGGGAAGTCGGAGAAGAAAAATCACAGCTGGGAATTTCTGCTTAAGGTTCATTTTTCAAGAGCAAAACTAATGTACCATGTAATGGGAGGACTCGGGGCGTGGGTGGGAAAGCTTCGGGCAAAGTGTACATACACTTCCTCAGGAGACAGCATTTCTTTCAACATGCTCCAAAGAAGAGAAAAAAAGAAAGGAGTTTGTAGGTAACGTAGGGTCTGAAAAATCTGGGATTTGGCCTGGATAAAGGCTAACACCTGAGTTATAAAGATCAATTAGTACATTCATCAATAAGAGTGTTGTTAAACTCAGGTTCAAGTAATCCTGACGTTCCCCACCCTGTGTAAGAACTCTCAAGGAATCTGAAAAACGTACAGCATCCCCATGCTTGACCTAGGAGCTTTAGTTCCATTTTTGTTAGGAAAGCAAGAATATTATTATAAAATCAGGGAGAATTAAGTACTAACTGATTTGGTAATGTTTCTGATGCTATGGGATTGAAACAAAGAGGAGTAGTGAGCTAGTTATGACTGTGAGTTAATGGCTTCACCTTTCTGAGTTCAGATTCCTCAGAGAGTATAAATGGATACAATAATGCTGACCTCATAGAGTTATATAAATGTGATTATAAAACTGTCTGGCACATAGTAGGCCCACAAGTATTAGTTGAACCTGAATCTGAATACAATTATGGAGTGTCTGATAGGAAGTAACATGAGTCTGTGAATAAGACACTTTTAATTGGCAGCAAACGATTGGGCCAAAAAAAGGCAAAGGATTTGTGTTAGGTTATACCATGAAGTTTAAGGAGCCAGGTAGAGTGGTCTGTTGTTAATCATGAAGCAGAACTCATTGTTAGTGTTTGAGCTGGTGTGGCAGAGGCTGCCAGCTCTTCCCCGAACGTGATGGTTTCCTCATCTCCTTGGACAACACTAGATTGCATACCCAGACTCCCTTGCAGCTAGGAGTAGCTTTGTGATGGAGACCAGGCCAACAAAGCATGGGTGGAAATAATGTGTTCCACTTCTAGACTTAGCTCATGAAAACCTTGTATACATGTCCTTCTTTGCACTTTTCCTCTCCCAGCTGACTTAGATGGCATCTCCATGGGTTATGTGTTAGAGATGCCAGAACCCCTGTCTACCGAAGTTCCTCAGTGGCTTTGCCACCTCCAATCTGGAAGCATCTTGGATGATTACAAGAAAACCATTTTTCATTGTGCTGATACTTTTAGGTCTTTTTGTAACCATAGTTTAAAATAACAATCCTAGCTAATCCAGCTAGGGAGCCACATGATGAAAGTAGTGCTTTAACAAAATGGCATATTTGGGGGTAAAGATGAAATAATAAAATGAGAAGTGTCTTTTATTGAATATCTAGTGAATGCTTTATATGATGATGATGTTAACAGTAATAATAATAAACACATAATGTTTACTATGTGCCAGTACTAACTATTCTAAGCACTTTACGTATATTATGTCCATTAACTAATTTTAATTCTCTGATCTGTACTGGGTGAGTACTACTACTATTATCCATAGTATTCACATCTCACAGATGGATAAACAGAGTCGCAGAGTATTTAAATAACTTGCCCAAGATCACAAAGCTGTATATAAGGTTTTATTTGGTTCTTTCAACAGCTAATTCCATGCGGTAGGTTTTATCATTTCCATTCTGCAGATGAGAAAACTGAGACTGAGAAGACCAAGTATATCTGAGGACACAGTGCCAGGAAGTTGGAGATGCGGTGCTTGGCACCCAGGAACTCCCAGAGCATACCCCTGCCGCGTGGTCACACGCGTGTCTGGAAGTCAAGAAATCAGCTTGGAGTCTTCCTGAGACCTGAAGAGCCTCGAAGGAAGACTTTATTTACACTTCATTGTCAGCGCTCATTATCCAGTGGGTTAATCTACCTCTCCATCTTTCATTAGACTTAATACTGCTTTTCAGTAAAATAAATAATAAGCTTGGATTTCGCCAATCCCCAGGAATCCCATACATGCTCATTTCCTGCGGGGACATGAGGCTTTTTGCATCTTTCTCCTATAAGAATGGCTATAATCGATTTGGGGGGCTCCCCAGGCAACAAATGAATAGAATAATGGGTTGATTAACAAAACCTTAAGAAGCTACTTTATAGTAAATTGCATGTTGTTTTTTTAATTAGAAAGAAAATTGGTGCTAACAACACTAGAGAATATTGCAGCCAGGTAGGATAAAAATATTCCCAACAGCCACCCGCCCCAGGATGAAGAGAGACAGCACAGGGCACAAATGGTAGGTTTGTCTTCCACTGGCACCTCCTCTGCTGCAGCCATCACTCTCCGCCTAGATCCCCAACCCTGGTCCTACATTTAAATCAGGATGGATCCAAGTCACTCGTGTTCAGTCACACCGACTGATTACCCAGTGGCCTGAATGCATTTCAACCCAGTACTTCAACAACATTCATATTTTGTAAGGTGCTTATCTATGTCTCATTTGAGGGCAAAATCCATGGCTCGTGATTAACTAAAGTTCATGTAGTCCTCCAAGGGTGGAGAGATAATTTCTGAAAAACCTCTACCAGACCCCTCAAGAAACATTTATTGGCTTATTTATTTGTCAGTGAGTTCATTTGGGGCAGAGACTACATCTTACTCAAGTGTTTATCACAGACCTTATCGAAGCTCCTGGCAAGTACAAAATATAGAATATTAAGTAATACTTATTCAATATGTATTGAATGAATAAATGAAAGGGAGATAGATGATGAACTAGAACCACACAACAGTGGTTTCCTGTCCCTCAAGTACTCCCAAATATACAAATACACGCACACACACACACACACACACACACACACACACACACACAAATACCACATGCACACACACATGTGCCCACACACACACATCACTACCCACACAAACACTGTCCTAAGGATTGGCTGAGGAATAGCTAAAAGGGACCACTGCTTGGGATAAGTGGTTACAAGAGCCACTAGTCCTTGTCACTTAATTCTTTCAGAGGCAACCAGAACTGGAATCCTTCCACCGGGCCCCACACCTCCACGACCTGCCCAGGCAGGAGCAGGGTAGGGCTCCTTCCTGCATCTCCCTGAGCCTCAAGTCAGCTCCAACTCTCCTGCTGATCAACACTTTCAGCCATAGATTTGTTTTTCTGCATTTAAATTCTCTTCAAATAGCACTGGAAGTCTTGCTGGCCCTTACTTTTGACCCTAAATTAAACACCATACTGCTACCTTCTCTCTTATCCTCAGCTCTGGTAATGGAGTCTCCAACAAGATGTGCAAAAACTCTCTGTGGTAGCCTTCACAGTGACACTAATGGTGGCCCACAGAAGTAAATGTAGCAAGAGCAATAGGTGGTACCTTTCAAGCCTTTACTAGGTGCCAAGGCTGTATATGCACCTCCTTGTTAAATCCTCCCAACAATTCTTTGAGGTAGATATTATTGTTATTGTTATTATTATTATTATTCCCTTTTTAATAGATGAGAGACTGAGTCTTAAAGGATAAAAATGCCTACACAAGGGGGAAGCTGGTACTATAGTCCATGAAATTTGACAACAAAGCAAATCTTCTTACTTCCAATATATCAGTTATTCTGTATAGGCCAATTACCTGGGGCCACAGAGTGAATATTGGAAAGGCCCTGGTTTGAGCCCTGGTTGTGTCACTGTGTGTTTGGGGCAAGTTCCTTGACCTCTCTGTTTCCGCATCTGTAAACTTCAGATGACAATAACTAATGTATAGATTTATTGTGGGCATTAAAAGAGGTAAGACACATGAAGCATCTTACCAAAGTGTCTGGCACCAGGAATGGATCAATAATACCTTCTTTCTGTTTCCCACCCCACTGCTTGTAGTCCTTATTCTGTGATAATGTCAGAGAAAAATGTGTTAAATCCTCTGTCTGAATCCCAAGAAAAGTAGATCACCTCAAGCTGCTAGCGAGATTAAATAATTTAACAACAACCAAAATTTTCAACCCCAGGAGAAGCATAGCGCAGGCAGGTAGTCTCTACCAGCCATCCTGCAGAAAATCCAGGAGAAAGCTGTGGTGTTCGTCCTCAAGACACAGCCCTCCAGGCTGGTGAGTGACGCCCATGTAGATATTTTTATTCAGCTGGGCACTCCTACACATTTCACACAGAGCAGAGAGACACTCTGTGGCAGAATCATCAAAGATACTGATTCCCCCAACAGAATGGATTGACACCAGTATTAAAGGTTATTTTACACTTTAAATGTAAATGCGTAGGTGCTCCAATCAAAAGACATAAAGTAGCTGAATCGATAAGAAAACAAGACCCATACGGGCTGTCTACAAGAGACCCACCTCAGAGGGAAAGACACTAAAAGCAAAGGAATGGAAAAAGATATTTCATGCAAATGGGGAAAAAAAAAAGCTGGAATAGCAATACTTACATCAAACAAAATAGACTTTAAAAAGTATAGAGTTTCAGGTTTGGAAGCTGAGAAAAGTTCTGGAGATGGAGAGTGGTGATGGTTGCAAAAACATGTCAATGTTCTTAATGATAGTGAACTGTACACTTAAAAATTGGTTAAAATGGCAAATTTCATGATATGTATATTTTTTACAACTAAAAAAACTAAATTAAAAACAGTATTAGCAAAAACATTATAATATTCAAGAAATTATATGAAAATAAAATGTATTTCAAGCCCAAGCTAAAAAAGAAAAAAAGGTAATGATTTTAGACTCCTTACAGATATAATCTAGAACAGCAAATTTTTGCTTTCTGCTTATTAAAGAGCCCAGAAATTTTGAATAAAAGTAAGGTGGCATAAAAGAACTGTATTTATATAGAAACAGAGTTGAGAAAGATTATGTCCCACAGAAAAATACTTAGAAGAGTTGATACTAATAGTGGGGTTTCAATTACTTTACTGTTTACCTAAAAGTAGGTTTTTTGTTTTGCTTTGTTTTGGGTTGTTGTTTTTTTATCCCTAGATTTTTATTCAAGCTTATAAAACCAACTGTCTCAATTCTTAGTATCATGCAGAAGTTTAGAAACAGGATTAACACCCTGCTGAAATATGATATTGTTTCTTGGCTCCGGTACCGATTGCTTGTGAAATAGAATGAGTGAATTTCAGGTAAGCAAATGCAAACAGAAATGTCAGTCTGTTCAAACCTCCCTTCC
Source organism: Myotis davidii (assembly GCF_000327345.1). Classification (NCBI taxonomy): domain Eukaryota; kingdom Metazoa; phylum Chordata; class Mammalia; order Chiroptera; family Vespertilionidae; genus Myotis; species Myotis davidii. The sequence continues at coordinate 994,153 of NW_006287915.1, read as the reverse complement.
CTGGCTGAGATTCATATCTAACTAAATTGATATATAGCAGCACTCTACTGTCTTAAGAATTATGTTTTTTAAAAGTCTCCTAATAGAATGATGACCACAAAATGTGTGTATTCACGTATCTAACTCAGGATCCAGCATGTGGTAAGCACTAGCTACTTTACAGCAATTGCAGAAGTACTGGAAGTGGTAATAATAATAGTATCTATTTTCCTATGTACCAGGCACTAAAATATATTCATTCATATGCATTTGTAATTTCAAAATAAGGCCTAGCCATGAATCAGGAATTAGCATTCCTATTTTACAGAGGAGATAACAGGTTCAGAAAAGTATCAAGCCTGCTGTGCGGTGGAGCTGAGTATTGGTTCTTGGATTGTCTAATTTGAAGCCCATGCGTGCCTTGCTCTGCGAGACCAGGCTGTACTGAGCAGGTCTGACTGGGAAATTAGCAAGGTGTGTCCAGACCATGACCCTCAGAAACCTATCCTGTGTGACACCCAAGGACATCCAGTCACCTGGCCATCTTGGCCTCCTCATCCTCTTTTCTTCATGCCCCTGCCATCTCTTTTCTTCCCAACCCCAGGGAAATCTGGCTGAGAAGGAACCCACTAGGGAGAGCGTGTGGGGGCTGGAGGTGGGGCTTAGACATGGCCCTGGGTCATCGAACATGTATGTTTGGTTGGTCCAAGTCGAATGCCCTGGCATAGGGGTGCTATGAGTTGACAAAGCCAGGCGGGCATTCTTCTGTTTGCCAAACAGCCCATGCTGGTGTCCATAGATCGCTGCTCTTTGAAGCTCTTGTGCTCTGTTTACAGTTATGCCCTAGTCATTAGTCAACAGGGCCTTTGGGAGAGAGTTCTGGGAATGCTTCCTGTCAGGTTTTTCCCAGCCCTCCTTTGGAATGAATGCCTCCGCAATCTGCTTTGTAGCCCTGTGGGTGATCCAATTGCCCAAAGGGACTCTTGTTGCTCCAAAGGGTTCCCAGCACTCAACCTCAAAAATAGCTCAGGGCTCAGTGAGACCTTGTTGAAATAGTCCCTGCTTTTGCTTAAAAACACAAACCTGGCCTAGTCTCTGCAAGTCACCCATGAAGAATTATTTTGCTACTTACTTTTTACCGTATATGTCACTGCAGGGTAGTAATCCGTACGCTTCTTTTGGCACCTCTGGGAACTGGGACTGGTTGCTAGGGTTCCTCAATCTGTGTGGAACGCCGGGGCCTTCCAGGAGAAACAGCAAAGGGACTTGGGTCTTGACAGTCACTCACCTGGGACACTGGGATCAGCACTCCCCAGTGAGGAGGAGAGGCAGATGCTGCCCTGGTTTCCTGGAGGAGCAGAGGAAGAGGTAAGAACATGACTTGATTGTGGGGGAGCACGCCATGGGACGGGGGAGGGGAGGGGGATAAGGCAGCTAGGGACAGGTTGTGCAGGGACCCACACTTTGTAACATCACGCACACTGGGATCTCAGCTGGCGTTGTCCCAGGCCCAGGGAAGCTGTTCTAAGCCCTCCGGATGACACGGCTTTCTGAGATCCTGGAGCCGAGTCTGGCTTTTCCAGTTTACACTGTGGTCCTGCTTTCCTACAGGCTTCGTGTTGACCCTTTCGTCAGCGCTGTTATCAGCCGCCCCAGTCTGTCCCTCCAGGCCTTCGAGTCAGGCTTTCAGAGTCGGCTTTTTCAGTTTGCACTGGACACTAAGCAACCAACCAGCGAGCCGTCTAGACCTTTTAGGAAAGGAGGTGAGAAGGCAGAGGTGAGTGGTGGAGGGCTCAAATCACAAACACATTGCTGCCCAGTGAGTGGCTGGGGACACTCAGGTTTCTTAACAGCACTAGGCTAGCAGGAGGGTGGATGGGCGGCTTTCCCCTTGCTGCCACTGGGCTGACTTCCCCCTGCAGGCTCACATGAGGCCCAGCCTTCCCCCAGCCACTTGTGATTCTCCACCAAACCCCATCTCCATCCTAGCTTGTCTCCTTTGCTGGTGATGCGCTGTCACACTTTGACTCCCGAGCTCACCACCAAGGAAGTCAGAGCTGCTCCTTTCCTGGAATCCTGACACCCCGAGGGCCAGGTATCCATGAGAGAAGCCTCCTTCTAGAAAGTACCTGTGAGCACTGTCATGTTAAGTGGTCAGACATGCACTGCCCGCTGATCCCGTGGGGCAGGGCGGGCCGGGGAAGGCACAGACCGGGACAGGAGTCAAAGACAAGGGCCCCTTCCATGTAATGGGCAGATGGTCCAGATGTCCAGTGCAAAGCCTGGCAGAGATGCGGGTGCAGGCAGACCGAGGTGGGGTGCTGGGAGGAGACAGACACACAGCTCTTGGCAAGAGGCTCCCTGCTGGGCACCATCGACACCTACTCTATAAGGCACAGAAAGAACCAAGCAAAAAAATAAGGGAGTTTCCTCATTACCCTTCAAGGCTATTTGTCCTTCATCTTCTCTTTGTAAGAGCTGGGGTTTGGATCCCTACTCAAAAGCTCTCCCCTTTCTGCTCCTTAGAAAACGCTCTCTTGTTTTTAACACCTCTACCCTCTCTGAACTTCTACAGCACTCAGAAAACTGTCCCTCCAAGGAAACTTACACACACACACACACACACACACACACACCACACACACGCACACACCGCAATCTACGTCACACACTTGAAATTTCCCTGCCCCTTCCAGTGGGAGGTCGACGGGCTCCTCGAGACACAGAGGAGCCTCTCACACCTACGTTGCAACCTGGACCCTGAAGCCTGACCCAAGCCCTCACTCTGCAGACGCGGAGGCAGCTGTTTCAGGCAGAGTCTGCAGAGTCTCCAACGGCAACTGAAACACCAGCTGGGAGGAGAAGGGCCTGGGCTCCCACACTGAGCCTCACACGCCTCTTGACCTAATGAGGCCCTGCCTTCATTAACGGGGCCCTGAGGATTAGGCTGAGCACAGTCAGCCCCAAGGAAGAGGAAGGAGCCGGAAGAAGCTGACCTACCCTGAGTCTCACAGTGATATCATTTCCACCAAAGCGCCCACTCGGGCTTGGGGCACAGCCAAACGAGTGAGTCAGAGAAGGAGGGGCTGCAGGTGGGCGGCAGGCGGCATCCCTTCTGCCATGCCACAAATCCCCTTAAAATGCTTGTTTTTAATTTTTTAAGTATATTTTTATTGCTTTCAGAGAGGAAGGGAGAGAGACAGAGAAACGTCAGTGATGAGAGAGAATCATTGATTGGCTGCCTCCTGCACACCCCACAACCCGGGCATGTGCCCTGACCAGGAGTCAAACCTCCTGGTTCATAGCTCAATACTCACCATTTAGCCACACCAGCAGGGCTAAAATGCTTGTTTTTAAAAAGGGGAGAAGCAAGAGGGCCAGAAGGGGCTTTAATAAATTACAAAAAAATAAATAAAATCGAGGCATGGTGAGAATGAGGTGAAGGCTCAGTGGTTAGTGGGCCAGCTCTTGAGTCTCCATCTCTGCCTACACTTTACCAGTAGCTCCTTTCTGCCTGTGTTCTGTACCTGTGCCCTCGCCCCACCGGACGGAGAGTCCTTAAGCCTTCCCGTTCCCCGTGATTCATGTGTTTTCCTTGGTTGAGGGCAACAGCTCGGCCTTGGCAGGTGGGGGGTCCCGGGGATGACACGGTGTTCTGATTAATCCCCATAGGAAGTGATGCTTCTTGCAGTTGGGAGACGGGGCTTCCATTCCATTCCTTATAAAGGCATGTGTTTTTCTTGAATAAATGCTAAATAAAACCAGCCTTTATGTGTTTTCCCCTTGATCTGCAACCCCATTAGTCCCATAAATAAAATGACGCCTTCAAAGCACACAGACTGCTCTGCAGGGTGGTCTGGGGAGACAACCGCAGACTGTGCGATGGCCTATGACACCACACTCTTCTCTGGAAAGTCATGCGGGCCACACCGCTGCCCCCGCCAGACCGCGGGCCCAGAGAAAGTGAGCCCCACTGTGCTCGGTCTCCCCCATCCCTGCTGACTCTGGGGACTGGAGGTCAGCTTCCCACTGTGGAAGGAGCAGGGCCTCCAGAGGCTCCAGAGCTGCGGGACTGCCTTCTGGTCTTGGGAACCATCTAACTTCTGTGAGCGGTTCTTTTCCGGGAGATAACAATGCCTACCTCATAGCACCGTTAAAATAAAAGACCTATGCTCCAAAACAATAGTAACTATTATTGTTAAATTGTTATTACCTCAATCACTGGTTACATTATTGAAGTAAAACCCTGCTCACTAGAGTGTTCAGTTAATAGAGGATTTCGTTTACATAAAACAAATTTTCTGCATAACACAAGCCTTTCAGAAGTAACCATTTTCATTTCTGGCCATGGTGCAGAAAATAATTCTAGAGCAGTGATGGCGAACCTTTTGAGCTCAGTGTGTCAGCATTTTGAAAAACCCTAACTTAACTCTGGTGCTGTGTCACATATAGAAATTTTTTGATATTTGCAACCATAGTAAAACAAAGATTTATATTTTTGATGTTTATTTTATATATTTAAATGCCATTTAACAAAGAAAAATCAACCAAAAAAATGAGTTCGCGTGTCACCTCTGACATGCATGTCTTAGGTTCGCCATCACTGTTCTAGATTATGTTAAAATGCTTTCAAACTTCAGAGAGTAACTGGGTACTTGGGCCATTTTGCATCTTGCATCACTCTGAGCAGTACTTCTCATTGTACAGTTGTGTTCTCATTGGGTTGAGTTGAAGGCATATTGGGCTGTCAACACAATACAACAAAAACAAAAACAAATTCTACAAATGAGCATGTCTTAATTTAGTTTCCTCCTTTTTCCTAAAGGAAAGAGGTGGGGGGAAACATAGAATAAAAACAGACGGTTTTGAAGGCTGACGGAGATTTCTGCTGTCTGTGACTCCAGTGGATTGAAACGAAGGGGTCGTGAGGTGTCCTTAGCAGACACTGGAGACAAGCTCTTCCCAGATTTTTGCCTAAATAGACACAGACTTCCCAGCAGGAAAAGGGTTCCTTGGTGTCGTATCTAAACTTGCTAGATGAACTAAAGAGAACATTTTGATCTATGGATATGAGCTGTAAACCAAACCCCTTCCTTTCTTATCTTCTCTCAAATCCCAATGCAGAGAGAGAGATGACATAAAACCATCTAATTCTATCTATCTATTTATCTATCTCTCATTTGGATATAAAGTACATATTAAGCATTAAGTACTAGAAGGAAGTGCTAGGATAGGTTAATGACATTTACTGATCACATTTATTGATCATCTACTACTATACAGAGTGCTTGTACGTACATTATTTACTTTAATCATCACAATAGCTCTACGGGGACATATTTTCTTATTTCCATTTTACACATAAGAAAACTAAAATTCAAAATGTTAGGTGACTTGTGCAAAGTCACACAGCTTATGCAAGGCAGAGCTAAGAGTCAATCCAGGTCCTCTGAAGTCAAAATCTATACTCTTTCCAAAAAAAGGCAACTGAATCTAGAATAGCTGATGGTTGTAAAATATTATAATTGAAAGGGAGCAATTGAAGACATATCTTTACTTTAAAAAGGAGGAGGAGCCGAAACCGGTTTGGCTCACTGGATAGAGCGTCGGCCTGCGGACTGAAGGGTCCCAGGTTCGATTCCGGTTAAGGGCATGTACCTGGGTTGCAGGCACATCCCCAGTGGGGAGTGTGCAGGAGGCAGCTGATCGATGTTTCTCTCTCATCGATGTTTCTAACTCTCTATCTCTCTCCCTTCCTCTCTGTAAAAAATCAATAAAAATATATTAAAAAAAAAATAAAAAGGAGGAGGAGATGCGCCATGGCTTCGGGAGCTGTGGCTTCTCCTGCTGGGTCGGAGCCCCACCAGCCCCTCCCCCAGGAGACATTTGCAGTGGGCCAGCCCTGCTCCACTGTAACCATGTGTGACCACAGGCGGTGATCAAAAATGCCAGTATGTCAGGGGAGATGCAGCAGGACTCCGTGGAATGTGCTACTCGGGTGTTGGAGAAATATAACATAGAGAAGGATATTGCGGTGCATATTAGAGGAGTTTGATAAGAAGTACAATCCCCCTGGCACTGAATCGTGGAGAAGAACTTTGGTAGTCATGTGACACATGAAACCAAACACTTCATCTATTTCTACCTGGGCCAAGTGGCCATTTTTCTGTTCAAATCTGGTTAAAAGCATGGACTGTACCACATACCCAGTGATTCATCCAAAAAATAAGGATTGCAGCCTAACTTTCAAATACCAGAGACTGACATCTTCAGCCTTGCTTAAAGGAACATCTTGATCTTGAACCTTTCTTATGTTGTTTTGTACAGGGCATTCTCTGAACTCATTTGTTGTGATTATAAAACAATTTAAAAACCAGCTTTTATTTGTATTTATTTTCTATTCCATATTTCTCTGCCTCGTGTTTTTCCTCCTCAAAATCTATTCCTTTCCCCTAAGAAAGTAAAAATGGGGAAAAAATTAAAATAAAATAAAAATAAAGAGGAAGACACTGAAGTCCAGAGAGGCGAAATTATTTGCTTGGGATCACACAGCTCATTAGCAGCAAAGCCAAGTCTAGAACCCAGGATTCTTTCCACTATTCTTTTTGTTGTTAATCCTCACCCGAGAGTATTTTTCTCCATTGATTTTTAGACAGAGTGGAAGGGAGGGAGAGAGACAGAGAGAGAAACATTGATGTGAGAGAAATATCAATTGGTTGCCTCCTGCACGAAACTAGGGGCCGAGGATCAAAACTGCAACCGAGGTATGTGCCCTTGACCAGAATTAAACCCTCAACCCTTCAGTCCACAGGATGACACTCTAATCCAGCGGTTCTCAACCTGTGGGTCGCGACCCCTTTGGGGGTCGAATGACCCTTTCACAGGGGTCGCCTAAATACATCCTGCATATCAGATATTTGCATTACAATTCACAATGGTAGCAAAATTACAGTTATAATGTAGCAACGAAAATAATTTTATGGTTGGGGGTCACCACAACATGAGGAACTGTATTAAAGGGTCACGGCATGAGGAAGGTTGAGAATCACTACTCTAATCAGTGAGACAAACCAGCTAGGGCCTCACTACTCTTTGCTGACCCTCGGAATAAACACTATGGCACTTCTCTGGTTGAGCATGAATGAAAAGCATTCATTTTTTTCTTCTATTTTCCTGATCTGGATCTTGTCATGGAATCTATGGATAGTGATGAACATGATGTCTCTATACAGAGCTATAAATGCATCAAGAGCAATTGATGGAGACTCTGGCGTTAGTGCTCCAGATTCCTCTGAGCACCTGAGATCTTCCTCATCTCTCTCCTATGTCAATACGACTCTCACTTGAAGGCATGTAAAGCAACTACATAGTTCTGTTTTAAAAATCAGATGTGTTCTATTTGAATTGTTCAAATGTTAAAAGGGGACCAATTGAACATCATTACAGCAGTACCATATTTGAAAAGGAAAATGTTAAAACCTTAGTAAGAATTTTAAAAATACATAAAAAGCTCTAAGTTAATGCTTCTAAGCATTTTCCCATCTCTGTGGGAGTTTGTCCTGTATTCCCATGCCAGTTCGTGGGGGTAGTTTGCATAGAGGTTAGACTCAAAGGCAGTGGAGCTAGCTGCCTGGATGACAATCCTGGCCCCACCAAATGGTGGTAAATTTTCTTCAACTCCTAATCCTCACTTTCTCATCTACTGATTGAAAAGTGATACAAATTATGGCAGAAACTGCTTATATTCTTCCCAATAACTATTCTCCCTTACTTCTTTGCTAATCGAACCCTGATTTGGGGGAGAGGGTAGCAATGTATCCAGCTGAAGGAGTGTATGTATGGTCTTCCTTGAAACTTCAGATAGAAAATAAGATGTAAGTGGTAGTCCTCATATGAGGGCTCCAACATTTCTCTAAAAAGAATTATCTAGAAAGTTGTTTCCTTTTGCTCTACCCCCACTTCCTCTTTTTTTCTACCTTGAACTCGGATAAGGTATCTGGAACTCTAGCAGCCATCCTGGATCAAGAACATCCAAGCCCTGTCCCAAGGGTGGTGGAAGAGATAGAAGGAGCCTGGGTCTGTGATGACCCAAAAGACACCATTCCAGCCTTGAACCACCCACCACTGAAAGTTTTTACATAAAAGAAATGTAAATTTGTTGTTGTTATTGTTGTAAATTTGTACACGTGAAACCTGAATAATTTTGTTAACCAATGTCACCCCAATAAATTTAATTTTTAAAAATAAATATTTATTTTAATATACTTATTTGGAATTAACTATATATACAGTCAAATCTAATGCTGATTGAAGTACCAATATCATAGATTTTATAATAGCTAAATAAGATAATTCATATACAATATGTGCAGGCCCATTTAGTAAGTACTCAATAACTATTAGTTGCTGCTACTGCCATTATTAATACTCTGTTAACTACTATGATTAGCACTACACCACCAATAGTATTATGTCTTATCTTCCCATGCTTCCCATGTAAGTTCCTTGAGAGCAAACCTTGTACTTTACTCCTATTTGTAGGCCTGCTACTGTGCCCTATACAGAATTTTTTAAAGGTATCTTCTACTTACAGGAAAAGTAATTTTGTTTATTTTTAGTTAAATTTGCTAATAGGTATCAAACTTATAAAGATCATTGATAATAAAACCTGGAGAAATAAAACCAGCTTTTACATAGGTGTCTGTATTTCCTAATTCTTGTTTTAAAGTATGCATTGTCTTATTTATATGTGAATTGGCAACCAGTTTTAGGTATACTGTTAATAAAACATTATCTTTTTTACCAAAAAAGAAAAATGTGCAAAAAAAAAACAACACCATGGAAAATCTGGTCACTAGACCTGAAAACTATCTGCCACACTCATCACCAACCCTCTCTGTCTTCTTTTATTGTGATGCCTACCCTTTATTGAGCACTTACTATGAACTAGATGTGGATGAAAGGGGCCACATGCTAACCTGACAAGCTCAGGGAAGCCTGCATGGTGATCTTGCAAACTCAGAGACCTAGAGTAACCACAAAGGATGGTCTGAAATTAAACTTTAACTAAAAGCAGTTATGGTGGGCGGTTACATCCTAGGCCAGTATCTTCACTGACAAGGTCAACTTTTACTTAACCGAGCCTATCTCTCGTCCTTTGATTGCAATGTATAAATACAGATGTAACCCGCCATTCTCCGGAGCATTATCTCAATTCATTGAGGTTCTACTTCCCGGCATATGTCGACAGTTTGGCTCAAATAAATTCACAAAAATTCTTTAGAGGTTTCAATGGTTGTTTTTTTTTACCTTAACATTACTGGGCTAAGCCTGAATTAATCACTAATATCAACTTTGTAGGAGAGCTACGCTTTGTAAAGTTAGTATCTAGAATAAAATATTCTAGTGAATGTCAATTTTTCAAACTCAAGCCAAATGACAGAAAATGTTTCTTAAGAAATGTGAGCCTATAGAAAATTCAGTTTTGCTTTATTCTGTTTACGTTCCTTTTCAGAGACTCAGAGGAAAAACAAAGTCTTAAAAAGAGAAAAGAAAGCTTAATTATTCATTTCCCTTTCCCTCTAAAACAATCTACACACACACACACACACACAGAAAATCACTTAATCTTAATCACTAGTTAGAAATAAACCAAATGAGTATGAACTGAGGAAGTCTTTAGAGGAATACCTTTCTTCCTCCCTCACTGCTCACTTTTTTTTTGGGGGGGGGGGCAAGATCTCTTCACTTTCTAGGCCTGCCTGGATCACCCCCTCCCACCCCCTTCCCACTTCAACTGGGCCTATCAGTATGGAATCCTCTTGCTCACCCTTACAACTCACCTACATGATTTCATACTTCCAATTCACAAATTTTGTCTCTCCTGTTCTGTACGTTAATTTCTGTGCAGTAAGTTTGAGGTAAGAACAGTGAATGTGTATGTCAAGTCGAATGCATACAAATAAGAGGGTACTCTGCTCAGGACACCGACCTTGTCATGAGTTTGTTTAGGGGCACTGGGAACCAGCTAATCCCACAAAAGCTGCTCTGTGGCCCTATTTTACACAGTTATTTGGTTCAACCGCGTATTGTTTTTTAAAGCCACATTGAAATCAAAGTGTTTTCCCAGGCTCTCGGCGTGCCCGGGTCAAGAACGCTGACAATCTCCTGTCAGAGAGAGGCTGTCAGCATCACCCCCTATCAAGCACTCCCAGTCGTCACTTGAATAAGAACAAGCAGGCAACCCGCGGCCTTGTGACAAGCGCTGAGCCGCGGCGGGAGCCAAGTGCTGTGAAGGATGCCTGTAAAGGTCACTGTATGTAAGAGGAAAGAACGGCGTCCCCCAGAGGCAGGCACAGTTTTGAATTAAAAACCTGCTTCCTGGATGCTGGAGCACATGTCCTCACTGGGGGCCCTCCCCTCCCCCCGCCCCTCCTCCTCTCAATGAAAGGTACCAGTTCTGAAATCTCCAAGTTGTCCAGTTTGGGGTATCGAAGGTCCTAGGTAGGTGATAAGCTGTTATTTATGATTGAATTTTGAGCTTTGTGGATTACATTCACCTAGCTCCCTGGAAGGGAAATAACAAGTTTGACCACTCCACCTTTTGGATTTCATGGTGGCCAATGGATCCGTTACCCTGGACGTACCTTTTTCAGGGAATATTTCTCCTGACACTTACACAGAGAGGCGAGAAAAGCCAGTCACCTACCTCCTTAAGCAACTGTATAAACATTCAAATCACTTCAACATTTTTCAGCTCCAGAGATAATTTCAAGACCTCGGGGTGGGGGTGGGGGGGAGTTAGTAACACCGGAAACATTCCATGGATATTTTCGGAGTCCTGTGATAACATAAATTCCAAACAGCTTTTTAACCTAGTTTCTAAATAAATAATTTTCAGTTAATTTTTGAAAAAAAGTTATAGCCTAACAACCATATTTAAAATACATTTGTTTCAAAAGATATACCTGTTTTCTTTTGTGCATTTTCTGCTTGCTTAAAGTTTTTGTTAAACCACATGGAGGATATTTGGAAGGTTGAAGTCTAAACTCACTTTTGAAAACTATAAAATTAAAGTTTATTTTAAATATTTATAACCGCCTTAAGACAGTTTGACAGCTTATATCATTTAAATAAAAATTTACACTTTGGGCGGGGGCGGGGGCATATAGTGTCTGGAAGTTTCAAGGGATTATTTGCAGGAATAACACCGTGAATGTGTGTAAATTATCCTCCAAGCCCTACGCAGCGGTGGTACAGTGGAAAGAGCACTAATCAGAGAAGCTGGGTTTGGTTTGCAATCCTGGCTTTGATTAACTGGCTGAACCACGAGCAGCTCCCTGGCCCTTCCTGTGTTCATTTTCTTCCTCTGAGAAAGGGGCGCGATGAATGAGGCTTTGTCTAAACTCCTAAAATTCCATTTTCAGCTCTGGTCTCCACTGATGGAGGAGAGGTATCGTTGCCTACCATCTTATAGAAGGCAAACACAAACCGGGGCCCACCAGCTTGAGACAGCCACGCCGCTCAGGTCTCCCAGGAGCTGCCTGGCACTCTTCCTAGGCATCAGGAATTTAATGAGAACCTCTGGGAATCATTATAATTATTCTTCTGTGAGCCAGTGCACTGTGGCAAGGATCAGAGTCACCCTCACACATTCAACCATATACTGATCGCTACCTTAGGAGCCTCCTTTGCTGTCAGAAACTGAAAAAATAAATTATTAAATTATTCTCTTACTGAGATTGAGCTATTCCCTCCAGGGATGGTGTCGAAACAGGCAATTACAAAGGGACTTGGCAGCACCACAGACCAATGCTTTGTAACAGGGGTTTGGGCAGGCTGGGGCCAACCCTCAAAGCAGGATGCCCAAAGCTCCGGGGGAGTCGGCTGTGCCCAGTGCTGTTTCAAACCCCTCAGATGTCAGGTTCTGCAACAGAAACTGACCAACTCACCTTTGTGAGCCATGAAAGTTACTAGCAAGAAAAGTGAATATATAAATACACACACACACACACACACACACACACACACGCACGTATGTATTGGGGGCTACTTGGAAGGATCATTAAAGGCAGATATATATTTACAAATTGCAGCCAAGCTTTGTAGAAATAAACATTTTTTTAACAGCTAAATAGACAAAAGAGCCCGGTTGGTGTAGCTCAGTGGATGAACACCGGTTCCTGCACCAAGAGGTTACCGGTTCATTTCCCAGTCAGGGCACAGGCCCTGGTTTCCAGCTCGATCCCTAGCAGGGCGCGTGCAGGAGGCAGCCAATTCATGTTGATGTTTCTCTCTCATTGATGTTTCTATCGCTCTCCTTCTCTCTTCCTCTCTCTCTCTCTCTCTCTCTCGCTCTCTAAAGGTTCGATAAAAAGATATTTTTTAAAAAAAATGTAGAGGAAAGAGAATATGCCTATAACCATTAAAAGTTTGGTTTCTTTGACGGTGATTAGTCACAAAGCCAGGCTGCTCTTTTGAGGTGATGAGTCAGTCTGACAGAGCAAGCCACACCACTCGGGAGAGTCTGCTACAGCCAAGTACAAAACACTTGCAAAATAACTGAACTGTTGGCTCCGGTACGAACGGAACTGTATGTGAGTTATCAGCTTCAGGAGAAAGCCAGTGGAGGACTGTGACATAATTAGAACTTTGAAAGTCCTCAAGAGTCATTTCCTGTGTCTTTCCATACAGTAGTTGAATACTCACTTATCATTTACTTCAAAAGCAAAGGATGTCTAGTCTTAAAGGACTGCAGTATGTGTTTACTCACTGTTATAAATGACTGGCAGGGTTTGAGGGTATTCAACATAACCACATTTTTTCGACTATTTTTTCAAGTTTTTCTTTCCAGAGCTCAATTTAACATCAAATGCTTCAGGTTAAGGCCCTGGCAGGGAGCAAGCACTCCCACATCTACCATATCTCAGCAGTTAATTCTGGCTCTGCATCAAGGTGTAGCAGAGTAGAGCTCTCTTTCCCCGGGTTCTTAAAATCCCTTCAAGATAAAATCTGATTCAGAATAACCCTCAGACCAAGGAGCTCTGTCTACATCAAATGTCCACCCAGGTCATCTAAGTTTCCCAAGTCTCTGGCCCCCACCTGCGCCATCTTTGATAACCAGACTCACTTTGTAAGCAAGGAAGGCCAGGGCTCTAGAACACCCACGTCATGGCATTTATTTGCCTTGGTGAGGGTTTCTAACAAGGTCTTTGAGAAAGATGCAAAGCCAGGAAGAATACCTTGATGAATAGATTCATATTCATTCAATAGAAGAACTGTGTTTATAGAGTTCATTATTCAGGTTTCCCTGTGTCAATAATTCTGGACAGTAGCATAATTGTGCTCATATGATTCCTCCCACTTTACTATGAACATAAATTTGGCTTGAGTTCTATAAAAAAAATCGGAATTACTTAATGCTATTTTTAATTGCAATAATATCCTGTTTTTAAATCTAAATTATTTGGACTGCAATACACATTATGTGTATTATATGCACATGTAATCTCTGTATCTATATAGGCATAATAGAAATAGAAATATCTAAATATCCTTCTTAAAATGGTCTTTAGATAATAATAATATTTACATAATGCTTTATTACATGTAAAGTGGTTAAGTAGTGGCTCTGAGATTGCGCTCATAGATTCACTGCCACTTCATAGTATGTCCATACTAGCTCCTCAAGGGAGCTCCTGAGACAGGCCTCTGCCAGTTCTACAGGAGCGCTGGAGCTGAGATGGCCCTTACGGCTGTCCTGATCAAGACAACAGGGCATGGTCTCTTTTTTAAAAAAATTGATTTTAAACAGAGGAAGGGAGAGAGAGAGAGAGAGATCAATTTGTTCCACCCATGTGCCCTGACTGGGGATCGAACCCACAACCTTGGCATATTGGGACAATGCTCTAAGCAACTGAGCAACCCAGCAAGGGCCAGGGCCTGGTCTTTATCCACTCCCCGGAGACCAATCATTGGATGTGGGTCACCCTCAAGAGGGTGCGTCCTAAAGCTTTATGGTTCTCCCTGAGACAACACTGAGGACAATTCTGAGAAAAGAACTCACTGAGATCATGACAGCCACCAACACTACCATACCAGGGGACTGAGTGCTTTCTCTCTACACATCAAAAATATATCTATAGCTCTAGCCAGTTTGGCTCAGTAGAGAGTTGCCCTATGGACTGAAGAGTCCCAGGTTTGATTCCAGTCACGGGCATATGCCTGGATTGCAGGCTCGATCCCCAGTAGGGTTTGTGAAGGAGGCAGCTGATCAATGATTCACTCTCATCATTGATATTTCTCTCTCTCTCTCCCTTCCTCTCTGAACTCAATAAAAAAATATTTTTTAAAAAATATATCTATAATAGCAAAGTTATAATGAAACAATCAAAATACTCATTGTTTCACTGTAACTCTAAATACATAAGCATATGAAGCAAGACTGGAAAGTAATAAGCAAATGAAAATAGTAGTACTATAAATAATGTTTTGCTTTTGTTTTTTTTAATATATTTTTATCGATTTCAGAGAGGAAGAGAGAGGCATTGAGAAATAGAAATATCAATGATGAGAGAATTATTGATCGGCTGCCTCCTGCATGCCCCCCACTAGGGATCAAACCTGAAACCCAGGCATGTGCCCTTGGCCAGAATCGAACAGGGGACCCTTCAGTTCAAAGGCCAACGCTCTATCCACTGAGCAAAACCGGCTAGGGCAAATAATGTTTTTTGTCTTTTTTCAAAGTTGAACTCAAGGATGTTGTTGTCATACTGTTCTTACCATTTTTTAAGTGTATATTTTTATTGATTTCAGAGAGAAAAGGAAAGGGAGAGAGAGATAGAAACATCAATGATGAGAGAAAATCATTGATTGTCTGCCTCCTGCACACCCTACACAGGGGATCGAGCCAACAACAAGGGCATGTGCCCTGACCCGGAATCAAACTGTGACCTCCTGATTCAAGGTCAACACTCAACCACTGAGCCATGATGACCCGGCTTACCATTTAAAAGAAATGCTGAGATCTCAGGAAATATAATTTATAGCTTTAAAACGCCAGATATTATATGTTAATATGACTATAATGATTCCCAAGCCAATTTGTGTGCTCTAAAATACAGGGAGCATCTAAAAAATCATGTATGTACTAACGTATTAAATCTTCTCAATAACCCTAAGGTAGATACCTTTATTAACTACATTTTGTGGAGAAGAAAATTGAGTTTCCACAAGGTTATGTAACTCAAGATCTGCATGGCTAGTAAGTCATGGACCTGGGACTTGAGCCCATGCACTATGACTCTCCAATCCTGGCTGTTACCAACCATGCTTTATCACCTATGACATACCTTTATCTCACACAATACCCCTGAAGTCCCCTCCCAATGGCAGTAATTTGTCTTCTTAGGTTTCATTTCTTTTTTTTAAATTTATTTATTGATTTGAGAGAGGGGGAGAGAGAGGAAAGGAGAGAGACAGACAGACAGAGAAACGTTGATTTGTTGTTCCACTTATTGATGTATTCATTGGTTGATTCTTGTATGTGCCCTGACCGGGGATTGAACCTGCTCTAACCAACTGAGCTACCTGGCCAGGGTTCATTTCTTCTTTAAAAAAATAAAATAAAATAAAAAATCTTGCTTAAAAAAAGATTCTGCTTAAAACAGTAGAGAAATGAAAACTACTTTCAAGTTTTCTATGTTAAAGTCTTGAGATTTAAAGGTTTTTTTAGATGCCAATGGAGATTGTAAAATTATGCTATTTTCCTTTAAAGAATCAAGCCTCTATTCTGCTCTCAACATAAAACAGGAAGCTTTATAGGTACCTGTGTGAAGAGTGATTCTCTGAGTGAAGGCTCTACCCTCTCAAGAGACATAGAAGGACTAGAATCTTTCTGGGACTCAAGTAATTCAAGCCAATTACTGGAACCATTACTTATCCTCTGGGGCATTATGGAAAATTCAACTCGAATTCATTAGCATTCTGAAAGGTAATTATTTTCCCAAAAGATCTAAGTGAATTTTTATATCCTATATTCAAAATGTCCAGCTAATGTTTTTAAAAGTAAATTTCCAATCCCCCAGATGGTTTTTTTCTTCTCAGAATGGTCAAAGGCTTTTCAACAGACAAACAAGCCCTTTAGAACCCTTCTCCCATAGGGAAGCCTAGTGTCTATGCCCGGTCAGCAAGGCCTTCAAAGGGTCCACAGATCAGTCATCTCATTCGATACTTTATTTAAAATGGAATGCATTTTTAAAATATGAAAAATAAATCACATCTCCCCAAATCATTTAAGAGACATATTTACACAAATTATGAGCATACTTAAGTTCAGGAATGTGATAGTAAAGCACTTGGTACATTGTGATACTTGTTTTTCAGAAGCCGGTACTTGCATATTCTGAAACTAAGCAGAAAGCCGACAGTGGAATGTAACAGACAATCATTTTATCTCCCTTCTCAAAATTATTACAGTGATCTGGACGGACCACCTATTATTAAAAACCAATTCCTCACTATCCCACTAGGCCAGCTTCAGAGCGATAGGGAGTAGGCCTCTCCAGCTTTTATGAAGATGCTGCTAATGACCCAGAGTTCTCTGCTTCCTTCACTGGACAATAATGCCCTAAGAAAACCCTGTTGGATCCTACACTCCATTTAGCAGATGTCCTGCCAATGAAGTTGCAGATCACTTTGTCATCTAATGGGATGTAATTCTAGATTGGCTGTACAACATACAGACCAAAAAGTCACCCTTCAAATTGTGTCCAAACTTTAGAAAGTAGTTATTAAAAACCCACCCAACACAATTTCATAATTAATACATCTCAGATTGTTTTGGGTAAATTGGCATATTTCTTTTATAAGAATCACAGATGTATTCAATATCAAGCTCTGTAACTTCCAAATTTAAATTTTAGTCAGCTGAAGGCATTTTACTGGTAAAGCAAAAGGAAGTTTGTTTACATTTACCAACAAAAAAACAAACAAAAAACAAAGAGAAGAATGAATGTTCACAAGCCCGTCCTCATCCTACAAAGCTCTATATTTTATGGGATTGATCTAGTTTTCACCCCTCTTCTAAACCTGCCATTGAACATGATATTATAAACACTTGGAGACAAGCTAAAACCAAGTCACTCTCCCTGGGGGCCGAAAACAAGTGATGTGTTTGAACTTCCACACTAGCAACAAACTTGTAGTGTCAGATTTAAAATGAGGAATCTTTAAGAGAAATGGGTATATGAGGACAGAGTTTAAAACACACACACACACACACACACACACCAAAAAAATGCCTTTGAACTTAAGCCAGACTTCTTAACAGTGTTTACATATGAGGGGAATTCTTTGAAGCAAGGAGTTGGGTTTTTCTACCTCCACTTGAAAAAATGTTAAGTGAAATAAAGTTGGTTCGATTTCCATATGAGAAAATTCCAGCTTCCTCTATGAGGGAAATGTTCATTTTGAAAGAGCTCTTTATAGGCATTTACTCTGACCTCAGCATTCCCTGTAGGGCATAAGCAGATCTGATTTCCACTAAGAAAGTATGCCTAAGGAGCTTCCTCATGTGGAGCAGCTTGTCCAGGATTAGCTTTTCTCAGGGAATGAAATGAGCGTAAAGGAAGCTCAATGTGAGGCAAGAGAAAGAGAAACCACCTCCTGGGTGCTGGGATGTTACACATTTTTTCCTCCTTTCATTCATTATTCCCAACAAATAGTTACTGAGCTGTGTACGAAGCTTGGCGCCAGCAGAAGTTTCAAGACAAAATTTCAGTTTCCAGATGGAAAATCCTTTAAATTTCCCAACTTTTTACATTTTATGTTTATTTAAAGGGTGAGTTTTCTGTTGGACCTGCCCTTTCCTTCTTCTTTTTCTTGGGTTTAAAGAAATACTTTTATCTTTTTCCATAAAGGTAATTGGTTAGGCCTTGTAATACCTTAAGTGTTTAATATCACTTTTTTACAGGTAGAATAGAACCACTGACTCGCAAAATGCTTTGCATTTGTATTTTGTTTGTTTTGTTGCGCTTTGTTAAGCATAGTTGTTTCTTTGTTCTGGAAAATTATTCAACCATAATAATTTCAAAGTGTCAAAACACAAAAACCATCCTACTTCTCTCCTTTCTCATTTCTGAGTTTTCACAGTTAAATATTAAGAGACCTTCAAACTAGAGAGGCACTAAGAGGGTCAACTCAACATAAATATCACAGCAGACCAAGGACTAAGGGCTGTGGAAAGACAGGACAAGGAACCATGATCTTGATGGCCCATTAGGAACCACAGACATGGTGGTAGAAAAATTCCACCAGCCAATACTTAGCCTATATTTAAGCTTAATGAATCTTAATTTTAAAACTACTTAGTATAAATATTATCTTTTTTTATAACACAAGAATTGGAAGAAAAATCCTTCTATCTGAAAAAAAAAAGAAAAAAGCTGTGGTTTCATAGGGGTTATATGATCTACATATATTAAAACACTGGTACAATGAGGCATTATCTTAAAATTACAACAGGGGTGCCAAAGCTAAACCAAACTTGGCTTAAGAACTCTTTAGATTTGACTCTCTGAGCTGCCCATCATATGTATGTGTGTATGTGTGTATGTGTGTGTGTGTGTGTGTGTGTGTGTGTGTGTATGATTTTTTAAATCTTTGCAGCAAATGTTCACAGCCACAACTTAAACAGCCTCTGGAAGTGGGGTGGGAGTCCCCTTAAGTTCTATTTGCCATTTGCTCAAGTTTTAGATTACCCCTGCAACTTTTTGGATTAGAGTTATGGCCTCAAAATTCCATCATTTAAATATTGCACTAACAAGTAATTTGACCGTGAAACTCCTTTCCAGATGGAAGGAGAATAAAGGTATCTCTAGCATAAAATTCTGCTTTCATTTCTTGACTACATAATTTAGCATCGGCCTAATATCCACCTTCCAATTTGGATGCTGGAAAAATACTGATCAAGGCTTTGCAAAAGATAATGGAAAACAGAGGCCCGTTAGTAAAGCCATGCAGATAGGAAGTGATTTTCAGCCCCAAGAGGATTTCGTATCATCTATGGCTCGTTTTAAACTGAAGGAGCATCTGCCCTTGCGGATTCTGACCATCCTTTTGATTTAACACAGAAGAGGGTTTGTTCCACCTATAAAAGCACCCCCCCACCCCAACCCCTCAGGAACAAGTGGCTGCTAAAACAAGACTGGGGTTGTTTTCCTACTGAAAACCCGGTGTTTATCCAGTCCTTCCTTTGTCAATTTCTGAGTTTAGTTAACCTAACAACAAAACATATAACCCTCCAATTTCTCACAGAGCAATAAAAAGCAAAACAATTGGTTTCTCTGATTAACATTATTTTCAGTAAGAAAACAAAGAGTTATGACTCTTAGACCTTTGAAATAGTTACAAACTCTATTTTTAAACTCTAAGATTCTAGGATATGTTTCTAGAATAAAGTAAGGAAATGTGGTTCCAGTAAAGGGTGCAAAGCCCTTGGCGAAGGGTAATCTCTAGTGTGGACAGAACACAGAAATGTTCTCTCAGACAAGCTGAATGATTCCCTCCCGCCCTCTATGTTTTTTGAAATGAAACACCTAATGCATTTATACTCATAAACCATAAATATCTCCTTATTAAACCCTTCACAGATGGCATAAGCAAGGTTTTTTCTACTGTAGACATAGCCCTACCACACATTCAAGATCATCCTGCCATCAGGTGGGTTATGTTTTAAATATTGCGAATTAGGTGTCATTACTACTCATTTCCTTTTAGAAAAACAGATTTTCACAATTACACAATTCTGAGCACTTAGCTTCTTTAAACTTCTATTCTACACAACACAGAGTCTAAAGGGAAAAAAATAATCTCCAAAAAGAAAGTTATATCACAGAGTTTAATTTCAACCACCTGGCATAACAATGCGTGTGTCCGGGTTCTGAAATTGACCTAGGAATAATGAATGAATGAAGTCTTAATGTTTTCCCCTACACCTCCTTTTTTTCCTTTCCAAGATTAGAACTTACTAGGAAATAGATTTTTGAAAATAAAGTTCCTTTTCTGGAAAACGGCCTACATTCAGAAATGTCTTAGAACAAATATTTTTTTAAAAAAAACTAATAAATAATCATAAATCAAAATACATTAAAATAAAATTACAGTACATCTTCGCTCCTAGAAGGTCCACCATACTGGGAGATCCTTTCAAAGGTTCATAAATAAAGCCTTCTCGCCTTGAAATCGTTTCCTGCATTGTGATGAGGAAAAGGATGCAGAAAACTAAGAGGAATTGCAAGTTATCGGTCGGCTGATGCCCAAACTACTTGGTCTGGTGCAGAGCAGGGAGACTTGTTTTCCATCCAAATGAAGACAACAGAAAGGCGCTCTCGTCCCACTTCCTCGAGTCCTCAAAACCTGGAAAGAAAGGACACCGAATGAAGTAGGTGGCTCAGGTTCCTCCAAGACCCAGTTCTCTCCGGGCCGGTCAGACGGACAGAGCGAGCGTGCTCGCTAGGACCCCGGGGTCGCTCCCTCCGGTGCCAAGAGCCAGCGGTGCGGCTGGGCGC
>NW_006287915.1:973208-973538 GCF_000327345.1 Myotis davidii | reverse complement strand
TAGCCCGAGTCCCCCGCGCTCCCCTCTCTGCCCGGCTTCTCCTGGCTCTAGCCTGCTTCGCTTCTTTCCACCTACCCAGAAACTTGAAAGAACTTCTCATTTTTCCACCCAAGAGCCAAACCCGTGAACACACTTCCAACTCCTCCTAACAGCCCGAGACCCAATCCTCCCACAGCCCTCGGGAGCCGGGGTTGCCGGGGCCTTACCTCGTCTTGCCCGGGTGCTGCCCCCTTCAGGCGGAGTTGGAGGTGCTGCGGAGAAGCCGGTGGCCGTGCGGCTGCGAGAGCGGTTGCTGGTGCGGGTGCGGTAGCTGATGCGGGTGCTGGTGCG
>NW_006287915.1:972701-972917 GCF_000327345.1 Myotis davidii | reverse complement strand
CAGCGTGATCTCGGCGTTCCAGCCTTGGTCCTGCGGGCACCGAAAGTCGATCTCCTTGCCTTCGGCCATCACCACAGTGAAGTACATGTACTTGCCCTTGCGCTCCACGCAGTCTGAGTGTGGATGCGGATACGGGTGGAGCTGTTGGGGCTGCGGCTTGGGTTGGGGTTGAGGCTTGGGTTGAGGCTGCGGCTGGGATTGAGAATGTGGTTGGAG
>NW_006287915.1:964415-971532 GCF_000327345.1 Myotis davidii | reverse complement strand
CCGTGGGATCCGCGGAGGTGTGCCCTCCCCGACCCTACGTAAACATCTCAGTGCACAAGGCGAGAGGACACGGTGTCTTTACCCTCCTTTGCTCGCGGTCATTAACTGTGTCTTCTTGGGACAGAGAGGGCAATTGTTGAAGCAACAGCGCTCCCGTCCGTCCCATTTGGAAGGGGTGTGGGAAGGCGACCTCAGATGGCATCTCGCCTCCCTTCTGTCCAGGAGCGCAGGCTCTAGCCTATCTTCGCCTTGGACACGAATTCTCCAGCTCGCTTCTGGAGCCACCTGGACAGTCTGCAACATCGCACAACAGTAGCTCAGCTCTAACTAAAATCCAGGGCCTGGCCCGTGCTGAGACTCCACACTACAAGGCACAGCTGAGCGCTTCCAAGGGCAGATTGGTCTCCATGGACCCCTCTCTCTACAAATGCCTACAGGGCCAGATCTCTGTTTTGTCA
The DNA here is from genome assembly GCF_000327345.1 of Myotis davidii. Classification (NCBI taxonomy): domain Eukaryota; kingdom Metazoa; phylum Chordata; class Mammalia; order Chiroptera; family Vespertilionidae; genus Myotis; species Myotis davidii. The sequence continues at coordinate 971,074 of NW_006287915.1, read as the reverse complement.
TCTCATTTATATGTGACCTGGGGAAGGTAATGCTGTCCTTGCCCCTAGCTCTCTCCTACTTCCATCTTCACACAATTTCTACAGAAATTCTGAGAAACAAACCAGAATAAAGAGCACAAACTGAAACCAAACCTCTTGGTGGGGAGATTCATCCACAAATAAACAGAGAACCCCTGTGCAGTGACCTTGAGGATATGAAGAAGAATAACTTGAAGAAGAAATGAACCAGGGGTGGACAAGTCAGAATTGGCCACGGTAAAAGGAAGGGCTGCTGCTTGTGCCAGAAGAAGGAAGAGCTTAGCTCATCTGCTAGTTTCTTACGGCTGGAACAAAGAATTCAATAGGGGAAGAAGTGAGAGATGAACTTGGAGATGAGCAAGAGTCAAATCCTTAGTACTATGATAAGAAATTCGAACTTAACCCCAAGGTAATCAAGAACAAAGGGTAATTTTTGAACAGGAAGATCCTGAATCTTAATCTAAGAAACAGTGTCTTGGCAAAGGAGACAATTCCAGCACAATCCTGAGTCCCACCGAATGTGCAGTTGGCAGGTTCTCAGGATCTTCACATTATTTACTGGACGAGCAGTCTTTTTAAAAAAGGGCAATTTTTTAAATTATAGATTTTTGGTAAGATGATGTAAAAATAAAAAAAGATAAGCAATTCTGTATAACAATAACAAACACTACACTGCACATCTCAGTTCTTTCCTTGTCTTTGTAGGACAAGTGAGCATTCCAGAGAATTTCTGCATGACCAGCTGTTCATCATTTAACAGAATGCCATTCTTCAGCTCATTTGGAAAGAATACCTCCTTTAAGTGTGTAATTCAGAGTCCCCGAGGGCAGGTGAATTTGGGAAAGACATTTTATATGAGAAAAAAAAGTGGTACAATACAAACTTGATTGGGTGAAAAATAAGATGTAATCTGGAAGCCCAAACCATTTTCTTAGGAGAAACTCAATATATTTGGTTTATCCAATCTGCAGTTTAACAAGATGCAACACACACATTTTATTTAAATTTCTTCAGGATGTCCAAACAAGCACAATTTTCAAAAGCACTTATTGTATTATAATTAGAGACTTTAAAACTCAGAATTTGCAGTTGAATATTTCATGACTTAGTGACGGTGACCAGCTCAGAAGTATGTGTTCTCTCTGACCACAAGGCATTGATTAATCTGAATCTCAGTAGTATAGGAATCTTGTAGATGGGTGACAGCTTTGATCACCACCAATTCACAAAAATGATCATATTGGCGATGAATTCACAAAATATGAATTATAAGAAATAACTGTTCTAAAGAAACACCACAAGTTCAGTTGTAGATACAATGAAAATCTACAAGCGTCACTTAGAAGTTGCTAAGATTTAGAAAGCTAGCTAACAAAATAATTGCTCTGGTAAACAAATCTGAAATGGCTAATTCAAATTATATATTAACGGCTGTCTGCATCAAATTGTCTATTAGCATCTGACACAGTTTATCATTTTCACCTTTTGGATACGGTTCTTCGTTTGGCTTCAAGGACACCTCCCTGGTCACTGTCTCAGTCTCTTCTACAGGGTCATCCACTTTGTCCCAATCTTTTCATATTAGAGTCTCATCATTTTCAATAATATCTATATGCCAAAGACTCCCAAATTAATATCCAACTACTTGTTGCCAAAGAATAAACCAAAGACTACCAGCCTGGCCAGTGTTGCCCAGTGGTTGAGCCTTGACCTATGAACCAGGTGGTTACTGTTCAATTCTTGGTCAGGGCATATGCCCAGGTTTTGAGCTCAATTCCCAGTAGGGATCGTGCAGGAGGCAGTGGATCAAGGATTCTCTCTTGTCATTGATGTTTCTTTTATCTCTCCCTCTCACTTCCTCTCTGAAATCAATATATTTTCTTAAAGAAATTGCTCATAAAAAAGAAACACACACAGAATAAGACTACCAACATTTTAAAAAAGTAATAATACTAACATGCTAGGCAAGTGAACACATACTAGTGAAGACATTCACTGAGTAGTTCACTAGAAGAAAAAGTATGAGGGGATTTTATTTTTTAATATAGTTTGTTGATTTCAGAGGGGAAGTGAGAGGGAGATAGAAACATAGATGAGAGAGAATCATTGATTGGCTGCCTCCTACATGCCTCCTACTGGGTATTGAGCCCTTAACCTGGGCATGTGCCCTGACCGGAAATCGAACCCTGTACCCTGCAGTCCACAGGCTGACACTCTATCCACTAAGCCAAACTGGCTAGGGCTATGAGGGGATTTTATATCACAGAAAGCAGGGTTCAACCCTAGCTGGTTTGGCTCAGTGGATATAGCGTCAGCCTGTGGACTGCAGGGTTATGGGTTTTATTCCCGTCGAGGGCATGTGCCCAGGTTGCAGACTCAATCCCCAGTAGGGGGCATGCAGGAGGCAGCAGGTCAATGATTCTCTCTCATCATTGATGTTTTTTCTCTCCCTCTCTCTCCCTCCCTGAAATCAATAAAATATATATGTATATATTTTTAAAAAGAAAGCAGGGCTCACAGAGTGTTTGCTAATACAAAATTGATAAGCAATGCTCTAGAAAGTATGTTCATAGGTTTATATACGATGGGTTCAAAAATTTCTGGATGGAATTCGTTCAGCAAGGGTCTGGAGTCACTTAGAGGTCATGGATTTTTAACAGCTTTAACTTGTTAGAATGGTTGTAGTTAAAACAGCCTTCAGTTTCGATATATTGCAGGCCAGTATTACTGTAAGTTGAAAATTTCCCTTTTACCCTTCCCTACTGTACTATTTGGATGTCTAATAGAGAACTCAGATATATGTGTTCCCAAGCTTATCTCCTCACGCTGATCTCCACCTGCAGCCCCCTTCTCCGTTAATAGCTATACCATCTGTACAGTTGTTCAGGCCAAAAACCTTAGAGCAGTACTACCCTTGAAACAAGAAAAGAGAGCCTTTGCTCAGAGCCCTGAACTTTAGAAGAGTCAAAAGGACATTTCTATCTGGAGCACATTCATTCTAGACTGTACCCCAGGTATTCAGGATTGCAGTGACCCTGCCTAAATGACCTCAACTGTTCCAGAGTACGCATATCACCCGTGCGTGCACTGGTGTGGAAGGAGGGTGAATTTTGAAGATGCAGGCTAGGATGTCCACACAAATGTGTGTGTGTGGGGGTGGGTGGTTGGGGGGGGGGGGGGGGGGGGGCTGTTGCCATAGAACTCAGAGCCAGGGTTGGGAAGAGAAGGAAGATGAGGATCAGCTCTGCTCGCAAGTAATGTTCTGGCACTGGACTTAAAAGAATCTTAAATCTGCCCAGCTGGCGTGGCTCAGTGGTTGAGCATTGACCGATGAATCAGGAGGTCATGGTTCAATTCCCAGTCAGGGCACATGCCTGGGTTGTGGGCTCAATCCCCAGTGTGGGGCGAGCAGGAGCAGCCAATCAATGATTCTCTCATCATTGACGTTTCTATCTCCCTCTCCCTTCCTCTCTGAAATCAATAAAAATACATATATTTAAAAAAAAAGAATCTGAAATGTAAATCTGGCTCCAAGTACTTATGAAGGTGTATTTGTCAAGATAGGGGTATTTTCATTTAACGAACTTTAAATATTCAATCATTGGTATATCTCCATTGTACTCTTGCCCCAGGATTGCAAATGTTTATAAGCATATGCCTGCCTTGCAGTTATCTTTTACTCATGTCTCTTGACACCCAATCCACAAATTGCTAGGAAATCCCACCAGTTAAGTCTTCAAACTACATCTACATTTCATCCTTTTTCTTATCACGCTGGTTAATGGGATCACCATTCTCTCTCCCTGCAATGGGCTCCTAACTTGTCTCCCTGATCCTAACACTGTTATCTTATAATCTCTTTTTAACACAGCAGTCAGGGTCATCATAATCACTTCAAGTCCTTGCTCAAATGTTCCTTCAACAAGGCCTACCCTAATCACTCTAAAAATTGCAACCACCCAATTCCCCTTAATCCCCCCATAGCATGTATTACCCCCTAACATACTACTGAGTTGTTATGCCTATTGCTTATTTCTGCTCTAGAATGTAAACTCTTCAAGAGGGAAAGGATCATTCCAATCACCTAGTACACTTCGTAGTACACAATAAGACTCATCAGATGTAGAAATTTTCAATGAGATCAGAAGCCTCGGACATAAAGCCAATGTTTTTAATGGATTTTTCATAATGCATCATATTTTTAAATTTTTTCAAGCTGTAAGAAATTTCATTTAAAAAGCTTACAAATTTTGCTATATCAATATACATTTGCTATATCAATATAATTTTTTAAATGGATAACTACTACACATGCTAGGCGTCAGAATGTAAATGCTATTTACTCTATAGATGCTATCTAAAATAAATCCTACAAATCTTTTCTTTTCAAAGCCACAAGCAATTTAATAGGTATTTATATAAACCATCATCCTATTGGTTTCTAGTAAGAGTAATCATTGGACAAAAAACAGTAATGGAATTGACTTGATAGCAGTTTTGCTTACCAGTTAAATGGCCAAATACTTGCTTAAGAATCCATTAATTAATACTGGCTTAAAAACATCTGATTTCAGAGGACTTGAAAAGTTACTAAGAACTGCTTACTTTCACTTATAACTTGATTCCAATGTCATAAAAAAACTTTAATCTATTAAACTCTCCAATTTGCAATGTGCAATAACTTGACAGATTTTTAAAGATATAGGTACAGCAAAGTTCAAGTGTCTTTCAAAAAAGCCAAAAAATCTACAATAACAAGTGACTCTCAGTGTATAAATGCCCACTTTGACTGCAATTTAACTTCTTAGCCATTCACTTCTTCAGTTTTACATACCATTCACTAGAAATCAATCATAATTTCCAAATGCCAACCTGAAAAGGTTAAATGTTAACTCTCTTCAATTGAATACTAAACTACCCGGAATTCTTAGGTGCATTAGTTTAGACACCTTCCTTTTTGTCTAACTAGAATGAACTGATGCCTCCTAGTGACCAATTTGTGTAACACAACTTAGAGCAAGTCGGAATAGTTTAATGCTCTATTCAAGTTTTAACCCATTACAACCCATTAGCAGATCAAGCACTAGTTGTCTGTCCTTTTTATAGCCTAATTCAGGTTCCTGGTGCTCTCATCTAGACTCTTGTAATAGCCCAACCCATGATTACACACTATCCTATATGTTGTGTTGCTACCAGTTCTATTCCTTAATTATGACAGAAAACTGTTGCCTCCTACTGTATCTGAGAACATTTTATTCCTTACCCTGGCATGACCTCCCCTCCCTACCCCCACCCCCCAGAATAACTCCTACTTACCTTTACACTTTAGTCTAAAGTGTCAACTCAAAGTGAGCTTACTTGTGCTATCTGCTTTCCCAAATCTTCTTAACACTTTGTTCAAAGCCCAGTTCAAATCCCACCTTAGATTTTTTATACTGTGTTAATTCCTTCCTAGTCATATTTCTACTTCCAATCTGATTAGTTAATATCTTGAACGTGTTTTAATCATTGTGCCTTGTGGCACCGTGTCATGATGGAGATTGCTGATTGTGGATTGACAGCACTAAGGTTAAGGAGATTAAATGTTAGTTCTGGTTAGAAATATATTGCTGTTACTCAACAGAGCAGGCAGGCTGAATAGACATTTTATTGTTAAAATATATTTTTATTGATTTCAGAAAGGGAGGATAGAAACATCAATGATGAGAATCATTGATCAGCTGCCTCCTGCTTACCCCACACTGGGGATGGAGCCCACAACCCCGGCATGTGCCCTTGACCAGAATCGAACCCAGGACCCTTCAGTCTGCAAGCCATCGCCCTATCCACTGAACCAAACTAGCTAGGGTGACATTTTATTGAAGATGGTCAACAAATAACAGTGCAAGGAGTCTGGTGATGTATTACTTGTTAGGGTAATACTAGCTTTGAAGTGACAAAAAATCAGTGGATAAAACGGAGCAGGGCTTTGGCTCTCTTCTTTTTAAGTTCAGCACATAGAAGATAGTACCTTTGAGCAAGGGGGCAGGTAGTCCAACGAAGGAGACGAAGAACCAATGTCATGGAGTCTTACAACTACTATTATTCAAAAGTATTGATACTCTGACTTCTGAGTCTTCAGGTGTGGCCACAAGAGCAGCAGCAGATATTCCATGACTGACCGTGGAAGCACTGAACTTAAGTTTAAGGTTACTTCTAGTATTGCACTGGCTGAAAAGCATCCAAGCCTCTGCCCTCCATTAAGAGCCCCAAAGCACCTAATATCCTTTTCCTAAGTCCTCTTCTACTCCAGTAGGTAAATGCTCCTGTTGTTTGCAACCAAATATCGGATTGATAGCCTCTTGGGCAAATCTTCCATTTACGGGACTAGATTCCAAGGACCCCTCCTTCTTTTGCAGTCTTCTATTACAACATATTGTACAGTCTGAGAGAACAGACTATTCAATTTGATCATTATTGATATCTGTAAAAAAGATCAGTAAATGAGCAAGGTCCTTTTCTTGGCTTTAGAGGAAGAAAAGTAGAAGCAGTGAGTACAGATCATTCTTTCCAAAAGCTTGAGGACAAAGGAAGATAGATGATATGATAAACTTGCCTGGGTGCTGTAAATGGCAAGTTTACTGTAGAAAAGACTTGGGCTT
>NW_006287915.1:959141-964371 GCF_000327345.1 Myotis davidii | reverse complement strand
GGAGTGGGGATGGAGGCTGTGTCACAGGTGATAGGATAATTGACCAAGGGCTGAGGAGTGAAAAGGACTAAAGAATCCTGTCAGGTAGCCAGGCACAGAAAGGTAGAGGGACGCTTTTACCAAAGACAGAACTCAAGAAATCTTTTTATGGCAAGTTTCCACACTGCCACTAAATCTATAAGAAAAAAAAGCAACTTCTCATGTTAAAGGCAACAATAATATGACCACACAATTCATAGCTACAAACTACCTGACTTAAATAAATCGTTATTTGAATAACTATTGGAATCCCTTAACAGGTCAGAAACTAGAACATTTATTTCATTTCTAATGAGATTTCATTTACATTTGCCAGTCAGGGCACATGCTGAGGTTGCAGGCTTGAACCTCAGTAGGGGAGAGAGCAGCAGGCAGCTGCTCGATGATGTTTCTCATGGATGTTTCTATCCCTCTCCTTCTGTCTTTAAAAATCAATAAACATTAAAAAAAAACATATCCTCTGGTGAAGATTTTTTAAAAAGTCATTGAACTTCTAGCCTTACATATAGAGGGAATAATTACCATAAAGTATGAAGATTAAATAAGAGATTACTTCTAGTGTCTTAACTGATTAAGTACGCGTGGGTCTTCCAAAAATGCTGATTAAGATTAATAAAAGCCCTAGCTGGTTTGACTCAGTGGATAGAGCATTGGCCTGCAGACTGAAGGGCCCCAGGTTTAATTCCAGTCAAGGGCATATGCCTGGATTACGGGGTCGATCCCCAGTAGGGAGTGTGCAGGATGCAGCTGATCAATGATTCTCTCATCATTGATGTTTCTATCTCCCTCCTCTCTGAAATCAATAAAAATTTTTTAAAAAGAAATTATTTTAAAAAATTTATAATGCTACAAAAGCCAATATCCCACCTAGTTTAAAATACAAACAGTATAGCAATGAAGTTTTTCTCTGAGCCCCTCACTGTATATTATACCCAACCTTAGAAATCTGTATTTAATTATCATTTTATACCACTTGAGGTTTCTTTACTTATTGAGACATTTTTATGATTCACAAAAATTGTGTATAACAAATTCAAATGATTCCAATACGATAGACAATTTTCCTCCATAAACAGGTATCCCATCTAATAAGAATAATATGTAAGTTAACTGTCACTCCGTGACAAAGATGGCGGTGCCCATAGGGGCCGGGGTGGGGTGCTGGTGGTGTCACCCTGGCAATGTGAGCCCAGCGTCCACGAGGGAGGGGGGGGGGCTTGGGCCGGAGGCCGAGGCGAGGGACACTGGCTTCATTGCAGGCTGGGCTGAGGGACAAACCGCCCCCCCCACCCCCCACACACACCCATGCATGAATTTCGTGCACCAGGCCTCTAATACAATATATAATTTAACCTTTATGTTTCTGGTTATTTTGGAAAACTATTGCAGCTTTTCATGTATCAATACTATTGTAGCCAACAGTATTTTCCAAAAAAGACAATTTGTGGCAGAAGATTCCAGTTAACTTTTCCAAAATCTTATCATTCCTCCAGCAATGTGTAGTCCCCTCCCATTAAACCTCAGTGACTGACTCTATAATGAATACAGTACAGAAGCGATGACTTCTCAGGATAGGCCACAAAAAGGATACTGTTGACTCACTCTTGGAAACCAATCATCCTGTGAGATAATGTCTAGGTAGAGCTCTGACCACATCCCAGCTGAAGTTTCATCTAACATCAACCACCTGTACATGAAGAACCTTCAGATGATTCCATTTGCTTCCCTTTAAAACCTGCCCCTGCTGAGACTGGTCAGAAATGAACTATCCAATCAGCCAAACAAATCTTGTTAATGCTTTAAGTTTTGGTAGTGCTCTTGTTATGCAGTACTAGGTAACTGCAACTGTTGATACACTGTCCACACTGTAATAGTCCCACTGAGTTTATGAACAATATTCACAGTCCAGCTGTTTTATTGGTTTCCTCAAAAGCGACTCTGTAGGAATGTGACAACTACAAAGGACTTTGGAGTATCTTGGTTGACATAAAATTGAAATAATGAGAATCAATGATTGAACTTGCTACATGGCCCCATGTAGTATTACTAGAGGCCCAGTGCATGGATTGTGCACTGGTGGGTTCTCTCGGCCTGGCCTGAGGGGATCAGCTGAAACCAGCTCTCCAACATCCCCCAAGGGACGCCACCAGTGCACAATCGGGACCAGGGAAGGACCGCGGGAGGGCTCCAGGGCATGTCCAGCCCCTCTTACCCGGCCCCAATCGAGCGGCCGGACCCCAGGAGCACTCTAACCTACTGGTCAGAGCATCTGCCTCCTGGTGATCAGTGTGCATCATAGAAACTGGTTGAACATTTGGACACTTAGCATATTCGGCTTTTTTACGTAGGATGGTTGGTACACTGGACGGAGTGCAGATAAACCCTGTGTAATGTACATACAAAAACTTGCTATATACTTACCATCTTCGAAGTCCATTAGAAACTAGGAAACCCAATGGTGACCAAGTATCCCTAGAGTATTTCTTGAACTAATAGAACCAGTTCAGACTGAAGAGTAAATAAAAAGGTGATCATGTTGAATAAGACATATACACAAAGATCAGTTGCAGACAGTGAATGAAAAGACAGCCAAGCAGAGCTGAAATTGCAAATGCAGGCAAGATAGGTTGGGTTGCTGCTGCCCAAGTTGCTCTACTCTAAAGCAGTGGTTCTCAACCTTCCTAATGCTGCAACCCTTTAATACATTCCCTCATGTTGTGGTGACCCCCCCAACCATAAAATTATTTTCGTTGCTACTTCATAACTGTAATTTTGCTACTGTTATGAATTGTAATGTAAATATTTGATGTGCAGGATGTATTTTCATTGTTACAAATTGAACATAATTAAAGCATAGTGATTAGTCACAAAAACAATGTAATTATGTTTTCCGATGGTCTTAGGCAACCCCTGTGAAAGGGTTGTTCGACCCCCAAAGGGGTCACGACCCACAGGTTGAGAACCACTGCTCTAAAGGTTCTAGGTCTACTCACCAAGGCAACTGAACAGCAAAGAAATCCAGCCTGTATTGTTTTGTAACACGTATGTATTGACTAGCCTGATCCAAGCTGAAAATCACATCAGATCTCAACAGACACTTCTCATAGCCCATATCCAGGGATCCAGGTAGATGTTAGGGATGTACAGGACAGGGTGACAAATTATGACTTCTTAGTTTTACCCTAAATCACTTCAGGACTCAGCCTAAAACAAAATAAATCAGCATACGAAAACATTCTTTATTTCAGAGAGGAGAGGGCAATAGAAATATCAATGAGAATCATTGATGGGTTGTCTCTTCCTGCATGCCCCCTATTGGGATCAAGTCTGCAACCCAGGCATGTGCCCTTAATCAGAATCAAACGTGGGACCCTACAGTGAGCAGGCCTCTATCCACTGAGCCAAACTGAATAGGGTAGCATGCATTTTTTAAAAATTAGATTTTTAAACTGACTTTAAGTGTGGCAAATTTTCTTCAAATTCTACATGAAAACCTTCAAAATGTTTATTATGCAGTCTAAATCTGTACATCAAATAGGGCACCTCTTAGCCAGGAGTGATTTTACCTTTAGAACAAGAGAAACAGGCTTCCTCCAACTACTTCTGAAATTAAAGGCTAACATCAATTTAAAGATTGATCTTAATCACTAACTCAAGATTTTGTTAGAACGCACACCTTATTAATGGTCCCACGTTCCATTACGGTCAAGGGTACATGCCCAGGTTGCAGGCTCGATCCCCAGTAGGGGGCGTGCAGGAGGCAGCCAATGATTCTCTTATCATTGATGTTTTTACCTCTCCCTCTCCTTTCCTCTCTGAAATCAATAAAAAAATATTTTTAAAAAACCAGCCTGAATAAACATAAATGGACTCTAAAGGCTGTTAACCATTCTACTTTGCAATGTAAGAACTACTTTATTGCAATGTCCATTAAATATGTCAATCATTTGTTTAGGGCCTACAGGGTTAGTCTTAAAATTAGGTGTTATTTTTTTTACTCATGAAGGTAGATATAAATATGGACTTGGGCAAGGTAAGGAATCACATTGTGTTCCACTAACTTTGAAGTATCCAGTGTGTTAGTTTCTGATGTTTTCTAAGTCTATTGAAACAAGGACATCCCAGAAATAAGCACACTCAGCACCCAGACTTGGATTCTAAATACCATTCCCCTTAAAAGGTTCCAGAAATCCTTAGAGATATACCCAATTTCAGGGCTGGGACAGAAAAAGTCTAAGAGAAGCCCCCAGTCTTTTTTGAACTGAAGTATATTAAGTGTTCAATTGATGCAAAACATACCAAACATGCAGAGGAACCAGCCTGGAAATACTACTGGTCAAATCTGGGATGATTTAAGCATCAAAATGAACTGTGATTGCATAGTAAGTTCTCCTGATTTTTAATTGTTCTGTGATTCTCTAAGAATGTCTCCAGTAATGAGCAACCGCTGCATTAGAGGGTGAAAGGGCATGTCTGCAACTTTGTCAAAGTTTAAAAAAAATACATACACAATATAAATTTATGTAGCAAAATCAATAAATGGTGATGAGTAAGTAACATATAGAAATTCTTTCAACTGTTAGAAAAAAAGAAACATTGATAAGCACCCCCTTCTGCCAAAATCCTGGTATTTTACTTCATTGCAGATAAAAGGAAATTTGCTCTGCTTTTGACAGAGCAGCCTCTAATTAGCCTTGAGGCCGCTAGCATAAATGTCCTTATCTTAGTTTAAAAATTCTTGGAAGATTTCACTTTTGAAATACTAAGGTAGTTTCCAGTGTTTTAAACACTTTAAAAAGTAACAAGTTTCACCCTAGCCAGTTCAATTTGTATAACCCGAGGGGCCTCATGTGGGAGGCAACCAGCAGATGTTTCTAGCTCTGTCTTCCCCTCCTCCCTTCCACGATCTCTAAAAATCAATGGAAAAACATCCTCAGCTGAGGATTTACCAAAAAACCCCACAAAAGTAACTATTTTACCACTCCATGAAAAGCTGAGCTACAACTGCCTAATTTCATTATGAAAAATTATGAATATTACTCATTAACTCTTGCTGCGATCTGCCAACTTTTGGTCCTTTTATTTTTCATCACTTGTCCCCAGTTCTTGCTTTTAAGTTTAAAATACATGAAGATCTAAAAGCACTGCTTTGATTTTTAAGCAACACATTTTACCCCAAGTTTCAAAATTA
>NW_006287915.1:957967-959091 GCF_000327345.1 Myotis davidii | reverse complement strand
AATTTATTATTTCTAAATTGTTAGGCTCTGTTTCTCATTTTATACTTAAACACAAGATACAAAGAATGCTGTATTCTTTGAAAATGTAATCAACTAAATACAATAAAAATTTCTCATGGATAAACACTTATTCTTCAATAATTTCACACTCCAACAAAGATGTTTCCATTTCTCCGAAGTTCTTAATCGGTCCAAGAACTTGGTTAAATTTTATCCAATTTACTGTTTAATAGCTGGATTTTTAAACCAGCATACAAAAAAATCATCACTACACAGCTAAAAATTAATCTGTTAATTTCACCACTTAATTTTCAGCTATTAGAGTGTTTTAAGTAGCAAATTACCTAAATTATGAATATTTTCAAAACGGTTTACAATTACCAATATACAGTGAAGATTTTTTAAAAAAAACGCCTATACTAAATTCTCATGCTTTTTCTTTTTAAAGGCTCCTATAAAGAATGTATGCTTCCTCTAAGCCAATCGTTTATTCTGTACATTTAAAATAACATCTGGTTTAAACAGTTAAAAATATAAATGCTACAATTTTTATAAGATCATCCCATAAAAATGGACTCAAATGCTAAACCATGCCCTGAAATCAAATATTTAAATAATATTTTAATATTAGTTTAATATTTCTGCATGGCCTGATGCTTTCACAATTCAAAAGTTTTAAATTTTTAATAATGGGAATTGTCTACAACTCAGATAAACCCACAAATTCAGTCTGAAAAGCAGTAGTAACATAGTTAATTCAATTATCTTAGAGGACGTATATACCAAATCAATCTCACTAACCTATTACAAAATAATGAAAGTATTTCTATCAAAGCTAATGTCTCCCTTTCAGGTGTATTTATTAAATGAGCTAAAAAAGGAAATAGAAGCCCATTTTCCTTAAGTACTACTCTAAGCCAATTCCACACAATTAAGATATTTTTGTCACCATACTGCTTCAATGAATTCTGAGAAAATCCATACATTTAACTTTCAGACATCCATGTTAAACTAAAAACTACTAGTAATTGGTTTATGGAATTGTTGTTCTCTGCTTACCAATTTGAATGACTGTAAAATGTCAAATGTTTTCAAAGTATTACTTTTCAGGTGACCAGATTGGA
>NW_006287915.1:924273-957872 GCF_000327345.1 Myotis davidii | reverse complement strand
GCAGCGGCGGGGGGAATGAGAACTTGGCAGCCAATGCCTGGGCTAGAAAAAACTAATAACTAAAAGCTTGAAGTCATCTCAAAATGTCTACAGTTAACTCCAGTAAATCTGTAGAACTGTGCAAGTCCCTTTTAGTCTTCCAATAGAAACTCCACTCAGCAGGGCTTGGGAGGTTGCTCATAATTTAAAAGTAATCAAATTTACAGACCATCATGGTCTAAGCACAGAATAGCCAACTCTAAACATCTCTACTCTGTTCTTATAAAAAGGTAGTATTTTTATTTAAAAACCACCCAAAACATCACCAGTACATTTTATAAAATTAAATGCAAATTTTATTAAGGTCTTCCAATTACATATCTCAAGTTTCTTCAATGGAATAGAATCTTTTGGAACTGGAAAGATGGCAGAGATGAACACTGATATCCCTTGAAACCCCAACTTTATTAATAGAGAGCAATTCCTCTGCAAATCACATTGCCCTTATATAACAAGATGAAATAGTATCTTCTCCCTTACTTTGGCAATAGCTATTTCCTAATGAAAAAAAAGAATATAGTGGTTTTGCTACTTAAAGTTCATATAAAAATGAGAACCTATCTTTAGGTTAACATTTTTAAAGTTCAGATGTGTTCAAATGAGCTATGGGTACAAAAAAACCTTAGCACAGAAGGTCTAATCAAAGCAACCAAAATCAATTTGAAAATGATGAGGAAAAACATCAGGTGTTTTCATGGCATATCCCCCCACCCCCCACATAAACTAATGCAATTGGTTAAGGATTTCCAGCAGTTAATTAAAATCTCAGGAGTGAAAAAGATAGTACTATACAAATAACAAAATGTATTCATTCACATTCTAAGACCATAATACTAAATTTTCAAAATGGAAGCTCTATCATTTCTAAAAATGAACCTAATGTTATTCTGTTATAAGCAGAAACTCTAAGCTGTTTTCCAATTACAATCCAATTAGTCCACCCTCACTGCCAAAACTTTCAGTTCACCAGAAAAAATCAACAGTAATTAGCCTGAGGTATTTTCAATGTGGCTCTACAGTACCAAATTTAGTGGGATTCCCCTGACCCCCTTGAAACGGTCTTACTTCTATTTTAGAACCATGTTCTCTATGGTCATAACAAAAATACCTAAAAACGATCCTTGGACCTTTGAAATAGTTGGTTATCCATCCACTTTTATTAAATAAGGAGCCACCAAAAGAGCACTGCCTGACCAGATCCAGAGTAAAGTACTTGACTTTTGTTTTCTGGTTTATTTAGCAAACTGTGGTAGACTAAAAGGCTGAATATCATACTTGTGGTGCAAAAAGTTCCAAATTTTTAAGCTTTCAATAGGTTGAGAATTATTTCATATATAATTTAATTAATATGTCTAACACATGTGAGGTAGTTAAGTAAACAGTACTACCCATTTTAATACATAGTAAACAGAAGCATGGGTAAACAACATACTCATACTTTAAACAGTAAGAATTGGAATTCATCAGAGGCTTGAGGCCTTCTCTCATTCTAACCAAAGGAAATAAAACTTAACTTACTCTTTAAAAACAATTACACCATTTGTCTTTTTTTTATACTGTCTTATTAAATGTAGTACACCTCGTCCAGAGTTGGCACCCTTTTCTTCAATATAATAGTAAACTGGGCACAATACTTAATTCAAGCTAAGGCTTCACTTCTGCCTGAATTAGTACAAAATTGTAAGACATTATCTTGTGAGAACTAAAATTATATTTGACATTTTTATTTTAGGCTACAAACAAGCAAACAAACAAAGAAACAACAAAAAACTTGAAATGAACTTGTCAAATGATGAAAATTCATCCTTTCCAGGGAAGCAGAAGGTAGACCCTACCACAAAGAAGAGATGTTTAGTTAATGGAGGTTAAATTTAAAAGTACAGTTAAAATAATAAAGCTTAATGTCTGAAAATACTAGATTTCATTTGTCTCCCTATGGTAACTAACCAATAACCATACAATTGAGTTAGGGTTCTTTATAGTTAACTATGTCACCTAAAATATTAAAAATCCATTAAACAAAGTTAATAGATGTGGTCTTACTGGAAATTCTTAACCATAGATTGTCTTGACCAGTTTGTTTTTAAAATGAATTGTTTCAGTATAGGCACTGCATCTCTATAACAAAGTAATGAAAGACAAAACTAACACTTAACTACCAGCTGAAAAAATACTTTGGTTCTTCAGGAAAAAAATTAGGATAACAAAAAAATCTGTTTCATTTAACAGTTTGTTTATTTTCATAGCGCTATCTAACAGTTACATGATAAAAATACCCCAGAAGAACCAAACTATGTAGCAATGAATGAAAATGTGTGAGAGAATTTCTGCATTCAAGATATCTGGCAGAAAAACTAAATTTAAAATGCTAGGTAGAACAAAATTGTCTTTAAAATATCAATTCCTTCCCTTTAAAAAAATTATTGAGTCTACCAAGAAAATACAAAAACATAAGTCTGTAAGTAATAGTTGTATTTAGGCTATTACAGTGCAGGTTATCCTCAAGGCCATACATCCTGCTTCACTGCTGCTTGCACTCTGCTGGGTTTTGATCCTTCTGTTAAAGGAAAACAACAAGTCAATCTATTTTTTTCTACCAGCTTCAGTTAATATTTCATTAGTAATTAATGACCTTATCACACTATCTCACCACTGTCAAAAATTTGGCAAATCAAAAAAGGGGTATTAGCAATGATAGCAAATTATTATTCAAACATTAGCAGATTATGAAAATGCTAAAATAAAATCCAAGTTTTATACTATTGAATGAACTCCATAAAATGAGACAGAGCCATAATCTTGAAAAATTAAATAACCAAGCAATTTGTTAGTTGTAGTAGCCATTATTTTTGCCGTTTTATAGATTAGTTACTCAAAAAAATACTAATTCCATTCAGAATTTAGCTGTTAGGAGTAAGTCATATGTGTTGGAATATTTAATTTGATTTTTAACTATCTCCTCTTACCTGCCCAGTACATTAAAGTATCTTCTGGATATTTTGTAGCATTTATCAAATGAGTGAATTAAAGAGAAACCAGTTTCAAATGAATCCTGATAAAATGTACCATGTATTTTTTAAGAAAATAAAGGCCTTTACTAACCCTGATATGACAAATTTCTGGGACTCAGATGGAGAAGGGAGGTGGTTGGTAGAATCTAACAAGCAGTACTGCTCCCCTAATTCTCAAGTACTCCTACATTCAGATGGTTTAAAAGCTGACCTTTGTTTATAAGCTTTCCTTTGGAGGGGAAACAGCCTAAAACCACAAGCTGTGATTTAAAATGTTTCCAAAAAATTGTACAAGATAGCATGCCATTAAAATAGAATCCTAGCCCAGCCAGTGTGGCTCAATGGTAGAGCACTGACCTATATACCAGGAAGTCACAGTTGGATTTCAGATCAGGGCACATGCCTAGGTTGGGAGCTCAATCCCCAGTAGATGGTGCTGGAAGCTGCCGATCAATGACTCTCTCATCATTGATGTTTCTCTCTCTCTCCCTCTCCCTTCCTTTCTGAAATCAATACAAGTGAAAATAAAAAGAATTCTAGGGCTTACTTAGCCTGGAATTTAAAAATATAAGGTCAGAACCTAAAGTAAGTTTCTTAGAAGAGATGCACTGAAATTATGTGTATTGTTGAAATGCCAGTGAGGATTTTATATATATATATTTAATGGCCTAGACTTTAAAGGATAAAATTAAACTTTATATTGAGATATTAACTTTTATTTAACCTGCCTTAAATTTAATAGAAAACAGCACTAATTATACTCACCTTTGAGTCATAGTCTGGATCATTTTCCTCATCTTCTTCTTCCCCTTCCTATATTAAAGTTCAAAATGCATCCATGAAGTAGGTACATAGTAGGCAAGAAATGGCTCATAATGTAGGAAGAATTTAAAACAAGTTACTCTATAGGTCAATAGAATTTCATGTTACAGAGTTTGGTGACAATGCAATTTAATATGAAAGCTTCTATTATGAAAAATTTCCCAACACAACTTGAGACATCCAGACAGCTTTTATTGAAAAGATTTACTGCAGCCAACGTGGGAAAAGTTTACTGCAGCTTTTGACTTCTTCAAAGAGCTGATAACCCTGCAGCAGAACAGAATTATTTGAAATAAAAAAAATGTTCTGAGTTTTACAATTTATTTATTGAAACCTTATACATACATTGTTTGGCTGTAGATTCTAAAATCATAATTTTTCCAAAAATGTTTTTTATGCATTATCACAGAATAATGATTATAGCAAAGGAATACATAAGTCATTCAATATGCTTCTCAATGTTTTAAACAGTATTATTTGCTCATTTGGTAAACATTACCTCATCCGCTTCTTCACCTTCTTCATCATACTAAAAAAAGGAAAAAGGGGTCAAGTTTGATGAATAAACTTTGAGAACAGCATTATTTACATCCATCATTGTATCCACTAGTATCTAAAAAAAGAAAAATATTTTCCCTAAAGTGAATAAATAAATGTGATGTAACAGCTATTATTGTAAATATTACTTTCTTATACTTAGGTGTGGGACACAAGACACAAAATGTCTATCTGAATTATTGCCATTTAGCAATAAAAGACACCCAAACCTTTGAGGACAACCTAATTTTACATAAATCTTTAATTAATATTCCTTGGAATAAAAATTCTATGCTTCCTACTATTGTTATCTTAAGCACTAAAATAAGTTCTTGGCATGTTTTATTTGGTGAAAGACAAGAGCATAATAGATCTACATTACTAACCAAACATTGTGAAGTTTCACTAATTCAGAGCAGTCTTCCTATTAGCAGAAAAATAAAAACTATAATAAATGAACCCAAAGAGAATCTATTTAAAACAACTCAAAAAATTTATCTACAGGACATCAGGAATTATCCTAATAGCATTATTCTGCTGTGCTTTCTAAAAATTACATCTATTCATTAAACTTCTCACCAATTCTGACTATCATACACTCACTAAATGATTTTATTGCAGGATTCAGATCCACTCACATCATCATCATCATCTTCAATGGCTTCTCCAGTAAAGTACAACACTGATCTTGGGATTATACGCTCACGTAAAAAGTGACCAATTTCAAAGTCTGCAGCAAGGATAGCTTCAGCGTCATCATCCTATTTAAGAAAAACAAAAGCACAAAATTTAACTTTGTTACTTAATTCAGCACATGTAACACTCTTGGGTTTAAATCATGAAGTAACTCTCAACTTCACTTTTAACTTTCTGTCATTTGAAAACTTACTTAAATGTGGTATGACCCACCAGTCATTTACAGTTTTTTACAAAAAGAAAGTTAGCAGAACTGTGTATATACTCAGAAATTTTGGGGAGTAAAAATTAGTGAACTAGTTATTGTTTATTTTTTATGGCTTAAAAGTAAAATATAAATAAAGCAACTTAATTACATAACTGCTGTTTTCCTTTAAAAATATTAGTTACTAAAAACACCAAGTGGAATAATAGAATCTCACTCAGGCTTTCACAAATATATTCTAGTTTCAATAAGGAAGAAAACTATGGTCTTGAAAACTTTGAATTCCTCAAAGTATTTGCCAAGTTTCAAAAGAAAAGAAACTCTTGAGCATTTCAGCATTTTTCAGTGAAAGCACTATGAGCATTTTGAATGGAACTGTTCAGATGCATCGAGAGCTTCCCCATGCACTACAAACCTAGTGGCAACTACCCCAACTCCCCACTTTTGAGAACTAGTCCTTTAATTTCATACACAGTAAACAATTCAACAATTAAATAACAATGCAGCTTACCAGATCTCCACTCTCAGGAACTGCAAAATTGAGAAGAGAAATTCAAATGAATAAAAAAAATTAAACAAAGCTTATAATAAAACCACCACCAATATGCAAACTCAAACACTATTTACCTTCAGGAGGGGCAAAAAAATTAAAGAACGAGTCATTAGAAACTGTTTTGGTCACAGTACGAACTGTCCCACGTCCCTTGTGTTTCTGTTTCTTTTTAATGGTTTTCAAAGTGACATTCTTCCCTTTTTTCCAATCTATCTGGCACCTACCAAACAAAGAGAAAAAGAAAAATCTCCTATCACAATTAACACATTACTTTCAACTGCTAAGACTTTCCCAAATAAATAGTATATTTAATTTTAAATTTTAGAGGGCAAAATTGGTCCAAGTGCTTTCTATAGCAGTGTAAAGAGAAAAATTTTATTTCTAACCAAATTTTTTCATAAACATATTTACAATCACCATAAACTCACAATATAATAAATTTAAATGTGCACTTCCTTTGGAGAAATGTCTATAATATTAGCCATTTTCCAAGAAGAATTCTAGGAAAATGGCTAATTTCTCAGATAACATTTTACTCAAATATTTGGAGATAAACTATTTATGTATGTATCTAACACAGACATGGAAATACCAATATCACAAATCATAAGTACTACAAACACAGATGTAACATTCTGTTAATATAATAAAATTAAACTCACCCTGTACAACCCATAATTTCTGGTCCATCAAAAGAAAAGGGATCAGAATCATCTGGTTCTGACCTCATTCTGTATGTCTTTGTCAACACTTCATTTGTGAAATATTCATTGGGTTCAAAGTGAAATTCTAAAACAAAACTCTTTAAAAAAAAAGTTAAAAAACGAATTAAATTCCTACATAATCAATTTCAATTCTTTAATAAGTAAAGCTTTATCTTTAGTTTTTATAAACATAAAATTCTAAGTGACAGGGTTTTTCCCACTCTGGGAAACAGATAAATCTTCTTTATGTTAAAAGCAAAATGATGCACAAATCTTAGTTCAGCATACAATACTATTTAGTAACATGTTTATGAAATAGGTTGGGCACATCTGAATAAACTGACCAAGTCCTCATTTCTCTCTCCATCCCACAAAGAGAAATTTTAAATCTTTGACTAGAATGTAAGCTGGACAGAGAAAAGGCCCAACCTTACTACATGCCAATATAAGAATCTATAACCTTTAGTAGCTTTGCCCATACTTTACATTATACTACTGATGGTTTTGGGGAAAAGCTGTTGGTTGAGCTCTCATAACGGGAAATTAGGGGCCCCCCTCTAGTATCTTCTATTTTATGTAAGTCCCAGACACATGCCTTTTAATACAAAATAAGTACTTTATTACTCATGTTTCCTTGGTATTATTTTTTTAATACATTTTAAATCCAGGAACAATGATAAACTGTATTTTGAAAATAGTTAAGAGGGAGGAAATGTTGCATCACATTATCAACATCTAAACATTTATTTCCTACCAATAATTAAGTATACCAAGTATCACTTTTAATATCTCATCCCCATCTCTAACCCTTAAATGTCACACCTCTTTTTAAAAAGTCCCACTTATTTATCTGTAAACATATGTTACAAAAATTGAAAGTATTTCCAAGTTTTTACCATAGGCTGGCCAGCATCTGAGAACTTCACTTTAATATCTTTCAAGTGCTTCAGAATAGGTTCATCATGTTCCTTCAAATTAAAAGAAAAAAAAATGAGTAAGTAATGTGGCATTTTAGGACGAGTGTTCTCCCACTGGACAATGAACACTGAAATGACTGACATTTTCAAGTTAAGTTTTATGTAGCAATGACTACTTCATTATCCAGACTGAATGGGCTGAAGAGCACAAAACCAAGTCTAAAATAGGCATGTTTGCTTTCAAATGTTTCCTGATTGATTATAACTGCTGCTCTTAGCTACTCTTGTTCCTTTCCTTCTTTCTGCTTGATGTTTTCCTACTTGGTTAAAGTAGAATTTCTATTAAGGAGTCATTGTTTTGAGATCATTTGTTTTTCGTGATACTAACTTCCAACAATAAAAATATCAGGAAACAAGTACTACAGTGCAGATGGCAGTGGCTCAAGAAATGCTTCTGATTATAAGACAATGTTTCCCAGAAAAAGTGACAACTGTAAAAGAGTTAAAGATAGCCTAGCTGGTGTGGCTCACTGGTTCAGCATCAACCTATGAACCAAGAGGTCAAAGTTCAATTCCCGGTCAGGATTGCAGGCTCTATCCGTAGTGTGGCATGCGGGAAGCAGCCGATCAATGATTCTGTCTCATCATTGATGTCTCTGCTTCCCCTTCTCCCTTCCTCTCTAAAATCAATAAAAATATTTTTACAGCATTCTTATAAAATACAAATGTACTTTGGAATAGCTGTTTCAGACTGAAAAGGTCTTTTGGGTAAGACAATTGAAATGGTTAAGTCTCTCACATCCTACCTCCACACTAAGCATCTGAGACAGAAGGCACACAGCTATTGTCTGAGAAAGCACCAGACAATAATGACCAATTATTAAAGGGACTATTTCATTATCTATTTTTTAAAAATGAATCATAATTTATTAGGTTACATTAAAAAAAAGCTGCAATTTTCCCTCTACAGACAATAGCTGTTTCAAAAGAAAGCAACCATTCTACAAATGTCAACTATGGAGAGACTAGTCATCAAACATTTAAATTTCAAAGGTTTACACTCTCTGAGGTAACCTGATATTTTTATGAGTAATATTACCTGAACCATATCACTGAGCAAGTCAACATTCTTAAAAACAGTCAACCAAAATTCAGGAATTCCCTTGGGGTCTTGTTTTTCTTCATCCTTTTTCTCATCTTCAATTTTGACCTTTTCTTTCAGCTCCTCCTTGATAAATAACAGCATACATTACTGAAAACCTAAATTAAACCTCTTGATAAAATCTTATACATCCCCTTAAATTAAATGTAAATATAGAAACCAACAAACCCTCAATCACTAATTATAACTTTCAGCCCAAACAGTTCTAGTCCAATTGTGTAAATACTGCTGTTACCCATACCAAACCTTACTTTTATAAATACTAGAGGTCCGGTGCACAAAATTTGTGCACTGGGGTGTGTGTGTGTGTGTGTGTGTGTGTGTGTGTGTGTGTGTTCCCTCAGCCAGGCTTATGCCCTCTCACAGTCCAGGAGCCGTCAGTTGAACATCCTTAGTGCTGCTGTGGAGTCATCAGGAGAGGCTCCTGCCACCGCCACTGTGCTCACCAGCTGTGAGCCCAGCTTCTGGCTGAGCAGCACTTTCTCTGTGGGAGCGCACTGACCACCAGGGGGCAGCTCCTGTGTTAAACGCCTGCCCTTTGGTGGTCAGTACACGTCATAGCGCCCTTTGGTCTATTTGCATATTAGCCTTTTATTATGTAAGATTGCTACAACCATACTGCTCCTGAAGAGAACAGTTTAGTAGGTCACAGTTTACAGGGCCATATGGTGTAGAAAAAAGTTTTAGGAAAATAATTTTTTAAAGTCATGAAAAATAATTACTTTTAAGAATAGTAAACAGGAAAAGCAAAAGAAATATAAACCTTGTCCAATGCTTTATTCCTTGATGTTTTCTTATAAAAATGCTAGTGACCCAGCGTGTGAAATTGCATGAGACCCGGGACCCCAGGCCCCGCCGAGTCCCGGAGCGCTGCGAGACTCAGAGTCAAATCTCTGGCCAACCACGGGCACCTCGCTGCGCAGGCAGCCCCACCCACCTGCACATGCCTCGGCATGCACACAGCCTCCTGGTGACCAGTCTTTGGTCATATGGCATTAGGGCCACTGGGTTTTTATAATATAGATTATATTCTCTTAAGCAACCAACATTAAAGTAGCAATACTGGAGAAACAGGGTCATTTAACAGAGCACTGGATTTGTGTCTCAGCTCTGCCATTAGTTGTGGGCAAGTCACCTAGAAGCCTCCATTTCCTCACTTGAAAAAAAGGGAACAATCCTTTGTATGTCATCATGAAGTTCGAAGGAAATGCTTTCATTCCCAAAGTATAAAACACCCCAAATTAAAGTTGGTACCAACCGAAATGTCATCTTCCTCATCTGGTTTCCATTCACATTCTTCTTCCGTAGGTTCATAAATTGCATTAATGATCTCAAATCGCTAAAATGATTGAAGAAAAAAAAAGCTTACATGATATCCAAGCTAAAAACTATCTGTTTCTCATTAGGAACCCATAGATCTTAATTAATGCATACCATAATTTGAATTGCTATTATTGATAGTTTTCCCAAATACATCAAGTAACCATTTTTGCTGAGAGGTCTAAAGAAAGTTTATTTATGGCCCTGGCCAATGTCTCAGTGGGTTGGGCATTGTCCTGATTCCCCGTCAGGGCACATGCCCAAGTTGTGGGCTCGATCCCAAGAGGGTGTGAAGAAGGCACCCAATTGATGTTTTGCTCTTACATTGATGTTTCTCTTTCTCTCTCTCTCCTTTCCTCTCTAAAACTCAATAAGAAATCTTTAAAAAAGTTTTGCTTCTGGAGCTTTACTACCTTCTCAAATTTTACATATCTAAAACAAAAGTAATAGAAAGCATTACCTTATCAAATAAAGGCTGATAGAGAACAGCATACTTTCTTTCAAGATCATGAACTTCCTCATAGAACTTGGCTTCTATCTGTGCACATTTAACTTGAAGGTTTTTGAGAGCATTCACTCGTCTTTTAACTACCTTAGGCAAGCTGAAAGATTAGAAAGCATCAATTACATAGCATGCCAGTAAGACACAAGTTACACTTCTTTTATCATTCTGAAATTGAAGCATAATAGGTTTCCTACTTGAAGCGAAGATATACTAACTCAAAATAATTAATCTTTAAGAGGTATAAATGCATGGGCCTCTATACTATAAAAGTTCAAAAGTAGATATTTAGCCGGATACATTAAACTGATAGGAAAATGTAAATCATATTATCAACCCAAACCTTTCATTGTACTCAAGTTCAACTTTGTTCTTATGCACTGGCATTTCAGCTGTAACCTACAGTCTTATCTTCTAAAGTTAAAAAAGTCATGGCCCTAGTCAGTTTGGCTCAGTGGATAGAGCATCGGCCTGCAGACTGAAGAGTCCCAGGTTTGATTCTGGTCAAGGGCATGTACCTTGGTTGCAGGCTCCTCCCTGGTCCAGGCCCTGGTTGGGGCTCGTGCAGGAGGCAACCAATCGATGTGTTTATGTCTCATTGATTTTTCTGTCTCCCCGCCCCCTCCAAAATAATCAATGGAAAAATATCCTCAGGTGAGGAATATATATATATAAAGCTACCTACACTAATAAAAGAGAGATATGTAAATTGGTCATCACTCCGCTACACCCACCAGGCAATCAGGATGATTGCAAATTACTGATTGCAAATTAATGCAAATTAACCCAACAAAGATGGCAGCTGGAGCAGAGAGGCCAAGCCTCGCTGCGGCCGGACCAAAGGCCTGGGTCCCGGGTGGCAGAGGAAAACCGGTGCCAGCAGCCAGGGGAAGGAAGGTCTATTGTGCGAATCTTCGTGCAATGGGCCTCTAGTGGAATGATAATACTAAATGATAACTGAACTTTCTTCAAACAACAGACAAAATAATTTCTCACCTGTATGTTAGTATTTGGGGAAAGGAAGGGCGCATATGTATACTGGGAAATAGGACAGTACCCTACACCATTATTTTCTATTGTAGTCTCTATTTAATTTGGAATTTGAAATTATATTAAATAAGACTATAATATTTTATGACGAGAAGACGTGCTTTTTTTAACTAACAACTTTATTGAGATATAATTCATATATTATACAATTTACTATGGCACATAGATTTTTAAAAGGTTATACATACCTAGTCTGTGTGCCCCTCAAAGAATGCACCCCTCAAAGAATGCTTACATGTATGAACCCCTCTCTCTACCTCCCCAAAATATGCTAACATTCAAAATTTACCTAACTTCAGTAAATCTGTGCAACAGATCCAGAATCCAGATTAGAATTTCCTGCCATACACAGATTGTTGTAAATCAAGTAATATCTTACTTAATCACTTTAGTTAAGATAATTAAGTAAAGCCCTGGCCGGTTAGCTCAGTGGATAGAGCGCTGGCCCTCGGACTGAAGAGTCCTGGATTCAATTCCAGACAAGGGCACATGCCCAGGTTGCGGGCTCGATTCCCAGTTGGGGGAGTGCAGGAAGCCAATGATCAATGATGCTATCTTATCATTGATGTTTCTATCTCCCTTTCCCTCTCTCTTCCTCTCTGAAATCAATAAAAATATATTTTTAAAAAAGATAATCAATTAAAAAAGCAAATACCAAAACATTATCAACTTTATTTCTTACAAACAAAAAGCTTAATGTTCTGTCACTGGGCTGCTGACCCCTACTCCCACTCCAGTGTGCACGTGTGCATGTACATATACCATACATGCACACATATACAAGCAATTTCCGAGATTGAAGTCTGTGTTTAACTGGTATGGGGTTGACATACCACCTGGGAAAAACATCCTAGGATGACCAGAATGGGTAGCCTTTAAGTTCTGCGCTTGCCTTTCAACACTCACTGCTGTCCCCTTCACCCTTCAGAGCCCAGTGCCAGTGTTTCTAGAATAACAAGAATTTGATGAAAACTGGACTGACTCAAAACCCACAAGCACTGGCTCCACCTCCTTCAATCCAGATACAATGGATTACAACCAGGAGACTGCCTCCTCCCAAAGCAGCCAAAATATTGCCCAGAATTGTCGGCGAACTTTAAATCTGAAGTGACTGAAACTCTCCTTAGGCTCATCCCCTCCCCTTCTCCTTAAACTCCATAGGATTGTCACAAACCAGAGTCTGATCTTCATTCCTCCCTCAATAATTATCATAATCCCCAAGCTCTAAGGCCAAAATACCTAGACACATGAATGAAATACTTATCACCCGAAGCAGAAATATTAGACTAAGACTTTCAATAGAATATATATACTTAGAGAAGAGGGAAGATAGTAGCAGTATGAGACAAGACCAAGAAATCTGAAACAGGATTATTATGATAAATGCAATAACTAAATGACCAACAAATAGGATAAACAAGACAGGTTCAACTGAAGGAAGTCTGAGGTTGAAAAGCTCTCCAGATAGGAGAGATAGAAAAGCTCTGAGATATGAATGACAACATTAGCAATAGTTAAAAAACAAAGGGAGGTGAATATCTAAAAAAAGAGAGAATTTCTCAAAGTTAAAAAGCAATATGAAAATCTTTACCCTAACCCCAGACATGTTATTGAGGTTTAGGAATATCAAAGACAAAAGAAAATTCTAAGAGTTTAATAAAGAAAGCAAATAACCTACAAAAGAAATCACACTGACATAAGGCTTCAAAAGAAAATACTGTATATACACAAGAATAAAGTGAAATTTTAAGATAATTGAGAACTGTAAAAAATAATTTGTAAGTTTAAAAAAAATCCTCAAGAGGCTATAGATAAGGTAAGGGTGGTCAAATACCTTGAGAAATTTTACTGTTGCCTTAAAGGAAAGAAATAGAGGACTAGAGAAGTTATTTATAAGCAATATAGATATTGGTGAATTTAAAAAATCAATAGGAATAAATAAAATTAGGTATTGGGTTATGAGCCACTCTCCTATAAGAACAAAAAAAAGAATGCACTTAACTTTGAAACCAGAAGTCAACTTGTTCTATTCAATGAAAAACAGAAGACAAACCAAACAATAAATCTAAAAATAAGGAAAATATGGTAGCAATTGAGTCCAAAAATATTATCACTTTTAAGAAATGTAAAGAGTTGAAATTACTAATAAAGAAGCAAATATTCACATTAGAGTAAGATACAAGGATGGAAAAAGACATGCCAGGTAAATAGAACCCAAAAGAAAGCTATCTTCATCTCAGACAAACAGAATTACAACACAATCCACAACTGATGGATTTAGTGAGAACAGAAAAATTAAGATTTTTAACACATCCTTCCCAGACATGGTTAGATCAAGCAGACAATAATGAGAAGTAAGAAGAACCCAAACAACACAATGAGTAAGCTTGGGCTATTAATTTAAGCATATAGATCTTCATGTTTAACATTCACAGAACATTTACAAAAACAGAATATTAAGGTCAAAGAGAGAAATTAATCTCTTTAAAAAATTAAACGAACTAAGCATTCAATTAAAAAATTGTAAACAGAAATTAGAAACTTAGAAATAAGAAGGAAATAATAACATTAAAGCCACAGAAAGAGCAGCAATGAACAAATATACATACGGAAATAAAAAAATCAAAAGTTGGTTCTAAAAACCAAATAAGAGTGAGGCAACTAGCAAAACTGAAGATGCAAAATACAAAGGGAAAATAATCACAGATTTTAAAAAATATCATGAAATATATACTAATCAATTTTAAACTTGGTAAAATGCATCCACTTTTTAGAAGAATATAAACTTTGAAGTTGGCATGAGAACTTGAAGAGATCAATTAGATTAAAAAAATCAGAAAAAATTCCCCAGAACCTCTACTTCCCAAATCCCAAAGATCCAAGTCAATTTTTTAAGAGTTTTACCAACGGTTCAAGAAACAGTTAATTTCTACCTTATACAAGTCACTACAGGAAACAGAAAAAAAAGCAAAAGTAGTCATGTTCATTTCATTAGGCTCTAAAACCAAGGGATAGAATAACCACCCTTGAAAGTTTTTTTACTGTACATACATACATGCATATATTCATTTCACTAATGAATAAAGATCCTGAATAAAAGTATTAACTACCTAACTCAATGATGTAACAATACATCATGATTAAGCTTATTCCAGGAATGCAAGGTTAGTTTGTTATTCAAACTATGTATTTCAAAAAATATAAATATGAACTTAATGATTCAAATAAAAAGTCAAAAGACCATCTAAACTTACAGAAAAAAATGGTCATAAAAATCATAGACACAAATTAAATGGAGATTTTCTATTCATTCCTGGTTAAGGTTAGAAATAAGACAAAGATGCCCATTTTTAACACTGATGCTCACCATAATATTGGCCAGTATTATAAAGAAAGAAAAACAAACATGTGGTATAGTGTAACGTGGAAGATTACAGGTAAAACTGCCAGTATTTGCAGGTAAGATCTTTCACCCATTGGAGAAAATATAGAATTACCATAGTAAGTGTATCAAGATTTCCAATATAAAATCAACTTAAAAAAAACCAAGAGCCCTCCTTCTCTACATCAAGAACAGCCAGTCATAAAATACATTAGAAAATTAAGATACTATTCACAACAGCAACACAACTAAGGTATATAGGAATTGACCAAGAACAGACTATATAGAAAAGCTGTAATAAAGACACAGAGTCTGATCTGAATAGATATAAGGATATGGATGAAACAATTTAATATGAAAAATGACATAACTCCCTACCATGCTAATATACTTATTTATTCAATGCAATAGCTATCAAAAATTTTAGTTTGGGCCTGGCTGGTTTTGCTCAGTGGATAGAACATCAGCCTGCAGACTGAGGGGTCTCAGGTTTATTTTGGTCAAGGGCATGTACCTCGGTTGCAGGCTCGATCCCTGGCCATGGTCGGGTGCAAGTGGGAGGCAGCCAATCAATGTGTCCTTCTCATATCAATGTTTCTCTATCTCTCCCTCTCCCCCTCCTTCCACTCTCTAAAAATCAATGGAAAAATATCCTTAGGTGAGGATTAACGAAGCAAAACAAAATTTTAGTTCAGTTTGTTTTTTGAAAGAACCCTGATAAACTTACTATCAATCATATATGTACAATAAAGGTGTACAGATAGGTCAAACCATGATGGGAATGGGAGCAGGGAGCTTGTGTGAGGTGAGGGGTGGCAGAAGAAAGCAACTCATTCTGCCAGATATTAAAACATACTATAAAGCCATGGTAATTAAGTGTGACAATGACAAAACAAGAGGGAAAAAAAGATCAATGAAACAGCAGAGTCCTGCTCAAAGACAAACACATGTGTTTATAAAAAAGTGATATGCAATAAATGTGCTAGCACACTAAAAAAGAAAAAAAAAAGTGAATGCCTATTCACATTAAATACAAAGATGTACCCTAGAGGAATTGAAGACCTAACGGTAAAACTAGTCAATAGGAAACAGAGAAGAAACTAGAAAAGACTTAACTTCAAAAGAACAAATCATAGGTAAAAACTGAATAAACATAAAAAGTAATAATTTTTGTTCATTAGAGGGTGTTATGTGTAAAGTAAGTAAAAATGACTGATAAGGGATTAATATCTAGAATACATAGGAAATCCTGCAAAACAAGGAAAAGATAGTAAGCCCAAATAGGAAAAAGGATACAAATGAGCAACCTAAAAGCCTCACAATTATGAGAAAAACTCATCAGAAATCAGGAAATGTAAATAAAATAAGCCTGTACCTCTTCAATTGAAAAGTAAAAAAACTATAAAGCTGAATGATGCCAACTGTTGGAAAGGACAGAAAGATAAAGCAATCTTCACTGTATTGGATACAGCCATCCTAGAAAGCAAGCTGGAAGTACCTAAGGCTTGCAAAGCCCAGAACTAGCAATCCCACTGATAAGTACATATCACAAAAAAATTCTCACATAGTTCCTTAAGAGGAAATGTACAATGACCATTACAATGGACTTTGTGTTGATGGAGCTTGGAGTCAATCTAGTTATCCATCAAAGAAAACGCATATAATAAAAAACATGGTGGGCCGAAACCGGTTTGGCTCAGTGGATAGAGCGTCGGCCTGCAGACTGAAAGGTCCCAGGTTCGATTCCGATCAAGGGCATGTACCTGGGTTGCGGGCACATCCCCAGTAGATGTGCAGGAGGCAGCTAATCGATGTTTCTCTCTCATCGATGTTTCTAACTCTCTATCTCTCTCCCTTCCTCTCTGTAAAAAATCAATAAAATATATTTAAAAACAAAACAAACAAAAAACATGGTGGACAAACATCACAGAGATCCGGGAACCATTTAGAGGCTAGAAGCTACTACAGATACATATGGATGGATCTTTTTTTAAAAAAATATATTTTATTGATTTTTCACAGAGAGGAAGGGAGAGAGATAGAGAGTCAGAAACATCGATGAGAGAGAACATCGATCAGCCGCCTCCTGTACATCTCCCACTGGGGATGTGCCCGCAACCCAGGTACATGCCCTTGACCAGAATCGAACCTGGGACCTTTCAGTCCGCAGGCCGACGCTCTATCCACTGAGCCAAACCGGTTTCGGCATATGGATGGATCTTAAAATCATAAAGCCATATAAAAAAATGCAAGCAGAATAGAATATTTGGGCTATTACTAATGATTTATATTGCCAAAAATTACATAAGAAATCTGTTATTTCTTCTAATTCTGTGCATTTCTAATAAAACCTCTAAACAAATCTCAGAAATGATTAAGATCAGTATACTTCCTGTGGAGATGAAATTAAACTTTAAAAAGACCAACTCTAAGTTGGTGGTACTTAGCAAAACCTAGATATTAACCAACATGAGCTTTCCACTATTATGTACATAAGTCCCAGATGGCCTTAAAAATAGATACACCTGCAATGTTGATTACAGAAAGAGAAATAAGAACTATGAAAAAGAACTTGTACCTTTCAATGTATCCTGTTGGTGTTTCTACCAGACCATCAAGTCTTTCTTGGAGGGCTGCAAGAATCTGAGGATTTTGCATCATCTGAACAGTCAGCTGACGCGCTTAAAAAAAAGGGGGAGGGGGCATCGAAAGAAGGATTTTATGAAAACGTATTATGCTATTTTAATAGGACAATCCAATCATGAGGTTTCCTGACTAGCTGGTATGAGTAGAGATGAGCAGCAAGCTAAAGAAAATTCACTCTAGGAAAACCTAATGTTCAGATTCCTAATGATCTCTAGTATGTG
Source organism: Myotis davidii (assembly GCF_000327345.1). NCBI lineage: Eukaryota > Metazoa > Chordata > Mammalia > Chiroptera > Vespertilionidae > Myotis > Myotis davidii. Next base: position 940,105 of record NW_006287915.1, on the reverse strand, counting down.
CCATGTCTCAGGACCATTTACACAACTTCTATCAATAGTATTCCTTCTCTTACTACTATCTTGTGTTTCAGCCGTCTTGCATTTTGAGATGATCAAAGCTTCATCCAGATGCCTATCTATGACTCGATAATTCTTTGAAGGCAGACAACACATTATCAGAAAACTGCAAATACAGTAACAGTTTGGAGCCTGGGAAAAGGTACAATGAGTAACCTAAATAGTTTGTTTGTATAATGTGCTTGCATATGTCTTAATAGAGAAAGTTAACAGTTAAGTCAAAGGTTGTAACTAAAACCAAACAAAATTTGGTTATCAGCATGTCACGAAATTACACTTAACCCAAATGTAGCTAGATATATGCAAAAATTAGTTTGCTATCTTCTTCAACAGACACTACCCAAAATTTCCATTTAATTTTTCAAATCATGTTTTCAAATGACTGCTAGTACTAATTTGATTAGATGTATAGTTGTGGTAACCCATATCTTTAGAATATCAATACTGGCCACTAAGGACACATGGTATGTTCTCTTTTAAGAAAATGTTGATAACTAAAACTAAGTTCACTAGTCTTAACAATTAACCTCATTCTGGCTTAAAAATGAAAAGTTGATTCATCTGTTACCTTAATATTCTTGGCTCCTACCTATAGGACAAAACCTAAAGAAGTATAATTCCACACTACCATCATTAATTTTAATGTCTCTTTTTTGGTTGGATTAAAAAGGGCATGCACACACACTATATATTGTCTACATATTAAATATGAAATATTTTCAAGTAAATTTAAACTAATGGTATTTGTTTAGAAGCACCACCAAAAACAACTCCCACCATCTCTAACATTTCTAAATTCAGACAAAACTCATGGGTAGCTAAGCTGTTTGACCCAACTATGCCATGTCACTCTAGCAGTAGAGGGTACACACACGGTGACTTATGAGGGGTCACTATACTCACACCTTCCTACCTTACCATCATTTCATCCCCATCTTCCTCTGGCCCTCCTTTCTTTCTTCCCTCCCCCAACATCAAACACACATACACAACTGTTACTAAACTGAGGTACGGGCTGGTGGATAAGGATCAAAAAGAGAACTACCTTCTAGAACAGCAGTCGCCAACTGGTGGTCCGCGAGGTCCGAAAGGTTGGCGACCACTGCTCTAGAAGACATGTGCCAGTAATCACTAGAGCCTGAAAAAATGTAAAATAATACCTTTGATTTTTGTTTCTTCACCAGTTTCTTCTTCTTCTATTTCTTCAACATCATCCAAATCTTGATCAAGTTCAGACTGTTCTTTGCTACAATATCATAGTATCACACCAAGGTTCAAATGTACCAAATTACCAAAAAAATAAAATATGTAGAAAAACTTCAATTCATTTCCTAGGTTAATATGCCTCTTTCAAAAATATGAAATAGAAAATCTAAAAGGGAATTCTGTTTTCTTTCTAACTTCATATGTAAACAAGTACAAATATTTTTAAATTTCATTTAAAAGCATGTGGTCAAATATAAAGTTTATACTTCAACCTTTAAAAATATGGTTTAACAGGTTTTGGTTCAGAGAATATGATGTCAGGAAGTACGTTTCCTACCCAATATTTACTGATTTTTCTTAGTAAAAGCACCTTAATTTTATATGAGATGGCAATTCACAAAGCTAGAAAAATCTACATTTCCCAGCCTACCTTTTAGCTAGCTTGTGGCTACATTAACTAGATTTTTAGCAGTGAGAGAAAATGAAGTAATATAGAACTTTGAGAAACCTTCCTTTATAGGATGGTAAACAGCTAACAGGCCCCCCCCCTTTTTTTACACTTCTTCCTCCCTAGAATATGGATGTGATGTCTAGAGCCTGGGCAGCCACACTGGACCATGAGGCAACCTGCTAAGGATGAAGGAGTTTCGAAAAACAGAAGAATTCTGGATCCCTGATGGCTGTGGGATAACCATACAGTCTGTACTCAATATCTTTGTGGACTTTCATCCTTTTTCTTTCCTTCACAGTGAAGATGGGAAAACAGTAAAAATTTAAAAAGCCTGAGACTACTTTATGCTTAGAGCAAAGCCAGGAGGACGGTAGCATTGGAAGAGAAGGTAAAAAATAGTAAAATAACATTCTTCCCATTTCATCTTAAAAGTCTAGTTTCTGAAGATGAGATTATAATTAGCATTAAAAAGGGAAATAAGAATATCTAAGTCAATATATAGAGATTTTACATTTTACTATTTATTTGGTTTAGTGATTTAGTTGCTTTACATGTTTAGAAAAGCATTTGAAAAATTTTCATATTTGGACAAATACTGTCTAATTTTCATATGGGGACAAGTACAGAAAAAGTCAACTGTATTCTGCTAGCAAAATTTATATTCCCTTCAATTAACACATTGTATGCGGGAAATGTATTTATACGTTTTACGCTGACTGATAGTAGAGCGCGGGACACGTATTAATACGTTTTTTATAGACTAGCGGTAGAATGCGGGTAATGTATAAATACGTAAACTGAAGTTATCGTAATTTTACTGAACGTTGCCATTTGCGCAAAAAATTAGCAAAAATGGCCCGCGCCACCTGTTAGCGCACGATAAAAACTACCCGCAAACAATGTGTTAAGGGACAAAAAAAAAATCAGCCTTCTCATCAAAAACAAAAATAATCATTTCTGGAATATCTCTGATGTATAAACTTGCTCTTCCTTCAGTGTCATTTCATTCAACCATTCATTAAACATCTAAATCTTAAAGGTAAAACAGGGGTCCACAAACTATGTGACATGGCCACATCCAGCCCACTCCTATTTTTGTAAATAAAGTTTTATTGGAATACAGCCAGTTAACTCATTTATGTATTGTCTTTGGCTGCTTTCACACTGTAACAGCAGAGCTGAGTAGTTACAAAAGATCACATGGCCCAAAATGCCTAAAATATTTAACATCGGGTCCTTTACAGAGAGTTTGCTAACTTTTGCTTTAAATAACTCCCTCTTCCCTTCCTTCTCCAAAGGCTTGCAGGCATCCAAAATTAAATAATAAAGAGGTAATTACCTTTTTTTCCCCCTCAAAATTTAAAAAATGAAAGTGCCTGAAGGGTGTGGCTCAGTAGTTGAGCATTGATCTATGTATGAACTAGGTCACAGTTCAATTACAGGTCAGGGCACGTGCCCGGGTTGTGGGTTCAATTCCCAGTAGTGGGCATGCAGGAGGCAGCCAGTCAATGATTCTTGCTCATCACTGATTGTTTCTCTCTCTCTCCCCTTCTCCCGTCCTCTTTGAAATCAATAAAAGTATGTATTTAAAAAAGACAGTTGAGATGGCAAATTGCACATACTCATCTGATCTCAATCCTTCCAGAATCCCCACTAAAATTATGATAAAGGGTTTTTAAACAGACACACTCTGAAGGACAGACAAGGAGACTCAGGAGCAGCAACTTCACTGAGGACCGAAATCTAAGCAGAGGGAAAGCTGAGAACCAGCTCAAACACAGAATCTGAAAAAGAACACTTAATCTGGATAAAACAGGAAGAACAGAGCAAAACCTGATAAGCAGTTAAATTCTCAGATCCTCTCCTCACTACAGCAGATGACAGTTTCTTCTCTGGAAAGGGTTAAACTGAGAAGCTGGATGAAAGGATCACAGACAGTTACGAGTATCAAACATATGACATATGCACAGTAGAATAGTGAATGTAGAGACCCCTTCCTAGCAGTCATCTCCCAATTTGACTCCCAGAACACCCATCCTTCACTGAGGTGTATCTGACCAGCCCAGAAAAAAAAAAAAAAACCATTCTGTCACTGGGGATTCTCATAACAAATGCCCACACTGAAGACCTTCCGTTAAAATCCCAAATGAATAAGCTTCCCCTTCCACAACACTCAAATGTTCTAGTCAACTATTTTTTAAAAAGTTCTTCAACTGCCTGTCCCACCCCACCCCAACCTTAATGATTACCTTCTTTTTTGAGGAAAGCCTCTTACATTGAGACCGAAACAGAGGAAAGAAAAATGTAAGAGCAAATATGACTACACAGAGAAGGAAGCATCCAGAGAAAATATATTACAATCCATAAAACAAGAACAAGATGCTATAAAAACAGGAACAGAGAACAAAGGAGCTCATGAAAACTAAAAAACAGAAATTTAGAAACTCAATACAAGAGTTGAAAGATAAAGTTTCTTTAGCTTTCCTTAGAAAGAGCAATGAGACAAAGATGGAAAATAGTACAAAAGGTTATTAGAAGAATCAGTCCAACACACAACATAATAGGAGATCCAGAAAGAGAAAACAGAATAAAAATAAGAATATTCCCTGGTACTGAAGGTCCACCAGTGAATGCACAACACAAGAGATAAAAAAAAGTTCCAATAATATAAAATTTCAGAATTCTGAAACCAGAGTAGCTTCGAGAATAAAGATACATTGTGTAGCGTTTTTTTAAGTGCCACATGTAAATGATCAAGAATTATGACTTTGAATTTCAAAACAGCAAGACTAAAAGCCAGGTGACAATGGAGCAGCAATGCCTTCAAAATTCTTAAGAAAAATGATTTCTAAGTTAGAATTCTACACACAAACTATCATGCATAAGAGCAGAAATGCCATTTTCATTCATGCCATCTAAAATAATTTACTTCCCTTGTACTCTTCCAAGATAGTAAACTAAAGAACCAACAAAGAAAACAGGGGATATCACAAACAGCAAACCCAAGAGAGGAGAAACAAAAAGAAACCTCAGTAAGATAGAAATAGATGCACAATTTCTTAGCTGATCTAAGAAATCCAGATTGGAGGAACGTGATTGAGGCAACAATACTTTGAAAGCCACGATCACTAAAATGCCTGTTGCCCATCTTCTTTTTATGCTGAAGACAGCATGCCTGGGAAAATTAGTCAGATTCTTACATGTATAGTACTTCAATGTGTTACCCTTGTGATAAAATTTTCCTGCCTTTCCATCTCCATGCTGTTGCCTGTAATAGCTGTAGATAATATCATGCCACTCCTACCCCCAAGTATTGTTTTAACCTGTTCTCTAAGTTGGCAGGCTACTGTAAAATTACAAGCAGCATATACTGCAGCACATCCCATTTTTCCTGACCATTTCTGCAAGATACCCATCCACACTATATTACTAACCCTGTTTGCAGGATGCATGACCTTGTCCAATGACTTCTCCAAAATCAGCCTTTGAAAAGTTAAAAAAGCCTCAATAAAGTTAAAGCCAGACCATGACCCAGATAGCCTTTTATTTTCCTATCTTGAAGCCTTCAACTCATAGTGGTAATACTGCCTTTCTCTTTATATATCTAAGTGTGTGACCACTACTCAGATTTTCAGAATTAAACATAAGAATTTATAGGTGGTAAATTTCTAAAGAAAAACAACAAAGAAACAAATTAGACAAAAGCCAAGATAGAATTGAGAAGGGACACACATTCTAACAGTAGTAATGTTCTATTTTTAAAAGCTTGCACACAGTGCCCTATTATTCTTTAAACTCTACATAGACATTTTATAACACTTTCTATCTTGCATGTATGATACATTACAATGTTCGGCATAAAAATCTTTGGGAAATACATATAGGATAAAGTGGACTCTGCAAGTATTTATGATTCATTATTGTGCTCAGCACTTTCCTAAGAATAAACATTGACGAATGGTTTGCTGTATTTATGACAATGATTATATATACAACATTTTGTCTTGGATACATGGTATGCAACTTCTATAAAGAGTAGGCACTAAACATGTCATTACCATATATTTCCTACTACATAACTAGTATTGCTGTTAACTATACATCACAGTACAAATATCTGAAAAAGAAACAAACTATCTGCCACTTACTTGTCAATGTCTGCCATGTTGTTAAGAACTCCAAATATCTATGGAGAGAAACAACAATGTTAAAAAAAATAATAAAGCATACAACTTATTTAAAACCAAAACCCTTTAAATCAATACCACATTGAAAACTATCCGAAAAGAAATGTATACGCCCATTAAAAAAGCATCAATTAAGTCCTAGCTGGTTTGGCTCAGTGGATAGAGCATTGGCCTGTGGACTGAAGGGTCCCAGGTTAGATTCCCGTCATGGGCACATGCCCAGATTGCGGGCTTGATCCCCAGTAGGGGGCGTGAAGGAGGCAGTTGATCTCATCATTTATGTTTCTATCTCTTCCTCTCCCTTCCTCTCTGAAATCAATAAAAATATATTTTTAGAAAAATCATGGGACAGAGACTTTCATGTAGCCCAAGTAACTTTTCAGAGGATACAGCTTAAAATAAGCAAGTTACTAGTAGGCATTTAGAATCTATCATGTAAGGACTTTTTAATGGCACTATTGCTAAAGAGTCTATGTTAGAATCACAGAAAAGAAACAATACAAAGGATCTTTATTCAAATTCCTGTGACAACTAGGAATGGTCAATTCTTGCATAAATTTTTAGGCTACTTAGTACCTCACTGAACAAACCCCCTTTATTTTTAACAGCATTAATTTTTATCAAATTCATGTTTAAAAGCCAAAATTTGCCACCTACTATACTCACTATGATCCCACCAAAATCTTTTTAAAAAGTTTAAGAATCCTTCTATCAAATGTCAGCCTTTTAAATTATGTAATGAGTAGAGGCCTGCAGCCCCTTCTGGACGTCTGGTCTATTTAGCATATTACGCTTTTATTATTACAGACCAGAGGCCCGATGCACAAAATTCATGCAAGGGGCTCGGCCCTTGCAGCCTTGGCTTCGTCCAGAAGGTCGTTTTGCTGTTCATCTAATTAGCATATTATCTCTTTATTATACAGGATAGTTTAAAGGTCTGGGTCCCGCCCTGACCAGTTTGGCTCAGTGGCTAGAGCGTCGGCCTGTGGACTGAAGAGTTCCAGGTTCGATTCTGGTCAAGGGCATGTACCTTGGTTGCGGGCACATCCCCAGTAGGGGGTGAGCAGTAGCCAGCTGATTGATGTTTTTGTCTCATTGATGTTTCTAACTCTCTATCCTTCTCCCTTCCTCTCTGTAAAAAAATCAATAAAATATATTTTACAAAAATAAATAAAAAATAAAGGTCCGGGTCCCAATCAATGTCAGCTAAACCTTCCTGTCTCTTCAAATGTGCTTCATGTCATATCACTGGTAAACAACCACACCCGTTAGCCTAACCTAGATATGCTTGCTGGAACACTGTCAACAATGCTCTTGGTTAGCCTGAATACTGTTAGAACTGATCAAAACAGCCTAAGTTCTTTCTCATTAAGACTAGTATTAACTTAAGCCCTAGCCTGTTTGGCTCAATGGATAGAGCATCAGCTACTGACCCGGGTTTGATTCCAGTCAAGGGCATGTACCTTGGTTGGAGACTCCTCCCCGGCTTGGGCCCTCGTCAGGGCTCATGCAGGAGGCAACCAATCGATATGTGTTTCTCTGTCTTTCCCACTCTCTTCCACTCTCTCTAAAAATCAATGGTAAAATATCTTCGGGTGAGGATTAACCAAAAACAAATGAAAAAACCCTGCTTTTAGAAAACTAAAACTTAAGGTAAAGTGTGTTATAGTAAGGCAGAAAAATGGCTGAATGCCACTGATAATACAGATTAAAAAAATTTTAATCACGCTTAGAACCCCACATTAAAATGAAGTTTTTATCTTTAAGAAGTTAAAACCTTTGTCTTTAATTCACAAAATGATGTAAGGTATGATTCCTTATATCAACATGCTTATATGCTTATTATTTAAAGTGTTAAGAGGTACTGATTTTAGCAGCCAAGATCTAACATTACATCTACACTGCTAACCCTCAGCGTCCAATTTGTGGTATTACACTTAGTATTCAAAGTCCTACAAAATTTTTTTGATTCTTTATTAAAAAGGATTAAAGCAGAACAGGATGTCTTCAGAAATGCCTTCTCCAATCTGTCCATTCTGAATAAATTAAATTTCTTGGTTGTACACACTTTTTGGGGGTTGTTTTGTTTTTTTGTTAATCCTCACCTGTATATATTTTTCCATTGATTTTTAGGGAGAGTGGGAGAGGAAAACAGAGAAACATCCATGTCAGAGAAACACATCAGTTGGTTGCCTCCTGCATGAGCCCCAACCAGAGCCCGACTAGGGCAAAGGGCCAGGGAGGAGCCTGCAACCAAGGTACCTGCCCTTGACTAGAATTGAACCTGGGACCCTTTGGTCTGCAGGCTGATGCTCTACCCAATGAGTCAAACCGGGTAGGTAACAGTGTGTGACCACTATTAGAAACATTATTTCTGTTTTTTAAAGTAGGCTTTAAGAAGCAAATTCATGTAAAAGACTTAAATAATTTGTTGGGACGATAGTTAAAAAACAGATTCTTTTAGTTCTGACAAATGTACAGAATGACTAATAAATATACCACTGTAATGTAAGATGTTAACATTAGGGGAAACTGGTTAAGGGGTATATAGGAATTCTCTGAACTATCTCTACAACTCCTCCGTAAATCTAAAATTACAAATAGTTTATTATTTTTAATATTTTATTTTATTGATTTCGGAAAGAGAGAGAGAGATAGATAGAAACATCAATGAAGAGAGAGAATCATTGATCGGCTGCCTCCTGCATGCCCCTTACTGGGGATCAAGCCCGCAACCCAGGCATGTGCCCTTGACCGGAATCAAACCCGGGACCCTTCAGTCTGCAGGCCAATGCTATATCCACTGAATCAAATCAGATAGGACAGCGGTTCTCAACCTGTGGGTCACGACCCCTTTGGCGATCGAACGACCCTTTCACAGGGGTCGCCTAAGACCATCCTGCATATCAGATGTTTACATTACGATTCATAACAGTAGCAACATTGCAGTTATGAAGTAGCAACGAAAATAATTTTACGGTTGGGTCACAACATGAGGAACTGTATTTAAAGGGCCAGAAGGTTGAGAACTACTGAGCTAGGGCAATAGTTTATTTAAAAAAAGAGAGATTCAGAGATTCTGAATCATCAAGTCTGATGAAGCAGACCCAAAAATCCACATTCTAAACAAGAAACATAGCTTCTGAAGTAGGCTATCTTAAGATTTAAAGTGTCAGATCACACTGAGAAACACAAGTTTAGGTTAACACCTACATTAATTATTTTACTGCACCCAATAATTAAAGTCAATGAGAATTTTATTAATCCTACATGACAATGCTTTCTAAGAAAACTGAAGAATTTCCATTCCTGGTAGTGAGCAGTTAGATCATGCAGATCAATTCTACCAAAGAAAAACAGTATTTGTTGCCCTGGCTGGTTTGGTTCAGTGGACAGAGCACCAGCCTGGGGACTGAAGGGTCCCAGGTTGATTCTGGTCAAAGGCACATGCCTGGGTTTCAGGCTTGACCAGGCTTGATCCCCAGTAGGGGGGTGTGCAGGGGGCAGCCGATCAATGATTCTCATTATTTTTTTAATATATTTTATTGATTTTTTACAAAGAGGAAGGAAGAGTGATAGTTTGAAACATCGATGAGAGAGAAGCATTGATCAGCTGCCTCCTGCACACCTCCCACTGGGGATATGCCCGCAACCAAGAATCGAACCCAGGTCCCCTCAGTCCGCAGGCCAACGCTCTATCCACTGAGCCAAAACGGTTAAGGCGATTCTCATTATTGATTTTTCAATCTCTCGATCCCTCTCCCTTCCTCTCTGAAATCAGTATCAAAAAGGATATCCAAATGTTTCTTAATAAGTATTTAAACTAAAGGGCCCCATTAAAAATTGTGAATGAAACACAATCCTAACCAAGATCTTTATTGTTTAAAGATTACAAATAGTAGTACATGTCTGCTTTTTTCCCCCATTGACCTCCCCCCCTACTTCCCTCCCTCCGCACATGCCCTCACTCCACGCCCCACTCCAGTGTCTTGTGTCCATTCATACAAGTCCTTTGGTTGACCTCTTACCCCACCCCAACAATATTTTTTAAAAAAAGAAAAAGAAAAACAGTATTTGTTAAAATCCTAAAAGCAAAAAAAAAAAAAAAAATACGAATAAGATAGTAAAGAATTCCTAACCAAACAAAAGGCAAAAGAGGAAGCAAAAAGATAAGTAGAAGGAAATCCCTTTTGGCATGAGGGCAAGTGCTGACCACAAATTTAAGCTATTGTAGGGTGAAATCAAAAGCTCTGGACCTTTTCAAGTTGAGAAGTCTATATGACAACCCTCCTCAATTAAGCAGTAACCCCAAAGTGCTAAATTCTCAGGAATAATAAACCAGTTAACCTGGATAAAAGCCCAAATTCATCTCATCAGTGTTGCCTTCAAAACCCCAAACTAGGAGCTTGAAGTGGTCTCAGACAGCATATCCAAATATAAGCGAAAGGCACTTTCATCCTAGACCTGAAATAATTCATTAAAGTAATTTTCAAGAGCAATAGGGACAACAGAAAAGAACGCAATAGAAACCAGTCTATAAAGATTTAAATATTGTCAAAAAGGCTACAAATGTATAACTATAAACATAGACAAAAACAACCATGTTAACTGTGTTTGAAAATACAATGCCTGCATCCGTTATCTATAAGGATCAGTCATCTATTAAAGGTGATATAGCTACTTTGGCAAAGAAATAAATAGAACTTCTAGAAAAAAATAGGTAGGATTAACAGCAGACTAAACACAGCTAGAAAGAGAATTAAGTGAGCTGGAAGCAAGCTTAGAAGAAATCTTCCAAAAATATGGTGGAAACTAAAGGATGGGAAACACTATAGTTCAAAGGCATTTGGGATACAATAAAGTCTAACACAAGTTAGATCTAAGATTCAACACAAATTCTAGGAACAGAGGAGAAAATGGGCAGAATATTTGAAGAAATTAAGAGCAAAAATTTTTCTAGAACTAATGACTGATAGTCCTACAATTCCCAATCAGGATAATTAAGACAGCTCTTTTTTCTCTTCAGTTAATACCAAAAGATAACAGAATGTGCTGTTATGCTTAGCATGCTGAAAATAACAAAGGATTTTAAATATATTTTTTAATTGATTTCAGAGAGAGCAGAAGAGATAGAACCATCAATGATGAGAATCATTGATCAACTGCCTCCTCCATGCCCCTAACTGGGGATCAAGCCTGCAACCTGGGTATGTGCTCTGATGGGGAATCCAACCAGTAACCTCTTGATTCACGGGTCAATGCTCAACCAGTGAGCCTCGCTAGCCAGACAAGGATTTTTAGAATATTATGCCTAACCAAAACATCCTTTAAGTATGAAGATAAAACCAACTTTTAGGCAAAAATTTCTCCAGCACTCTCACTAATAAATTCTATACGAACCTTCTTCAAGCAGAAGGCAAGTGATCCCAAATGGAAGGTCTAAGATACAAGAAATAAGGGGCAAAAAGGATATCCAAATGTTTCTTATAAGTATTTAAACTAAAGGGCCCCATTAAAAATTGTGAATGAAACACAATCCTAACCAAAAAAATAAAACCGGTATCACTGTATTAACATTAGAAAACCAACTTTAAGGAAAAGCATCCTGTATAATAAAGAGCCAATATGCTAGTTAGACCAAACAGCAGAATGATAGTCCGGACCACCATCCGAAAGACCTTCTGGACGAAGCCGGGCTTCAAGGGCCTGAGCCCCTTGCACGAATTTTATGCATCGGGCCTCTAGTTGCTAGAGATAAAAAGGTGAAAGGTTCGCCCTAGCTGGTTTGGCTCAGTGGATAGAACATCGGCCTGTGTGCTGAAGGGTTCCAGGTCCGATTCCCATCACGGGCACATGCCTGGGTTGTGTGCTCCATCCCCAGTAGGGGGAGTGCAGGAGGCAGCCAATCAATGATTCTCATCCAAAATACATAATATATAGATCTCAATGGAAAGATAAGGTTCATCAGGACTGAAAGCATACGTTAACCTGAGAACTTGAATGCAAAGAAAACCTTTCAGTGGAGAAAAAGAGGGTAGCAAGTGATAGAATCAGACCATAAACTGATTATTTTGTGATCTTATAATAGCTAGATGTCCAGACATGAGCTATCAAGTAACTTATCAATGCAATAAACCCGGTTCTAAGTAAGTTCTCCTTACTTTCAATGAGCAGGAAAGTTAACATTTATTTATAGGGCCTTATTCTATAGTGGATTAAGCTTTCCTCTTATTTACAGATAAAATACTAAGCAACTTGCTCAGCAACACACCAGAGGTTAAGTGAAGAAACTAGGAATTAAAATCTGACTTTTAAAACCCATGCCCAATCCACCATTCCCCAAATACCAAGGTGCCTTCTCTCTCAGCCTACTGCCTATGGATTATGCCAATTGCTACAAACTACACGTTTTAAAACAAAAGTTAACAGGTAATATTTGCCTTTACCTCAGACCTCATTCCAAATGCACTTCAATAAATCTGTCTTTCAAGTATTGCTGCTCCATTAACATGTTCAGGGGTCCAGGGCCTCAGTACTTTAATCCCAATCAAAATGAACACCTATTTGAGAGCACTATCTTCTGTTCAAGTGATCTCATTACCTAAGGTATTATCTGATCCAATGGCAAAGAAATGTACTGGATTGGACTGATATTTGGAAATACACACAAGCATAAACAAAAATTTTATTCACCTGATATATGACATATGTTGGAAGACAACTTCAAAACCATCAAGTGCCACAGCTTTTCTTTGGAGCATAGTGAAACCCAAGAGGGTTTTTGAATTCCAAACTGATGTACAGCATAATAATTTAAGTCAAGGTAACTGTCCCTTTTAAAGCAATACAAAATCCTATTCATAAATCATCATTGCTCAGTTATGCATCCTTGGATAAGTTCTTCCAACTGTCCAATTTTCTCAATAAAATGGTCATAGCCCTAACCAGTTTGTCTCAGTGGATAGAGCTTCAGCCTGCGGACTCAAGGGTCCCAGATTCGATTCCGGTCAAGGACATGTACCTTGGTTGTGGGCACATCCCCAGTAGGGGGTGTGCAGGAGGCAGCTGATCGATGTTTCTCTCTCATCGATGTTTCAAACTCTCTATCCCTCTCCCTTCCTCTTTGTAAAAAATCAATAAAATATATTAAAAATAAAAATCGTAATTCTCCCCTTTAAAAAAAATAAAATAAAATGGTCATACTACCTACCTCCAGGAGCACTATATCAGTTAATAATACATGCAGAATTTAAAATGTTACTGAACAATTACCCAGTAAGTGCTGACTGTTGTGTTCTTCTGTACCTGATTTACCTTAGAAAATAATCCAAATAAACTCTTCAAAATTACAGCCCCGTTCCCAATAAAAATCAAAATATAGTAACCTTCAGAACAAGTATGTAACAGTAAAAGGCAGTTGATAACCAGAACTATACGGGTTACCTCCTGTGGCAAGCCCAGTAATGTGATCTGGTGGTCTGCTGTCAATGTACTAAACAATTTACAAGGATGAGTGAAAATGACAGCATTCACCTTCTAACCCCTACTCTGCCCAACATGAAAGAACTTCTTATTCAGATGAAATTAGTATGAAATGGGACTTATAGGTTCTTTCATGTAAAGAATGTTATAAATACTACTCCATCCCCCAATCTTTTTCTTCACACCATCATCACAATTCTAGAAAACCAATTTGTTTTTTGGTTCATAATGTATGATATATATTCAAATAGGAGCTAAAATATTTACTCAAAGAATCAACTAAGAATACAAGTAATCACAGATTTGATTAGACTTGAGGATCTGAATAGATCATTAGTTTTCTAAAATAATCAGGATCCATTCCTTCTAATCCTTTCTTTCATTAGTATTTCAAATTTATAACCAAGCAAAAAGTGAACAGAGTAAGCAAAGTGGTATTTTATTTTGACATTGTTAGAGAAAACCAGATACCCAAAATGGCCTCACTCATGCTAAAAGCCCATGATACCAAACCTAGATTTAACACCTGATCTAATTGGAGTTTTATCCTCTCCCAAAAACAATCTTTTTAAAAACATATGTTTTTCATTGATTTCAGAGAGGAAGGGAGAGACAGAAACATCAATGATGACTGTTTCCCAGAAACAATCTTAATCAATCTGGAATTTTTTGCTCAACACCAATTAAGTAATCTGTCCCATGGACCATCTCCTTGCCCCCTCCACCCCCTTGGGAAGAGGCAACTGCATAACAGAAACCTCCCAGCCCTAGCTGGTTTGGCTCAGTGGAAAGAGCATCAGGCTGAGGGCTGAAGGGTCCCTGATTTAATTCCACTCAAAGGCACATGCTAGAGGTTGCAGGATTGATCTCCAGTAGGGGGTGTGCAGGAGACAGCCAATCAGCAACTCTCTCTCATCATTGATGTTCCTATCTGTCTCTCCCTCTCCCTTCCTCTGAAATCAATAAAAAAAAGAGAAACATCCCTGCTGAAAACAACCGTTTTCTTTTTGTTAATAGCAACTTTGCCCTACTCTTCCCATAAAAAGCTTCCATTTGGTACAACCCCTCAAAGGGGTGGATGGGATGCTACCCATCCTTTAAAAAAGCCAATTAGATCTTCAAATGTACTGGGCTTAATTTTGTTCTTTAACATCTTGAAATCAAACAGATTCTGCTGCTTTTAGCTCCCTTTCCTACAAAAGGGGTATGTAATTAATGTTTAGAATCAAATTGATAATCTGGAGATAACATGGACAAGTTATGTAAGTAATAAAGTGAGCAAAAGCGCCTGGCTGGTGTGGCTGGATGGTTGGGCCCTAACCCATGAACCAAGAAGTCACCAGTTGATTCCTGGTCAGGGCACATTGCCCAGGCTGTGTGCTAGATCCCCCAGTAGGGGGCAACCAGGAAGCAATAGATGGATGTCTCTCATAGATGTTTCCATCTCTCTAGCCTTCTCTTTTCCTTCCTCTAAAAAATAAAACATTTACAAAGTCAATGGTCCTGTATTAATTAATTATTTTTTAAATGATCAATAGCATTTTGTATTAAGTGTTGGTACAGGCAAAATTTTTAAATGCTATAAATCAAGTAAGAAAAACAATCTATGAAGTCAAGGTTTTATTAGATGTTTAGTTCCATCTACCCTTCAGGCTTCCTAAAAAACAAACGCACGTTTAAATGGGGCCCATTTTTGAACAAGCATTTGATACTCATTAATACTCCCAGAGGATCGCTGTAAATCTTTTACCTCGTTTTTAAAAATTATTGATTTTATAAAGGGAGAAACACTGACTTTGTTGTTCCATTTATGCATTCATTGATTCCTGTATTTGCCCTGATAGGGATCAACCCACAGCCTTGGCATAGCAGGTCAACACTCTTAACCAACTGAGCTACCTGCTCCCCCCAGTTCTAAATAACTCTAAATGCAGCAGGTCCTCGGATATGGTGGTTCCCCTCAATGTTGGCTCATTATAACGTTTGAGTAGGTGGTGCAGGAACTTAACTCGTGTTCATATTGATTAGCCTACGGTAATCTGGTTTCCTTGTACAGCACACAAGTCAAAGAACCTCTCTCTTCTGGGAACTTCAATAAGAGAAAGCAATGCAAGTCCTAGAATGAAAGACACTGCGAGCCTGTGGTATTGCCCCTTTAGAGCCGTCCAAGGACTACATCAGTTAGGATCAATCCCCCCCGCCCCCCAACAAAAAAGCCTGGCAGACACCCATCCAAATCCCAGCTCTACCTGAGGTACACAAAATACCCTGAGACCCTGCCACCCACCACCTGACACTCATCTTTCCTCCTGTGTCCACAGAGATGAAGACCAAACAGAGGCAGGTTAAGAGCCGGACACCCCAGGGCTGGACTCATTGTTCACTGCTCATGCTTCCCTCCCACCCTTTCTGCAACTTTCAGCAAGAAAGGGCCGCTGGAGCTGGGGTC
>NW_006287915.1:921274-923795 GCF_000327345.1 Myotis davidii | reverse complement strand
AGCGGCGGGAGGAGCAGGAGGCGGCGCTGCGAGCAGATGGCGCTAAAAAAGACCCGAGAGCCCGCCGCTCGCGCTCATATACAATTAGCGTCAGCACGTAGGGCCACTCCGCCGCCCTCCCCCCGGCCTCGCCGTCGCCTAGCAACGCGAGCGGGAGGCGGGCCCAGGACGAGTCGCTTAGCAACAGAACCGTCATTCTTCTCTAACCACCTCCCCGCCCTCGGCGCGCAGCTCGGGTTCCCCCGCTCCCGCTTCCGCCCCCTACTACGCCCCGGGCCGTGTCGCGTTTTATCCGCTGCTCTGGAAAGGACATTTCAATCCGCTTCGTTCCCGGGAAAGGCCTCGAACTTCGCGTCTCGTCCCTAGGCCCCTCGCTCCCCTTGGCGTGATGCTGGCAGAGGATGAAGGGGAGGGAGGAGGGCCGCCAGCCGTCGGGTCCCGGCTCGACCCAACGTGATGGGAGCGCATTTTGGTTCCTCATTCCTGCGTCTCCCTTTCCCGGGAAACCATTTTCTCCCCGCAAAGAACAACAGTGCTTCCCTCCTGACCCCCTCAGCGGCGGCTTCTACTGGTTTTGCGTCTCCTGAGAGTGGATCTCCGTGGCTTCCACGGGTGCCCCTCATCCCAATTCAGCATCCTTTCCCTTGACTGGTGGTCCCTCATGTTTGCTTCAGTTCTTTTGGTGGAGGAAAAGGCACCGTTTGTGTTTTCTCTGGATGCTTTCTAATGAGAATAGACTTCGTTCATCTTTCTGAAAAAGTAAATCCCTTGTAAATGCTCAAGACTGCCCAACGGCTGGGCCTATTTTTCCATTGATGTTGGATTGACCAAGAGTCGCTCTTGAAGCAGTGGGTCTCAAAGTGTGGTCCGGGTTCCCAGACGCTTTCTAGGGGGGAGGTCAAATGTAAAAATGCTTAGTAAAAAGTTAGTTGCTTTTTGCACGTTTATTCTCGCAGTGGAGTTTTCCTGAGGCTACCTGACACGTGATATGGAAACATTGAAAACAAGCAAATGTTACCACGCAGTCATCTGCTGTGAAACCAGACATTTGAGAGATTTGCAGAAATGTGCAAGAATGTTCTGTAAAGTGGTTACTTTTGTCAACTAATGATAGCTGGGGCTCATTCAAACCAACAGGAACTCCAATGTGGGGTTAGTGAAGAAGGAAACGAGATGCCAGCAGCTCAATTGTGACAGCATTGGAGCAGCTCAATTATGAAACAGCCCCGGAGAGGCCTCTCCAGCCAGGCAGCGCTGTTGTGCCCCGGGCAGGTGCCCTCGCTGCGCCTACTCTGCAGCGAAGAACCTCACTCTCGAGTCTTTGGTGGGAGGAAAGGTGTGCCGTCCAAACCACGGGGGATCTTATTTATAGAAGTCCCCGCCCCTGGCCCCTGATTGGGCACTCTCATGTAAATGAGGCTCCAACTCCTCAGTGTGATTGGTCAGAATGGAGCTGCTCTGATTGGCCAGTGAGGATAGAGCAGCGCCGCTCTGACTGTAGAAGGGAAGTCTCCGTCCTATAGATTGAAATGGGAACTTTGTCAGAGTTGGCTCAGAGCTGGAGGCAGGCAGTTTAGCTGGGGTTTGCTGAGGGAGCCCCTGTTTAGAAACCACTGCTAGGCTCTGCTTTTACATTTGAGCCCAGTCAGTCACCGGGAGCACTTAGTAGGTATCTTCTTTTTTAGGGTCAACACTTTCCCTATGAAAGATTCATTTTTAATTGGTTTGTTGTTTTAAACAAGAAATAACTATTCTTAAAATGCCTTTGTTTTAATTTCTAATGTGATAAATATCAGTATCTGTAATGCACATAAAAATTCTTTGGGGACCTCAGTTTTTAAGTATAAAGGGTCCTGAAACCAAAATATTTGAGAACCTCTTTAAATGTTGCATTCCTTGAAACTTCAAACTGCCTAGAGTTATCTATTGTAAGCCCCACATTTAGCAACTGTCTCTATTCCATTTGAGTATACAGTTTTTTTCTCTTGACACTCCCCAATCCCATTGAAATTAGTTGCTTTTCCCACTCTATGCTACAGATGCCTCAGTTTATCCATTCATTTTGGTTTTTCACATGTGATTCTTTTGTTTTTCTCAATCTTTATTTTTATTGTTTTAACCTTTTTTTCAACCTTCTTTATGTACATCCTACTCACAATGATGTAAGGCGAACAAGGATTATATAAATGACATCAGTAATGACTCCTCATGAAGAATCCACAATACATAAACTAGATGGACCAGTGCCCAATATGTACATACATTTGGCACTATTTTCAATGGAGGTCTCAAGAGCACTGCATTTTAATCAAAGCTATGCACAATGCAAGGTAATTCACATATTAAAAATGAACTAAATAGCTTGCTCTTCCTTTCCATAAACCTTTTTGGTGGTAGAACAACGTCTGAGACCAAACTGAGTAGTTATCTTCATGATGGTTTCTATCCCACTTCAGGGGGCCCCCACCAATTTCAGGCACTGACCTAGTGCCCCAAATTTCTGCTGCTTCAACTCCCAACC
>NW_006287915.1:912739-916342 GCF_000327345.1 Myotis davidii | reverse complement strand
ATATATATTTTCCCCTCTTCTCCAGCATCCTCCCCCAGCTTCCTCCTCCCTTTCTTTCAATGTATCCTAGTCAATCTAAAAAAATTAAACAATAACAAATTGCTAATCATGCCTTTTAATGTGATTTTTTTTACCTTTGAAAACGTTTATTGAAGTATGATTTCAGTCAAAATTACTGAACAGTTCACAGTCATTTGTAAAAAAAAAAAATAGGATTACTTTCAGGACAAATTCTGAAAGATCTGCTTACTGGCCTTTCCCATTCTGATTATCAGCCATAAAAAATATTGGGCAGTGTCCCAAAAACCTTTAAATACACCAATTTATTTTGCTGACCTTTCCTATAATTTGTGGTCTAGGTAATATTCTCAAGCAAATATGTGTTATGTTTCAAGGGACCTGGCATATATGGCATATGGTTTTCTACCCCTCTTAGCACTATGTGTTTTAAACAGTACCACCTCCCTGAGAAAGGTTGTCTCCCCAGGTTAGGGATTAACAGGACTAAGGAAGAGAATAAATCAGTAAATCCCCCTAATGTTACAGAAATACCATGTACTACTTCTGAAGAGCTTGGACTAAGACTATTGGCAATAAATTTGGGACTTGTTGGGCCCACATCCCCAAGGGGCTGCCCACCAGGGAAAGCACCAAAGCCTATACCCCTGGAGACCCACCGACACACAGCAGTCCCAGGGAAGGCAAGCCAATGTGATCTTTTGAACCACAATTTGTAAGTCTAAACCTCTGCCATTTAAGTCCAGGGAAGGCCAAGCATTTATGCATTCATTAAACAAATATTTATGTCAGGAACAACTTGAGACACTGGAAATACAGCATTGAACAAGAAAGACAAGATTTTTGATTTTTAGTGAGCTTATGTTTTAGTGAAGTTGGGCAAGTGGCAGACAAGTAATGAAATAACTGTAGATATTAGTAAGTGAAAGAGCTATGAAGAAAATAAAATGAGACAAAGGGGTAGAAGATGAATAACCTAAAGTAAGCTTTGCACATTGGCCCCTCTTAGATCCCCAAGTCACACAACGTAGTTAACTCGTGTAAATACTATAAATGGTGGCCCTGGTCACTGGTCTTGGACTATTCTAAACTTTTGGTTTAAAGTTCCTTTTTTTCATCCCCCATTATTTTCACTTGATAGATTTTTTTTACAGCATTGTAACCTAGTCGATTAGAAGTATGGCTTTGGGAGTCAAACAGCCCAGGTTTATCCCTATTTTTGTTGTGAAATTTTAAACAATATGTAAGTTGCATAACATGGTACCTGACATATAATAAACACTAAGAGTTAAGCATTATAAACCTCTTACTAAGGTTACTGTATTTGTTTTTGCTTTATTTAAAGGTTGAGGGACCTTCCCTGAAGTCTTCTAATAGTATCTAACACTGTTTTTGTGAAATATTTTATCAAAAGCTATCTTTTTCACAAATTTTTATTTATTTTTAATTGATTTCAGAGAGGAAGGGAGAGAGACAGAGATATAGAAACATCAATGATGAGAGAGAATTATTGATTGGCTGCCTCCTGCACGCCCCCTACTGGAGATCGAGCCTGCAACCTGGGCATGTGCCCTTGACTAGAATCAAACCCAGGACCCTTAGTCCGCAGGCCAACACTCTATCCACTGAGCCAAACTGGCTAGGGCCACAAGTTTTTAAACATTTTCCTGAGCTGAAAGAATCTACATCAATTACCACAAAACTAGTATAACCTAAATTTCTAAATTGGATACAGACACTGAAGAGATCAACCAGACAAGCCAATAACAAAGTCAATATTTTAAATGTGCTTGTTGTCTAAATTTCAGCCCCTAAATAATAGGAAAGTACATAGGGTTGAAAGTCAGACAGGCATACATTCATCCCAACACTCTGTGACCTTACACAAGTACTTATGCACTCTGACCTTGGGTTTCCCCATTTGTAAAGTGCATTAATAATTCTAATAATGGCTGCCTCTTCATTAACATGAAACAGAGAAATATGTATGCCTCCAGAGCAATGACTTTCACTTATAGTACTGAATAAATGTTTATTTTCTCCCTTCCCAATAAATAAGTATGCAAAATGTCTAATTGCAAGAACAGTAATTGTAATCTAAAAATGACAAAAGTATATTTAAATAACTGATATTGTAGTTTTGAATCTAGTTTTATTTTTTCCAAATTGTTATATAAATGCAATCAATCTAAATTCGTAAAATTACAAAATCAACCTAAATTCCAGTGGAGAATTGTGAAAAAGTTGCCTTAAATTTCTCCTTCTATATCTAAAGAAGGATAAATAGTTTTTTTATTTGAAAATATCTTTATTTTGCTGTCATTTTTTATTGAAAATTTTATTTAAACAATTGAGGATTCACATGCCATTGTACAACATAACACGGAGAGATCCACCTAAATTTTACCCAATTAACAATGGTAACAACAATCCACAACCTTATTCAGATTTCCCCAGTTTCACTTGGATCCACATATGTGTGTGTGTTTAGTTCTATATAATGTTATCACATGATAAGTTTGTGTATCTGTCATGACAAGCAAGATACAGAACCATTCCATCACCACAGGAATCTCTGATGTTGCCCTTTTATGATGATTGGGGTTTTTTCCCTAATTTATATGCCAGATATGGTCCTACTGTCCCAGATTTTACTTTTTTCCTTGTTTCTCACAAATAGACCACTTAGGTGCAGAATAGGTCATTCCTCAGTGTGGATTTTCAGTATTTCTTACCTGAACTATTTGCAATAGCCTTGCCGTTAGTCTCCCTAATATCAATCTTTTATTCCTCTCTAATCTATATTGCCAAAGTTATGGTTCTAAAATACAAGTCTAGCCCTATCTGTTTTGGCTCAGTGGATAGAGTATTGGCCTGCAGACTGAAGGGTCCCTGTGTTTGATTCCAGTCAAGGGCTTATACCTCTATTGCAGGCTCCCCCCGGGCCTGGCCCTGGTCAGGGTGCCTGCAGGAGGCAACTAATCGATGTGTTTCTCTGACATGGATATTTCTCTCTGTCTTTCCCTCTTTCTAAAAATTAATGGGAAAATATCCTTGGGTGAGGATTAAAAAATAAAATAATAACTAAAAAAAAGTCTCTATAACAATAGTGTCAACAATAAAAATTAAAAAATAATAATAAAATGCAAGTCTAATCAAGTCTACTTTTTAAGAAAACCTACAATGGCACTTTGTCTACATGGCAATATAAGGTCTATAAAGCCCATTCCAGTCTGAAGCTATCTTATTTTTCTAGCCACGTAATCCCACTACCCATTGCATGAACCCACTTTTTATGACTTTGAACTATTCACCAGACCCTTAACATGCCAAGTGTTTTGATACCCTCTGCTCTTCCTTCTACTTATCCTTAGACACCTAGTTCAAATTTTTATCTTCTCTGGGGAACCTACCCTAACACATAAAGGCATAGCTGGCTGCACACTTTTATCTGTTTTTAGGCAACATTTTTATGTATATATGTATGTATGTATATATGTATGTTTCCATGTTTCCTTCTCCTTCAGCATACACTATACTAGATTATTAATTGCTATAGGTAAGTATCCTTTTTTTGTATACCCC
>NW_006287915.1:910967-912693 GCF_000327345.1 Myotis davidii | reverse complement strand
GAATTCAGAGACTTCAATAATAAGATTTATAACCAGTTCAAATAATAATGTTTGAAAGTGCAAATGGGCTTTGTCTTTTCAGTATCAAAAATGAGCACTAGAGGAGAATCCTAGCTCTTTTCTGCTGCTAATCACTTTAATGGCTTTAATGTACTAGTAAAAGGTAGAAAGAGGTATTTTACTTTCATTTCCCCAATTTTAGTGATATTAGCATAATAATTATTTCACTTGTTCAGGTGTGGGTGTTTTTGTTTTTATATACAGTTTGCTCTTATGACATTTTTAAGCTTCTGAAATATTTATCAAATTTTACCAGAATCACCAATAACAAACACTGATTTTTGTGAGCAAGCCCATTTTGATTTATAATGACATAGCATTTTTCACATCTGCAAGTTAAAACTTGGTTCACATATCAAAAATTATAACTTTGCTCAGATACAATATTTTGGTGAATTTAGGACACCTCCCTTTATGGACAAGGAAAGCAAAGGAATCCATTTATTTGTTGGGTTCTAAATAAAACCTATTTTCCCTGCCTGAGTTTCAAATCAATTGAAAGGAAGCAGGCAAATGGAAATCAAAATAGCACTTTTGTCCCAGCCGCTTTGGCTAAGTGGATGGAGCATTGGCCTGGGGACTGAAGGGTCCTAGGTTTGATTCCAGTCAAGTACACATCCCCGGGTTGTGGGCTTGATCCCCAGTAGGGGGCGTGCAGGAGGCAGCCAATCAATGATTCTCTCTGATCATTGATGTTCCTATCTCTCTCTCCCTTTTCCTTTCTCTCTGAAATCAATAAAAATATATTAAAAAATAAAGAGCACCTTTCTTGCAGATACACTAGGTGAGGTGGCTTCATCTCTGGCTAACAGCACAGACCCCTCTGTGCCCACAGCGAGGCAGAATGTAGGCCTGCCCAGCTCTTTCTCCCAGGCGTGCGCCCCAATCAGACACATCACTCTTTCTGCCCTGGGGATAAAAAATTCAGATGGAAAGAGTAAAGAGTAAACTCACACAGAAGCCTCTGGTCAGGGAAATGGAGGCCCCTCTATAATAGTCTCTACTACCTTCTCTTCTTCCCAGTTCATCCACATAGCTAGCTAATCCTGGACCCAGACCCAGGTCATAGGATTTCAGAAAAGTGACCACCATACTATGCCCCAGAGGTGTGTGATTAAATGAAGTAATCCCATTTAAATTCATTGAGTGGGCAGTTAGGGGAGAGGCAAAAAAAAGGCACCTTCTGGGATTCAGGAGATTTAGACAAGGTTGCAACAGGGTTACCAAGTCGTGGCTTGGCCATGGTCAAGTCATTAAATTCTTTAATACTTAGTTTGTTCATCTGTAAAACCAGTTTAGCAAATCCCGCCATTCTACTACCTAGACTAGAGGAACAAATGCGTTAATTCATAAAAGCACTTTGAACCAGCATCGTGTTATAGTAAAAAAAAAGAGAGAGAGACAGTTATTATTTAGGATGAAAGCATCCTATCTAATAAAAGAGAAACATGGTAATTGGCGTATGACCGCTACCCTTCCAATTGGCTAATCAGGGCGATATGCAAATTAACTGCCAGCCAAGATGGCGGCCGGCAGACAGGCAGCTTGAAAATAACATGAGGCTTGCTTGCTTCCGTGCTGGAGGAATCCAATGTTCCCCGCCTGCCGCTGCCAGCCTCTGAGCTTGCAGTTTGAAACATTGTTACAAATATAGAAGCTAAAACAA
>NW_006287915.1:907766-909219 GCF_000327345.1 Myotis davidii | reverse complement strand
TTTAATTTTATCTATCTATCTATCTATCTATCTATCTACCTATCTATCTAGAGAGATAATACACACACATATATAATTCTCCTTTCTCAGCTATTATTAATTATAACTACTTCGGGTAGCATTCAGAAGCCAAAGAAATAATTATTACTGGATTTTGAGGTAAATTTGGGTAAGATAGGATTTTGGTGTTATGTATTCAAAATTCTGATTACTGGGGAAAAACCAAGGATATACACTTCTAAGTGTATTTATAACAATAAATACACAAAGCCAAGGGGAATGGTTTTTTTTTTCCTTAATATAACAAGATTTGAGGTAAAGACTTTCTACAGGGGGCCAATTCACTGTCCGTCAGACCGTTGGAGGGCCGGACTATAGTTTTAAAAAAAACTATGAACAAATTCCGATGCACACTGCATATATCTTATTTTGAAGTAAATAAACAAAACGGGAACAAATACAATATTTGTATTTGCATGTGGCCCGTGGGCCGTAGTTTGAGGACCCCTGCTTTAAAGCCTAGCAGAGGTAGATTTAAATCCCAGAGCCCCCCACTCACTACTTGAAGAGGATCAGAATATGCCACCCTCAAATATGCCACTTTGGCATAAAGGTTATTTTGAGGGGAAGGCAATTGGAAGTCAACAGAGGCAGGAAGAGTTCTCTGCCCTCACCTCATTGCCTCAAAGCAGGATATAAATTTCCCCTTGAGGAAGGCGGCCTCCTATTAGGGAGAGAAGAGGGACGCCTATCATCAGAGACAGGCAAGAGGAACCTGCATACACAGGCCTTACTGAAATAGCCCTCACCTTCCATTAGTTTCTCCCACATATTTCCTAGTCATTTCCCCACAATTTGTCATCCCTTGAAGCCAAAATTCTCTCCCTTGTTTAAGCTCCTAAGTATAACTGTTGTTTTGAGTTTCACTTATTTTCTGTAAGCTCCTGTGCACGCTAAGTATTAACAACAATTGCGAGCCTTTCCTCCTGTTAATGTCTTTTGTTAGTTTCATTCCCAGGCCAGCATGCCCTGAGCCTAAGAGGGCAGAGGAAAAGTTTCCCTCCCAATAATCTCCTTCTGAATTTGTGAACAATGATATGTTCTTTACCTAATAGGGTTTTGTGAAAATTATATAAACGACCTATCCCACAATTTATTCAGTGTTAGTTCCTTGTTCTTGTTCTAATGTAAGGAATGACCCTACCTACCGAAGCCTGTATCTTCTTATCAAGTGGTTTTTATGTGAATAAACCTTTTGACTGAACCATGGAAAAGTTGGCTTTTTGGACTAGTTTGTATTTTTGTTAATACTTGGTTAAATGACTAATTAAATAAATATGATTCCATGATTCATCATTAAAGAAAAAAGGTACTAGCCATCTCTGTTAACCCTTAGTAGCTATCTTGAGTACCTGAATTTTTAAAACATTAGTTTTTATTAAAATAATTTACC
>NW_006287915.1:901561-906214 GCF_000327345.1 Myotis davidii | reverse complement strand
AATTATTTTTAAAAGCCACTTAGTGGGTCACCTTTATAAAATCTTTCTAAAGCACCCAATACAGTTTTCAACTCTTGTTTTGCTTTAACATTTCATTGACTTACATAATATTTCATTAAATTATGCAATTACACAAGCAAGTTTAAGAGGTACAAACAGGGTTGGAAACAAACAAAGTGAACCAAAACAGATCCAGAGACAGAGAAGCATTGATCAGACCGAAAAACCTCAGAGGGAAGGTAGGGGAGGGTAGGGGTAAGGGGAGACAGCAACCAAAGGACTTATATGCGAGCACATAGGCCTAACCAATGGACACAGACAACAGGGGGTGAGGGCATGAGTGTGGGGGGGGGGATAGGGGGTAACATGGGGATAAGGACACATATGTAATAACTTAATAAAAATTTTTTAAAAAAATAACAATGAAGGAATTTGTGGTATCTGTGCTGGCACCCAAGGCGTTTGGTTGTGCCCTGAAGGGTCCAGAAAAAGGGAAGTTACCAGTTACCCTGACATTTCAAGGATATGTTTTCATAGATGCAAAAAGACAATAGGCTCAGTTAAGGTAAAGATTGACCTTGTCAGGGAAGATACTGGCCTAGGACGTGACTACCCACCATAAAGTGCTTTTAGTTAAAGTTTTAATTTCAGACCATCCTTGTGAAGTTAAATAACAAGAAATTAAATAACAAGTCTTAGAGTTTGCAAGACTTCATGCAGGCCTTCCCTGAGCTTGTCAGATAGCATGTGGCCTCTTTCATCCACAGATCCAAAGTAAATGAGGTAGCATTGCAAATGATGGGCCAATTAGGAAAAAAGAGGTTTCTTTTCTTCTTTACAAATATGCTAGATGGCACAGACTTCAAGAACTAATATTTTCCCTTCATGTGGACGTGAGTGTGGAGGGGGCACCAGTATTTGGAGGTGGGAGAGGGAGAGATAGCAACACAGAGGCACAGAGACCCAGCAAGACAAAGACAGAGAAAGGGAGAAAAGGCCAGAGAGATTTCACATCCAATAGTTACTGTCTGGATAACTGGACAAAGAAATAAAGAGGAGGGCTTAGAACTAGCTGGTGGGAAAACCTCAAAAGGTACACATTTGGAGTGTATACACACATTTTGGCTGCCCTTCAGAACTGGATTGCTGGAACATTCTCTGCAATCAATGGGACATGACTATAGACTGTTTGCTACCTCCCAAATTCATACATGCAAACCCAACCTCCAGTTTGATGGTAATAGGAGATGGGAGCCTTTGGGAGGTGATTCGGTCATGAGATTGGAGCCCTCATGAATGAAATTAGTGCCCTTATGAAGGAGACAAACCTGGAGAGCTCCCTTGTCCCCTCATCCACGTGAGAGCAGCAAGAAGGTGGCGGTCTATGAATCAGGAAGCCGATCCCCATCAGACACCAAATCTACCAGCACCATATCTTAGACTTCTAAATCTCCAGAACTATTGTTTAATTTACATGCTAGTTGGTGTTTTTGTTCCAGCAGCCTGAACAGACTAAGACAGAGATCACCAACCCCACCCCACAGATATACACCTATAGGACTTGGAGTGACCAAGGTCATCATTGGCAGCCAAAGGCAGTTTCCGAATGCTATTCTGTTCTAAATAACTGAAATTCAGGGGAAGGAACATGAATCCTTGGACAAGCTCTGTAGGTAGAGGATGAGTAGGTATGAGAAGAGGGGAAACAGATGAGGAACTAGTTAATACCTGCAAAGAGTCTAGAGCTGCTCCATTCAATGCAGTAGCTATTACCTGCATGCAGCTACTGAACACTTAAAGTGTGGCTGGTCTGCATTAGTATGAGAAGAGGGGAAACAGATGAGGAACTAGCAATACCTGCAAAGAGTCTAGAGCTGCTACATCCTGCATGCAGCTACTGAACACTTAAAATGTGACTGGTCTGCATTAAGGTGCACTGTAAGTGTAGAATACACATCAGATTCCAAAGACAGCACATAGAAAGAACTTAAGATACTTTATTAATAATTTTAATGTTAATGACATGTTCAAATGATATTTTGGACATATTGGGTTAAATAAAAAATTATTAAAATTAATTTCACCTGTTTCTTTTTACATTTTTTTAAGCATGGCTGCTAAAATTTTGAAATAACTTTTATAGCTTGCATGACATTTTTATGGGACAGCATTGGTCTAGACCACGGGTCTGCAAACTTCAGTACACAGGCCAAACACAGCCCAGCACTTACTTTTGTAACTAGTGTCATTGGAACACAGCCAAGTCTATTTGTTTGCCTATTGTCTCTGGTGGTTTTCCCTATAGAGGTAGAGTTGAAATGTAGCAAAAGAGACAAACTATTCAAAACCTAAACTATCTGCTATATGGCCATCTACAGAAAAAGTTTGCCAACCTCTGGTATAGACTAGAAGAAAAATTATATTTAACATACAGTTGAAAGTTATTTTCCCTTGAATCCTATAATTTCTTTTAGCAACCTTAACTTTAGATAAAGCCTGACACAACCATGCAGGCTTAGACAATAGAGAATGTGTGCCCTGCCTCTGCCATTTACCCGTCTGTAGGCATTTGTGTAGAAGCAGCTGCATCCTATCAAGGAATTTAGGAGGGGACCAACATCAAAGCATGTGAGTGAGTGAGTGTGTGTGTGTGTGTGTGTGTGTGTGTGTGTGTAGGTGATGTGAGTCCTGTTTGAAATGAAAATGACAGGGAGGAACCCCATGCTGACAAAGAATTCAAAAGAAAAACCTTCAAAAACAAACTTTCAATTATTTATAGTAGAGGTCCTCAGTGTGGCTAGTAATCTGGGGTGGGGGCTGGGGTGCACTCTCACTAATGTATTACAAGCTACACACAGGACAGAAAAGTATCCTGATTAAAGGTTGGAGAGGTGTGGGCTTGTAGTCCTGGTTCTGCCAGTTACTCGCAATCCTGCTCACGAGTTGTGAGGATGAAATGGAAATCCTCACACGCTTAAGTGGCTTGCATACTCTCTGGCACATATCAAGCATTTAGAAGCTTATTATGTTATAAACAAAACTACAGGCTCAGTGCACGGAATTTGTGCACAAGAGGGTGAGGGGAGGTCCCTTCAGCCCAGCCTGCACCCGCTCCAATCCAGGGATCGGGCCTAAACTGACAGCCGGACATTCCTCTTACAATCCTGAACTGCTGGCTCCTCATTGCTCACCTGCCTGTCTTCCTGGTTGCCCCTAACTGCCTCCCCGCTCCGCCGGCCTGATCACCCCTCACTGCCTCTGCATGCCAGTCTGATCGCCTCTAACTGGCCCCCACTGCCGGCCAGTTTGGTCCCAACTGCCCCCTCCCTGCAGGCCTGGTCACTCCTAACTGCACCGCCTACTGGCCTGGTCACACTATATTGCCCCCTTGCCAGCCTGGTCACCCCCAATTGCTCCTCCCTCCCCCAGTGCCAGCATAGTCACCCCTAACTGCTCCCCCCTCTTGCTCCCCCCCACCAGCCTGGTCACGCCTCACGGCCCCCCCCGCTGGCCTGGTCACCCCACGCAGCCTGCAGTTCAGTCATTTGGTCGTCCCTCACTAACCCCCCTGCGTGCCTGGTTGTAGGCAGCCATCTTGTGAGGGTGTGAGGGTTAGTTTGCATATTGCCTCTTTATTAGATAGGATACTGGTCAATTTAGAGAGAAAGAAGTAGAAATACTCTTAATTTTTTAAAGATAATAGCAATTTTGGAGAAAACTGGAAAGGCCACAAGGAGGAAATGTGTTTTTTTTTGTTCCTACATCCTGACTTAATAAATTAAATCCAACTATGTCATAACAGATGGTTCCTTTGCTCTTGGATGGTGCTGTTGACCCTGTCTCTCTGCCCGTCTGCCTGAACACCTAGGCCTGCATAAGAGATGGTATGATGAGGATGAGCCCTATGTGAAAATGCTTTAGATTTTCCAAAAGAGTCCCACTTTCTGAAATTCTCTCTCTCCTCCACTGGCCTCCTGTGAGAGGTTATACCATTCTATCATGCTGATGAAATGGAATTTTTGGACTGGAACAGTACATCCAAGGAGAAGGAAAGGAGAGACTCAGGTATTTATTTTGTTGTACATGTTTTGGGAGTGTGTGTGTGTGTGTGTGTGTGTGTGTGTTTGGTTGCTTGTTTTCCTGCTATTGAAACTTGATTTTGCATACTCTCTGGCACATATCAAGCATTTAGAAGCTTATTATGTTATAAACAAAACTAGAGGCCCAGTGCACGGAATTTGTGCACAAGAGGGTGAGGGGAGGTCCCTTCAGCCCAGCCTGCACCCGCTCCAATCCAGGGATCGGGCCTAAACTGACAGCCGGACATTCCTCTTACAATCCTGAACTGCTGGCTCCTAATTGCTCACCTGCCTGTCTTCCTGGTTGCCCCTAACTGCCTCCCCGCTCCGCCGGCCTGATCACCCCTCACTGCCTCTGCATGCCAGTCTGATCGCCTCTAACTGGCCCCCACTGCCGGCCAGTTTGGTCCCAACTGCCCCCTCCCTGCAGGCCTGGTCACTCCTAACTGCACCGCCTACTGGCCTGGTCACACTATATTGCCCCCTTGCCAGCCTGGTCACCCCCAATTGCTCCTCCCTCCCCCAGTGCCAGCATAGTCACCCCTAACTGCTCCCCCCTCTGCCAGCCTGATCG
>NW_006287915.1:898183-901513 GCF_000327345.1 Myotis davidii | reverse complement strand
GTATTTATTTTGTTGTACATGTTTTGGGAGTGTGTGTGTGTGTGTGTGTGTGTGTGTGTTTGGTTGCTTGTTTTCCTGCTATTGAAACTTGATTTGTTGTCTATTCTAATTAAGGGCAGACTGATTTCTGGGCTCTTGTCTGTGGGAATCGAAGAATGACTCCACGGACAGAAGGTGGTATAGCAAAGGGTGGAAATTTATTAAAGAACAAGTACAGACTCCTATGTGGGAAGGGGGAAGAGTCCCACTGGCTTCCTTTTCCCTATGGCTTATAAAGGCTGCAAATCTTTGGGCCTTGATATCCCCTCTGATTGGTCACTATTCCCTGAGACTGGTTACTATAGTAACTCCTGGGCTCAAAGGTTAAACCTCACATGGGACATGTGAGGTTCTCCCCCCTCCTTCCTTATTGTTTTCCTATTCCCTTTGGGCTTTCTTCCTCTCCTTCTGGATGAAGGGCTTCCTTTTCTTTATTTTGTAAATATAGACCTTTTGCTGTTCCCAGCTCCCTTATTCTATGGACATGTACCTGTTGCAGCTTTTCAGCTTCCCTATTCTATGGAAAAATACCTTCTCCTGCTCTTCAGCCCTGTGGTTCTTCCATGGTCCCCCTCATCCCTAAAATTTCTAATTTTTCCTAAAACCTATCTTTTTCACCCCTAAAAATTCATGTTTCACTGAAGCCCAC
Organism: Myotis davidii; assembly: GCF_000327345.1. Taxonomy (NCBI): domain Eukaryota; kingdom Metazoa; phylum Chordata; class Mammalia; order Chiroptera; family Vespertilionidae; genus Myotis; species Myotis davidii. The sequence continues at coordinate 900,825 of NW_006287915.1, read as the reverse complement.
CTCCCATTTCCCCCCAGTGTAATAGACTCCAGATGGTCACTGCTGCAGTACATCCAAGGAGAAGGAAAGGAGAGACTCAGGTATTTATTTTGTTGTATATGTTTTGGGAGTGTGTGTGTGTGTGTGTGTGTGTGTGTGCGCGCGTGTGTATTTGGTTGCTTGTTTTCCTGCTATTGAAACTTGATTTGTTGTCTATTTCTAATTAAGGGAATGATTCAGAACCCTCTTCTTTTTCTTTGAGGCTTGGGCTATTGCTCTTCTCTCTCTCTCTCTCTCTCTCTCTCTCTCTCTCTCTCTTTCAGTGGGTGTGAATCTGATGTATGTATGAGGCCATCGCTGTTAGAACTGTGTACTAGCAGGCATAGCTTGTTTCAACCTTCTTTCTAGGTATAAAGTGCACAGTCTTCTGTCCGGAGTGCTAAAGGGGAGCTCAGCTTGACACTCTTCCTCTGCCCCAGTTCATGAAATATATTGCCCTGAAAACCCATCCAGTTCCCTGTTTATGAGTTCTGAATCTGTCTCCCAGGAGCCAATGAGAAAGGCTCCCCTAGAGTCCTTTGAAATTCAGAACTGCAAAATTAATGACCCTGTGTAAGGCCTGCATTTGACAGCACCTGGCCCCTTATTTGATAATATTCTTTCTACCCAAAGTTCCCATTCCTCTGTCCTTTTCTTGCATTCTCCAAAAGGAAAGTTAAGTGAAAACAGACTGTCTAGGCTTTGGATAAATCTCCTGAGCTCAGAGGATGTTTTGTTATTGTCCTCGGGCCTTTCAAAGAAGCTTCTCCTTTTGCAATACCTCAGTAAACTGGCTGAAGCCGGCCATCTTTTTTTTTCTCTTTTTTTAAAAAATTGATTTCTGAGAGGAAGGGAGAGGGATAGAGAGATAGAAACATCAATGATGAGAGAGAATCACAGATCGGCTGCCCCTGGGAATCGAGTCTGCAACCTGGGCATGTGCCCTGACTGGGAATGGAAGCATTGGGAATCGAGTCTGCAACCTGGGCATGTGCCCTGACTGGGATTGGAAGCATCACCTCCTGAGTCATAGGTCAACACTCAACCACTGAGCCATGCCGGCTGGACAAGCCAGCCATCTTTCAAGGTTGGAGATGAGGGAAGGCTTGGATATTCAATCTCTTTGCTTGATATCTTAAAAAACAGATATCATTTAATAAGAGTTTCCAGCCCTAGCCAGTTTGGCTCAGTGGATAGAGCATCAACCTGTGGACTAAAGAGTCCCAGGTTCAATTCCAGTCAAGGGCACATGCTTGGGTTGTGGGCTTGATCCCCAGTAAGGGGCATGCAGGAGGCAGAAAATCAATGATTCTCTCTCATCATTGATGTTTCAATCTCTCCTTTCTTCTCTGAAATCAATTTAAAAAATATATACTTAAAAAGAGTTTCCAGACCTAGTTACAAATAATTAGCCACTGAAACTACTAGAAGCTCCTTTCTCAATCTTTTAAAAAACACTGAAATTGAGAATAATTGCAAACATATATTGAGCTCTTATCATGTACCAGGCACAGTACCAAATGTTTCACATATGCTTACTGAATTTCTACAACTCTTTAAGGTAGCTACTATTGCTATTCTTATTTTACAAATGAGTAAACTGAAGCAAAAGATGTTAAATTGTGCTAGCTTGAGGACCGAAGGATCCTGGTTTGATTCCTATAAATATCTGAAAGACTTTTTGCCCGGGGCCCAACTCCGCTCCTGCGTGAGTTTCGAGTTGAGCCCCAGCGCGCTGGAATAAAGCCTCTTGCTGTTTGCATCAAGTGACGTCTCCTGCGGTTGATTGGGGTCGCCGTCAGTCTGCAGGACAGAGTGAGGGTCCCATTTCGGGGGTCTCACAGTTTCACATATGCTTACTGAATTTCTACAACTCTTTAAGGTAGCTACTATTGCTATTCTCATTTTACAAATGAGTAAACTGAAGCAAAAGATGTTAAATTGTGCTAGCTTGAGGACCGAAGGATCCTGGTTTGATTCTGGTCAAGGGCACATACCTCAGTTGCAGGCTTCTTCCCGGTCCGGGCCCTAATTTGGGGCATGTGTAGGAGGCAACCAATCGATGTGTTTCTCTCACATCGATATTTCTCTCTGTCTTTCCCTCTCTTTCCCACTCTCCCTAAAAATCAATGGGACAATATCCTCAAGTGAGGATTAATAAAAACAAAAAAAGATGTTAAATTGTTTGCTCAAGGTCACACAGTTATGAAGTGTGAGAGACTGGGTCAATAATGTAAAGTGGCTCATACACAGGAAGCACTATTATGATTTTCTCTAATAGAAAAGCTGTAGTACAAAAGGCAGCAAAGTAGTCCGGTTTACAGGAAGAAATACGTCGTCTACATTGAACGAGTGCAACGGGGGAAAGCTAATGGGACAACTGTTCACGTGGGCATTCACCCCAGCAAGGTGGTTATCACTAGACTACAGCTGGACAAAGGCCACAAAAAGATCCGTGAACGTTAACCCCAATCTCGCCAAGTAGGAAAGGAAAAGGGAAAATACAAGGAAGGAACAATTGAGAAGATGCGGGAATAAAGTAATATTATATATAAATTTCATTAAAAACTTAAAATGAAAAAAAAAAGAAACAGTTCTTAGCTGACAGGACAGAATTATTTTAT
>NW_006287915.1:887686-898172 GCF_000327345.1 Myotis davidii | reverse complement strand
CCCTGTCCTAATTGCAGGATAGAAAAAAAAATTGATTAACTATTTACTCTAATGAACCATGTAGGTAAAGCCTAGATTGAGTCAAGGTGTGATCTGCTCTCACCCCAAAATTGTAGATCAAACTATGTCAGCTTTTTTGCAAGTTTCAGAAACACTTATCCCTTGATTATCACTTGAATGCTTTAGTCCATCACCCTGAGAATTCAGCTAGGGATAAAACTATGTCATAGATACATTTCATTTTAATGACTAAAAGGTGATTAGAATAAATGTTTTTCTGCTATTAAAAAACAGGGAGATGAGCACTCCTTATTGTTGACCTCACCACTTCTGGTAGCAAAAGTTGTCGCAAGAAACTGTCAGGTCCATTGGTTGGTTGATGTCGAAGGCCTTGGTAGCCATTATGCAGCACATTGATGCATAGAGATTAGTGTTACATTGAACAGATTTAAAGCTGAGGCTCAGAGAGAGTGATTAAATTGCCCAGATCACCAGCTTCTGTAGGGTATAGCCAGCACACAAACCCAGATTTTTCTGACTCCAAAATTTGAACAATTAAACACCAAACTATATGTTGTCTTGGTTAACTGATATCAGTGTACTTTGGCCATGCAGTCTGCTATCTATAAAATAATTTCCTGTTAGTTAAATGTCATATTAACTTTTGGGGAATTCTGTGAAATAATTCATCCCAATAGCTTTTGGTTGTTCTACAAAAACACATATGTGGTTATTTCTGCTACTTGGTGTCTCTGAGTTCTGTTCGAGGAAAATTATCTTTTCATGTGCATGCTATTTTCAGTTAGAACAAAAGCCCAATATGTTTAACTTGGACCTTAACTGCCAAGAAACCTTTGCTAAATTCATTGCTCAGCTATCACTGTGAACTTATCTCAGGTGACTAGTGATATCATTTGTTTACCCAATGTTAACAATAGTATTTATGAGGCCTACTGTGTGCCAGGGCCTATAATCATATGGTGGTGAACATGACAGGAAGTTCTGCAGGCAACCCACAGTCAAACACTGAAGAAAGAGCCTATATAAATAGCAACATAGATACTTAACTGTAATTGTAACAAGAGTTCACAAAAGGTAAATGAATGCTTGTATAATCTGGCTAGGCAAGGCCTAGCTTTATGGCCTAGTCAGGGATTTTCAACCCATGTGCCATGAGAATTTTTTTTAAATGCAACATCTGGCCGCTTTTCCCTTAGATTGTCAAATAAAAATGACAACAGCCAACAAAATAGCCATCCGATGTGAATTAATAAAAATTAAATCTATTTTTGTATGTCAGAGTTTTAGTAATTAGTTTATGTGTGCCACGAGATGAAAAAGGTTAAAAATCACTGGCCTCGGTTATAAGAACCTCTGAAAGTAAACTTTGTTTTTATTAATCAGAAATTCTATTGTGTACTGATATTTTATTGTACATAATTTGATAAGCAGTACAATAGAAAAAACACAAAAATAATAACAGGCATAAATATCCCTTTTACTTATCAGAGAACAGCTAATAATTATTCTTGCTTTTATTTTTGTTTTAGTTATTTTCCAGAATTCTAATTTGAAAAATTCTTTTGGAAAGTATATAAAGCAGTTTCAATATAATAAAAATGGGAATTGAGTTGGAATAATGTCATTGCTTTGGACATCTGCATTATTAATTTGGAGACGACAAAGACTAATAGGCCTTCTGTTTAGAAGTCAAGACTGACAAGCAAAGATCATGCCTTTGCAAAATAATTAATGATTACTATAGAAAGTTATACCTCCACCCAAAGTAACTAAGAAAAACCAGCATCCCTTGACTTTTGTTGTTGTTGTTAATCCTCATCCAAGCATATTTTTCCATTAATTTTTAGAGTGAGTGAAGGGAGGGGGAGAGACAGAGACAGAGAGAGAGAAACATCCATGTGAGAGAGCGTCCCAATCATGTCCCAATGAGCCTGCAACTGAGGCATGTGCCCTGGGCCAGAACTGAACCTGGGCTCCTTCAGTCCATGGGTTGATGCTCTATCCACTGAGCCAAACCAACTAGGGTGCATCCCTTGCCCTTAAAGGCTTTAGTCCACCATCATCGTTAAGAACCAAGATATACTGCATGCAATATTATATTTAAAATAATTTGTCTTGAAATATCAAAAAAGAAAAAAGAACTGAGATAAAAAAATATTATCATGGTGAAGGGTTCTAGATAATAATGTTAAGACTTAACTTTTTGCCCTACTCAGTTTGGCTCAGTGGATAGAGTGTTGGCCTGCAGACTGAAAGGTCCCAGGTTCGAATCCAGTCAAGGACACATGCCTGGGTGGTGGGCTCGATCCCCACTAGGGGGCATGCAGGAGGCAGCTGATCAATGATTCCCTCTCATCATTGATGTTTTTATCTCTCTCTCCCTCTCCCTTCTTCTCTGAAATAAAAAAAAAAAAAATGTATTACAAAATAAAAAGACTTACTTTCCTACCTAGAGCTTGCCTGAATAGGGGTTAATGTAAATTAATTTTCACATGGGTCAGCCAATGATCAGCAGATCAGGTGTTAGTGCATTAACAACAAGAGAAAGCCAGTAAAATATATATATATATACACACATACACACCCATAGCATATACATAGGGAGCTCTCAACCTACAAATGTAATCCACACCATATATATATGTGTGTGTGTGTGTGTGTGTGTGTGTGTGTATTGATTTCAGAGACAAAGGGAGAGGGCAAGAGAGACTGAAACATCAATGATGAGAGAGAATCACTGATTGGCTGCCTCACGCCCCCACTGGGGATTGAGCCCACAACCCAAGCATGTGCTTGACTGCAGAATCAAACCCAGGACCCTTCAACCCACAGGCGGACGCTCTATCTACTGAGCCAAAAGAGAGAAAGTTAGAGGGATAGAGAGACAGAAACATTGATGGGAGAGAAACATTAATTGGCTGCCTCCTGCATGCCCCCTAACTCACACTGGGGATTGAGCCCACAACCCAAGCATGTGCCCTTGACTGGAATCAAACCTGGGACCCTTGAGTCCACAGGCCAACACTCTATCCACTGAGCCAAACTGGCTAGGCTGTTGGAGCTATATTTTATTCAAGGTCTTATTCTTCTTGTTTCCTGGTTCTATTTTTTTAATGTATATTTTTTATTGTTGATAGTATTATAGATAATGCCACACACCCCTTACCCACCCCCCTAGTTCTCTTTTCACTTTCAAAGTATCTTTTTATTTAACCCTAACAAGATTAAGAAGAAATGAGAAATGGTGCTATACAAAAGACAAGAAACTTGGACATTTGGCTGACCTTGTTAGGGGCAAAATAGAATATTGGGGAGTAGCTATGGTTATGGGAGATATTAATCATACTCTGTTAAGCATGATTGCCTTGTGCTGGTTAAACAAAAGACATTCTAACCTGGCTGGGAATTATACATCCCCAGGACCCGGGAGTCAATCTTGGAACTGGGAGTTAATCTTGGAATGTAGTCCATTCTCATTCACAAACTGCCTATTATCATGGGAAGATTAACAACTTTGTTGCCCAAACAATGGAGTCCCACCCCAGCCCACATTACCTATTTCCCCATGCCTGTAACACCTATTTCCCACTGTAATCCTATCTAATAATAGACAAACATGGTAATTGACTCTACCTTCACTATGCCCCCATTGGCTAATTAGCATGATATGCAAATTAACCACCAACAAAGATGGCAGCTAATTTGCATACTGAAGGCAAATCCTAGCTGCTGCCCTGCCCCAGCACGGGATCCAGGCCTGCCGTGTGTGGGGCGGGGCGGGCGGGGTGGGCGGCTGCACTCTCTGAGCTGCCTCCTGACCCAGCTCTAGATCTGGGCCTGCCATCTGCAACTGGGGGAGATGGGGCAGACACTGCAGGATTGGGTATGCCCTCTGTCACCAGGGGAGCAGGACTAAGCCAGCAGGTGGTTATCTCCTGAGGGATCCCAGACTGTGAGAGGGCACAGGTTGGGCTGAGGGAACCACCCCCCCCCCCAGACAGTGCACAAATTTTTGTGCACCGGGCTTCTAGTCCTTATATAAACAGCTATATAAACAGCTGGTTTACGGGACGGGGGGTTGCAGAGCAGATTTTTGTGGATGACCTGCTGCTCTCCCATATAGCCTACAATATTGGGATAAACGCTCATATATGATCCAACCCTGTTTCTGCTGAGTAGGTTCAAGTAGTGACAGGCATCTGGGACCCATTGGTTGCTCAGTTTCATCCTGAAGGGTAGATTCCACCGGGGTGCAATTCAACTACTCTTAAATAAGGGAATATGCACATAGAACAGGGATTAGGGACCTGCATATCCAAGGCTCTAGCTAGCAAGCAAAATGTCATCACTCAAAAAGGTTTTCAGTCAGAGAATCAACATTTAACAAGTCATGTTCAAAAAAAATTCATTGTAGCTACAAAGGCTGTTTCCTTTCAGATTCTGAATGGAACTAGAGAGAGAGAGATGACTGCCTACAAAAATTAAAAGCTCAAGGCACCATGAACCCATTTGTGTTGGTGACTGTAACTACTGGTTTTGTTCATGACACAATTGATTCAACTGTAGCAATGGCCTTCGACACTACACAGAGCATAAATGAATAGAACAATCATGGCCCAGTCTGGTTTGCTGGCCACCGGGCTCTAAAAATAAATAAATGTCACTGTGGAGAGCGTTAGAGGAGCAATGTTATCTACTGAAAAGGATACATTAGCTCTCTGTGTTTTTCCCAAGTCATTACTGATGACAAGGGCAATTTCTATGCCTCAGAAGCACACTGTTTGAATTTTGATCTGAGCAGAACTGGGGTTTAGTTTGTGTGTGTGTGTGTGTGTGTGTGTGTGTGTGTGTGTTTAATGGAGTTTTAAGAAGCAGCTTGTTTTGGAGTTTCCCCAAGTGTGCTTCCTTATCAATTATACACAAGAGGATACGTAGTATATTCCTGGAGGTGGGTGGAGAAGGGGCTTCTCTCAGGCCATGCTTAAGGGCATACAGCCTTCAAATTCATTTAATAAGCAGCCTTCAGGTCTCAGAGAGAAGGATTGGGGCAGGGTGGGAAGTAAGGGTTCACCAAGATCTCTTAAGGCCACCAGAGACAGAAAGAAAAGGCTCTTAAAAATCACAGCAAGCCTGGCTGACGTAGCTCAATGGTTGAGCACCGACCTATGAACCAGGAGGTCACGGTTCCATTCCCAGTCAGGGCACACGCCTGGGTTGCGGGCTTGATCTCCAGTGTGGGGCTTGCAGGAGGCAGCTGATCAATGATGCTCTCTCATCATTGATGTTTCTATATCTCTCTCCCTATCCTTTCCTCTCTGAAATCAATAAAAAATTAAAATTAAAAATCACAAATAGGTGGAAATCGGCTCAAGATGTGCCAAAGGACAAGCATTTTGCCCATGGAGACGTCTATAGTTACTTTCTGGTTATGGCCCCTGACACTGGATTTTTATTTATGGTAGTTTCCTTTCTAGATAAGTATTTTAAATTTAAAAAGTGAGTTGATTTAAGGGATGTCTTATTGGTATGGTATTCAGATATAACAAAGTTTCTGAGGCGGACACTGCAGGGAATGCTTGACATTTAGGTGCTGTTAGCTTAGAGAAGATGCTGGCTTCAGAGCCATCTCCCTACTGCCCTGGGGGAACCTCCAGCAATTTACTTACTTTCTCTGAACCTTATCACCCTCAACTCTAACTTGCTTGGATGAGAAACAGGAACCTCTCAGGGCAACTGTGAAGAATAAATGATACATGCTCAATGAATGGTTAGTCCTTTGCCTTCCCGTAGTGAAGTGTGGGAAAGCAGCAAAACTCCTCACAGAACCCCTGCTTCGGCCTCTGGACCAGTGGTTTGAAACAGTGTGCGGCAAGAATTTTTAAACATGCAAACATCCTATATAATAAAACCCTAATATGCAAATCGACCAAATGGTGGAACGACCAGTTGCTATGATGTGCACTGACCACAAGGGGGCAGACGTTCAATGCAGGAGCTGCCCCGGGTGCTCAGTGTGCTCTCACAGATCCGCCCCTGGAACCTCTGCTAAGCTTCTGTTTTTATTATTATTAAATATATTTTTATTGATTTCAGAGAGAAAGGGAGAGGGAGAGATAGAAACATCAATAATGAGAGAGAATCATTGATAGGCTGCCTTCTGCACGCCCTCCCACTGGGGATCAAGCCTGCAACCCAGGCATGTACCCTTGACCAGAATCGAACCCAGAACCCTTCCATCCATGTAGGGAGCGCCTATAGGGTTAAGCCCCAGACTGACCTGTTGGCAAAGCCACAAACATGTCCCAGCTTGGAGGGCACAGCCCTCTTAGCATAATTAGGCTTGACCTTATGACACTCCCTCGATCTTATCTGGGTAGCTAATGGGCTGTGGCAGGTGCAGCAAGTGCTGCCAAAACTAGTGAAACTCATTGGCACTATGGTGACCACTACCTTGTTTACCTCTGGCTATAAAATAAAGGCTCAGCTTGCCTCTGGATCTCTCTCTGTGGCCTCAGCCAGGCACAGGAAGATCCACCTAGACCCAGCTTATTCTCTTGGTCTGTCTTTTTTACATCCTTTGCCACCCCCCTCCCTTCTCCCCTCCTCCCCCATGCTCACCGAACCCTTGGCTGTGCTGGCCCGGCACACGTCCACAGGCTGAAGCTCCATCCACCAAGCCAAACCAGTGAGGGCAATCTGCTAAGATTCTTGCCTTCAAGTGCAGCAAGTGCTGCCAAAACTAGTGAAACTCACAAGAATATTGTCACTATGGTGACCACTACCTTGTTTACTTCTGACTATAAAATAAAGGCTCAGCTTGCCTCTGGATCTCTCTCTGTGGCCTCAGCCAGGCACAGGAAGATCCACCTAGACCCAGCTTATTCTCTTGGTCTGTCTTTTTTACATCCTTTGCCACCCCCCTCCCTTCTCCCCTCCTCCCCCATGCTCACCGAACCCTTGGCTGTGCTGGCCCGGCACACGTCCACAGGCTGAAGCTCCATCCACCAAGCCAAACCAGTGAGGGCAATCTGCTAAGATTCTTGCCTTCAAGTGAGAAATAGCCTCAGGATGAAGGACCTCACCTATGGTCTTCCTCTGCACAACCTTTCCTCTCCTTTCCCCTTTGCTTCCCCTACAGGCACGTGTCTCCTAAACTCTAAGGGTCCCCATCAGACTTGCAACCAGGGGAGCAATGGGCAGCAGCAGCTCATCCCAGGCTAACCCCCTAATCCTGTCTCCAAGGTCCCCTTTTCTCTGACATCCCATGAGCTAAGGCAGCCCAGCCTGGGCTCTCCTGTTGCTTCTTCTATGCTAAGCCCTTCCTTGTTTCACTGTCCTGAGTGCTTTTGCTGCAGCCAGTAAATTCTTGCTCACCTTACTGTACTTCGTCTCTTGATTGAAATCTTTCCTTCAAGAAGACAAGAACTGATAACATTAGGGTGCTGACCACTCACCATGCAGTTGAAAATCCACTTTTAACTTTTGACTCCCCCCAAACTTAACTACTGATAGCCTACTATTGACTGGAAGTCTTAACGATAATATAAACCAGTGATGGCGAACCGATGACACGCATGTCAGAGGTGACACGCGAACTCATTTTTTTTGGTTGATTTTTCTTTGTTAAATGGCAATTAAATATATAAAATAAATATCAAAAATATAAGTCTTTGTTTTACTATGGTTGCAAATATAAAAAAATTTGTATATGTGACACAGCACCAGAGTTAAGTTAGGGTTTTTCAAAATGCTGACACACTGAGCTCAAAAAGGTTCGCCATCACTGATATATACAGTTGATGAACACATATTTTGTATGTTATATGTATTATATTTATTCTTACAATAAAATAAGCTACAGAAAAAAAGTTATTCAAATTAAAAGAGAAAATATGTTTCTATTATTCTACTTGTTTATTGAAGAAAAAAAAAACACATATAAGTGGATCCACACAATTTTTTTATTATTGATACTATCAACAACAAATGATATATTTTAAAACATTTAAAATAAAAAATAAGCCTTTTCCTCATTAACTACTAGTATTTGTCTACTCTAAAATATAATGCATGTAAGAAAGGCAAGATACATACCTTTATTTTTAATTTTCAGAATGATAAATTAGTACCCTAGCAAAAAAAATAAGTGGACCCACACAGTTCAAACCCATGTTGTTCAAGAGTCAACTGTAATAAAAATGACAAGAAGGGCTAACATTTTTAGGTACTTTCTTTGTGCCAGGAACTGGGATTTGCAAGCCTTTTGACTTGGCATACTTACCATGAACTTGACAAAATCATCTGTTCTCTGGAAATCTCTCAGCTCTGGTTTGGGCAGTACTCACTAAGCTGCTGTCATACTGGGCCCTTCTGGGCACGGTTCCTCCCACTGGAAGTTTCTCTTCCTCTGCAGGTGCTGTTGGATCAGCAGATCAGCTAGGTTCACCTTCTCCTTATTGCCCAGTACCTTCAGAATCCACTACACCACCACACAGGATGGTATGGACTTCCATGGTTTCCTCCATGTGGGGGTAACTGGATACAGTTATACACCAGCAGAAAGACACCCAAAATGCCTCTTGAGAGCCCCAGAGGGGAAGGATCTGATCATTTAAATGTTCACTGTGGTCCTCTTTGGATTTCCCCACTGTTTCTAAAATGCTTCTTTGGTCTTCAGATTTGCATCTTTCTCCCAAAGCCCTTCCTTTTTCTAGCTGTCCCCATGTGACTCTCTCCTTACTTTAAAAAAACGACAACACCCATACCCTGAACCCAGTTATGGACACTGCCTGTCTCCCACCCCAATAGCACCTCTTTACTCCCCCTGTAGCCGTAGTTTTCCCAAGTCGAACTCACTCAGTCTGGGATAATGTCTCCGGAGGTAACTTGTTACCAGTACAATTAATGTGCACTATTCATGCCCTCTCCCCAGTAACAGTCTCTCCTTGTCTTGTGATGCCATCTCTAACACACTTGGCTTTTCCAAATAAAACTGGGTCCTTCCTGGTCTCCTCACAGGTGTGAAATGTAGGCATGCTTGTTAGATCAAACGCAAATTCCCTGAAGGATAAAGACAGTACAGTAAGCCCTAAGCAAGAACTAGAAATAAAGTGAGTTGAAATAAAAACTTCTGTGTGATTGTGTAAGTGCTGAGGACTCTGACATCCTGGGGCTCACTACCCACGCCAGCTGAATGCTACCATAGAGAGGTGAAGTGCTGTCGTTTGAAGTCAAATTTGTTTGTGTTGGTTTCTATGTGTCTGTCTTTCATTAAAGACACTTTATAGAGCAAATAAAACCTACTTTCAGATTGAATATTACCAATGCTTTGCCAGTTTCTAATCCCTAGACCAAAGTCATATAAACTTGTGAGAAGAAGAAAATATTTTTCTAATCATTTCCTTATTTACAAGGCACCTTTCCCTCCAGAATCCGTAGTCTTTAAGTCATATATTTGTGCAATGTTCTTTCTTTTACCCACCCTCTTCCTCTTCACATCTACTTGGAATTACAAAGAGCTATTTTTTTAATAAGATAAAATAAACCTTGATATTTGATGATATGCTCTGCCTGCAGTCTTTGTTATCCTCATTTCCATGTGAGGGTTGGGGAAACAGTGATTTTTCTCTTGGCTTCACTGGGTAAAAGGCAGACTGCAGCCTTGGGGCCCTTCCCATGCCGTGGCCCCCTCCAAGGCACTGGAAAGGCCCTACTATCGTGGTCTTCACCTGGTCAATGAATTTTGTGAAATTTGGAACAGTTGGATATTTTAATTATTATTGTGTAAGACCATTGTTTTTTCCTATTCCAACTTCTGTTACACTTTCCCTTATGACTGATTAGTTCATTTGCAGTGGCCACAGGCACTTTGGAGAGTTGGGTAAGGAAAGCAGAGTTGGTAATTGATGGGTTTGGGATATGTGTTTGTGGGACTCATCACTTCTGTGCACAGGTAAACCATTGTTAGCCATTCTAGAGCAGGATTGGCTTCCGGAAATACCCTGACTGCTCCTTGTGCCAAGCTCGTTGTTACCAGCGCTATAACAAAGGCATCTCACAATAAGTATGTGTTGCTAAAGTGGCCAGCACTGGAAGGATGTGGGTAGGTCAGAAGAAACATTCTAGAGGCAAGACTAAATTACTTTTCTACTTTTACCACAGAAAGTGACCTAGCAAAACCATTGTTATATGAAGAGGCAATCAATGGGCATACAGCCAAAAATACAGGGGGGGATTATAGAGGCATGTCAGGAAATCAATTAATAAAAATAGTATTTTTATAGGTTTGTGATATTTGTCACTTTTTTTTTGTTAATCCTCACCAGAGGATACTTTTTCCATTGAATTTTTAGAGAGAGTGGAAGGAAAAGAGAGAGAGGGGAGGGGAGGGGGGAGAGAGAGATTGTACAAGCCTGCAACTCAGGTATAAGCCCTTGACCAGGATTAGAACCCACGACCCTTAGGA
>NW_006287915.1:883014-886892 GCF_000327345.1 Myotis davidii | reverse complement strand
GCCTCGCTGATTAGCCAATGGGAAGGGTAGCGGTTGTACGCCAATTACCATGTTTCTCTTTTATTAGTGTAGATGTTTACTTTGAATTTATATTAGTTCACACAAACACTCCATCCATGCTTTTGTTCTGGCCCTCAGGCCCAGTTTAAGAACCCATTATGGTCCTCGAGTCAAAAAGTTTGCCCACCCCTGCTCTAACCACTGAGAAACACTGGCCAGGGCATGTCACTTTTTAAAAATTGCAATTTGTTATTATTTCTTTTCTTGTACTAAAGAAATATTAGCTTTCATAGATAATTTTATATTTGTGATTTTCTGTTCTTTTTCTTAAGGAGGATTCCCCTACCAAACTGCATAAGCTTCAGGCCCCATAAATCTGGATCAACCACTATTGAAATGAAGATTTTTTTTAAAAATGTGATGACACATTGCAAAAAGATAGGTCATTGACCTTGGGGAGGGGACTGGGAAGAGGCTGAGAGGAGGAGAGGAAAGCGGGGGAGGGAAATAGGAGATATCTATAATATTATCAACAATAATATATATATATGTATATGTATATGTATATATGTATGTGTATATATATGTATATATATGTGTGTGTATATATATGTATATATACATATATATACACACACATATATATACATATATATATACACATATAAATATATATATTTTAAAGAAATAACCCAAACATGTAGGAAAGCCACTGGTGAAATGACCAGGAATGGAACCGTGACCTACTGGTCCACAGATGGATGCTCAACAACTGAGCCACACCAGCTGGGCCATTTAAGTATTTTATAATGTGTTTCTATTGTCATGATCTATCATCTAGCCTAAGAATAAAATGGAGAAACGATATAAAATCTGTATAAAAGATAATACTAAATTAATTTACCAGGCTTTTTATGCGTTCCTTACCTTGTCTAAAACAAATGCCTTCCTTAATTTTTTAATTTCTAGAGCAAGTTCAAAAAAGCATAGCCTTATTATGAGTTAATATGCATAATCAAATGATACATAAAAATACACCATACTATGCAGCAACAGCAGGCTGAAAATAAGGGTAACATAACAATATTTTTCTTTCTACTTAAATTCATGCCCATAGCAAAGCTAACAGGATTCTTTTGCCTTGTCTAACATTTATGCTAATAACAAAACAAAGGCAGAGAAACTGATAATCACTTCATACCATCGATGAACTTCCCAAAGTAATTTTGTCTTCATGGTCAATTTTTTTAAGTCCACATACTTTATTATTATTTTTAAAATTCTTAATTGTTAAAAGTTTTATCGATGTCTCTTTTTCATCCATTGACCTCTCCCCGGCCTCTCCCACCCCTCAGCATGCGCCCCTACTGTCGGTTCGATGTCTCTTTTTCATCCATTGCCCTCTCCCCGGCCTCTCCCACCCCCCAGCACATGCCCCCACCCCCCTATTGTCTGTGTCCATTGGTCATGCTCATATGCATGGATACAAGTCCTTTGGCTGATCTCTTACTGCCCCCCGCCCTTCCCTCTGAGGTTTGACTGTCTGTTTGATGCTTCTATGTCTCTGGATCTATTTCACAGTCATTTTTTAAATCGAATTTGCAAATTAAAAAGTGAGTGAGGCGTGTGTGTGTGTGTGTGTATATATGTGTGTGTGTATGTGTGTGTGTGTGTGTGTGTGTGTGTGTGTGTACGTATTTGAAAAAGTTATCCAGATGATTCTGACCTCCTCAAATACACCATAGGATAAAGAAACCATAGTTTTCGGAGAGTGTAAAATCACATTTGCAAAAGCATCACGCTCCAGAGAAGGAATGTCGTCTCTGACTTCTAAAGCTCACAGGGAGGGAGAGGCTCCTTTCATTTGTCATTCCTTCAGATTCTGAGGCAAGGGACCCTGCCACCAGCCACAGAGAAAATTACCCCCCTCCTCCTGGATTCCTGTCACCAGCACAGAGAAGCGGTCGGCTAAAGTCATTCTTTCTTTCTCTCATCCTAGATAAAATAATCTAAATTAAAGACAAAAAGATGTTAACGTAGTTGTACACATCCCAAGTCCACGATTTGTTAGGAGAGTTATCCTACACTGATCATAACCCTCCAGCGAGGTCTGCGGAGGAATGCACTGACTTGGGGGTGGGATGCAACCATCAATCTTTGTGTCACGGAATACGAGGCTGCCATCAATCATTAAAATAACCATTCAAAGCGATTCATGCTAGACATGCATCCTAAAGGCACTGACAAAATTTAAAGATAATTTGCACAGCAAAAGAAACCATCACCAAAAATGAAAGGGGAACCCACGCTATGGGAAGAACATATTTGCCAATTATACACCTGCTAAGGGGTTAATTTCCAAAATATATAAACTACTCATATAGCTCAACAAAAGGAAGACAAACAATGCAATTGAAAAATGGGTCAAGGACCCGAATAGAGACTTTTCCAATGAGGATATAACAGATGGCAAATAGACATATGAAAAAATGCTCAATGTCACTAATCATTGGAGAGATGATTAAAACTACAGTGAATATCACCTCACACCTTCCAGGATGGTTACCATCAAAAATCAATGAACAACAAGTGCTGGTGAAGATGTGGAGAAAAGGGAACCCTAGTACACTGCTAGTGGGAATGCAGACTGGTACAGCCATTACCAAGTGCCCATCAGTAGATGAGGGGATAAAGAAAACGCTGTGGTACATTTACACAATGGAATAATATGTGGCTATGAAAAAAAAAAAAGAGTCTCGCCCTCATTGGTTTGGCTCAGTGGATAGAGCATCAGCCTGCGGACTGAAGGGTCCCAGGTTTGATTCCGATCAAGGGCACATGCCTGGGGTGCAGGCTCATTCCCCAGTGTGGGGCGTGCAGGAGGCAGCCAATCAATGATTCTCTCTCATCATTGATGTTTCCATCCCTGTCTCCCTCTCCCTTCCTCTCCGAAATAAATAAAAATATACTTTTTAAAAAAGAAGGGTTTCTTATCCTTTGCAACAGCATGGATGCACCTGGAGATGATTATGCTAAGTGAAATAAGCCAGATAAAGACAAATATCACATGATCTCACTTGTATGTGGAAGCTAATCAACAAAATAAACTGATGAATAAAATAGGTCCAGAGGCATGGATGCGTGGAATAGACTGACAGATCTTACAGGTGGTGGTCCAGAGGCATGGATGCGTGGAATAGACTGACCGATCTTACAGGCGGTGGAGATGGGAAAAGATTAACCAAAGAACTTATATGCATGTGTGCATAGACCAAGGACACAGACAATAGTGTGGTGAAGGCCTGGGGCTGGATGGAGGGGAAATGCATGTGTGTGTGTGGGGGGCAAAATAGGGGACATCTGTAATAATGTCAACAATAGCCCAGCTGGTGTGGTTCAGTGGTTGAGTATCGACCTATGACCAGGAGGCCACGGTTCGATTCCAGGCACATGCCCAGGTTGCAGGCTTGATCCCCAGTGGAGGGCATGCAGGAGGCAGCAGATGGATGATTCTTTCTCAACATTTTTGATGCTATCTCTCTCTTCCTCTCCCTTCCTCTATGAAATAAATAAAAATATGTTGTTGTTGTTTTTAAAAAAGGAGATAAGAAATATAGGTTGAAGTTGCTATTTTATGTGACAATCTCAGCCAGTCTGGCTTCGTGAGTGTGTGACCGGTGGTCTCACAGGCCCCATGCTTGGAAGAGCCCCATGATTGGCCTAAGGCTCTCCTGTTGATGTCTTGAAATTATTAATAACCTGGGGCCCTGCATTTTCATTTTGCTCTGAGCCCAATAAATTATGTAGCTAGTCCTGGTGGTGAGGGGTGACCACTCTATAAGGTAAACATTTGATGTGGGACATGAGGGAAAGGAGGA
>NW_006287915.1:877398-879123 GCF_000327345.1 Myotis davidii | reverse complement strand
GTATCTCTGAATGTGAAAGTTGAATGATGTGGATTTTATAAAAACATTTTAGTCAAGTGTAACTCCCAGATATCTGGTTAAAGAATAATATAGAAGGAAAGATATTGATTCAAATGTTTAGGATACTGAATCTTTATCATGACTGAACATATGAACATAAATGATTCACTTCAATGAATATTTATTTAGTGCTAGCTGTATCAGACATACAAAACTTGGTAGAACCTCATCTATGACATCAAGGGACTTATTTTCTTTGATGGAATAGAATATACACATAACTAAGGCACAAACAAGAGGACGGATCCTGCTGCAGTCTATCATATGAATTGAAATAGGAAGATATTGTAGAATTGGGAGTCCCTTTGGTTTGTTTATGCAATAATGAGGATATGAACTCATATGATGGCAAAGAAAATGAAGAGAATGGATAAATTATGTGACCTAAGCATAGATTTTTTTCACTTATTCATTCATTTGTTCATTCTTTCTGTAATACATCTTTTATTTTATCAGGCAGGTACTCGTTAGAGATACTCAGCAAAAATTAAGTAGAGTGTCTGCCCTCACAAAACTCTCTAACCAGCCCCAACTAGCTTTTTTAATCTAGCAACTCAAAAATTAGTCCTGCCCGGTGGGTGTGGCTCAGTGGTTGAGCGGCAAACTCTGAACCAGGGGGTCATGGTTCGATTCCCAGTCAGGGCTCATGCCCGGGTGGGGGGTGGATCCCCAGTGAGAGGCATGCAGGAGGCAGCCTGTCAATTATTCTCTCCTCAACATTTTTGATGTTTCTATCTCTCCCTCTCACTTCTTCTCTGAAATCAATAAAAAAATATATATTTTTTAAAATGTCAACAATAAGAAAAGAGAATTTACAAACAGTCCATGGTAAGGGTGCTCCATAATGGCAGTCATCACTACCCTTTAATGATTAAGGAAAAATACTTGAGTGATCCAATTCTGAGACACTGAAGGAGTTCATTTGGCAGATGTTCATACTATCACAAAATAATTACCTTTTAAATAAATATTGCTTTATATTATAGACAAATGACCATTGTCAAACACTTTATTAGTCAGGATTCTTTAGGTTGCAAGTGACATAAACCCCAACTGAAACAGACTCAAGTAAAATAAAGGAATTTATTGGTGCTAACAAATGAAAGGACCAGGGCCTTCAGTCTGATTGGATCTGGATCTATTACCTCAAAAATGTCAAGAATCTTTTTCATCACCTCTCAGCTCTCCTATCCTTTGTTGAATCTGGCATCAGGCTGACTTTCTCCATGAGGTTCACCGTCACTGGCAGGCTCAGATTGCCCAAACTTGATACTAAAGAGATAAGACCTTCTCCCAGTAGTTCTCAGAAAAGTTCCAGATTTCAGTCTCATTGGTTCTGAATGAGTCATGTATCCATCACTGAACCAACCTATGGGCTAGAATAGTGGGATGCTCTGATCAAGGACATTGCCTGGGACACATGCCCACCCTTGGAACATGAGGTGACTTATCTATAATACATGAATGTGGGAGGGAGTGACTCCCCAAAAAAAGTCTAGAATGTTAACACACACACAGAGAGAGAGAGAGAGAGAGAGAGAGAGAGAAACTAATACTGTAAAGGCCAAAACACAGACATCCACAAAAACCCCGAATGACACTGGTGTTAGAAGGACAACAATCATGCAAAAAGGCTTTATATACCACAAATACAGAAAGAATAAG
>NW_006287915.1:873786-875182 GCF_000327345.1 Myotis davidii | reverse complement strand
TCATGCAAAAAGGCTTTATATACTACAAATACAGAAAGAATAAGTTTTGAGCCCTGACTGGTTTGGCTCAGTGGATAGACCGTCGGCCTGTGGACTGAAGGGTCCCAGGTTCGATCCCAGTCAAGGGCACCAAAAAAAAAAAAAAGAATAAGTTTTGAACCACAATGTGGTAGCAGGCACTTTAGGATGGCATTACCCACCCATCTATTTTATGATAATTAGCCTTCTCTTAAAGGGAAAATGCATTTATATCCCACTAATACATAGCCAATTATATACACCAGATAATTAATATTTTTTCTGTTTCTTATTAATAGCTATTTAATATATTATTTATTTTTTACTGTAGTAAGAAGATTTTTAAAAATGTGTCTCTCCAAATGAAGCATATTTTTAGAGTCAGCTAAAATAATTTTCTCCACTTGAAGTATAGATTTCACTCTTTCTTTAACCCTTTCTTATCTTCACTCCTCATATCTCAATCTATTTTCCCAAGTCATTTGCAATGTGTGGGAAGAAAGCAATCTCAGAGAAAAGGTAACCTGTACCTGGTCATCATGGAGGAAGGTTCCCTTCCCTGATAGACTTTTAAGCCTTTTAGAGCTCAGAGAAGCCACAGGATGTGGGTAGAATTCAAGACACAAGAATATTGTGTGTGCTTGGGATGTCTATTATTTTCTCCTGTGACGGCAGAGCTCTCTATGTATTACTTGTGTGGTGATAATATTGAAAATAGCATATGCTACAAGAATGTAATTCCAGTTTGAATTCTTCAGGAGTCAGAATTAAGAGAACAGAGGGAGGCAAACAAGGGAGTAACCCGAGTGGATAAGATCTTTCCTTGCACTCAGGACTGGCCAGTGTTCCTGATTTGTAAAATGAACGGTGCCAGATGAAGACCCACAGATTACCTTGGGAAAAAGCCTCAGGGGAGCCCTGGCCGGTTTGGCTCAGTGGATAGAGCATTGGCCTGCGGACTCAAGGGTCCCAGGTTCGATTCCAGTCAGGGGCGTGTGCCTTGGTTGTGGGCACATCCCCAGTGGGGAGTATGCAGGAGGCGGCTGATTGATGTTTCTCTCTCATTGATGTTTCTAACTCTCTGTCCCTCTCCCTTCCTCTCTGTAAAAAAAAAAAAGCAATAAAATATATTTTTAAAAAAAGCCTCAAGGGAGAGTGAGGTTTAAAATCCTCACTGTGGCTGAAAAAAAACCCCAAGATGGCGGCATAGGTAAACACCAGAGATTGCTGCTTAGCACAACCACTTCAAGAATACAACTAAAAGACGGAATGGACATCATCCAGAACCACAGGAAGGCTGGCTGAGTGGAAATTCTACAACTAGAAGGAAAGAGAAAAGCATACCAAGACTCAGAGAGCTGCGGTGCAGTAAAGTACA
>NW_006287915.1:870952-871456 GCF_000327345.1 Myotis davidii | reverse complement strand
AAATCCTAAAAAAAAAAGAAAGAAAGAAAGAAATGCTTCCCAGGTGACTCTGATGGATTGGGAACTATCAGCGAAGCCCAACCTGCAAGCAAAGTACTTTACCTGACTGCCTGGATGGTAGCCTCACTCACAGTGAGGATTTTATTATTTTATTTTTTAAAATTAAATCTTTATTGTTCAGATTATCACAGTTGTTCATAATTTGTATGAACAGCTGTGTCTGCAGTGGGAGAACTTCTGTGCTGGAGACACCCTTCTGGGGCAAGACTTGCTTCAGTGGGGCTTTGGTGCTCACTGAGACTGCACCTTATGGATCTGAGGAGTTGTGATCTGGATGGTCCCCCTCTCACCACTGGGTACAGTGGCTCTTGAACCTAAGGAGGTGCTAATTTAGCCTCCGCCTGAGGTTACCCAGCAGGAACTACGAAGAGGGCTGCAGATTCCCCTTCCCTTTTTTTGGAGTTTGGAAGTGCCCTGATAAAGCTCAGCTGTGAAGGATGCACG
>NW_006287915.1:865804-870920 GCF_000327345.1 Myotis davidii | reverse complement strand
AGCCGCGTCCTCAGGTGCCAGACCCTTTCCGCTCCCGCGCGTGCGAGCCCCCTACCTCTGCACTTTACTTCCGCAGCTCCTCTGGCTCTCAGTGTGCTTTTCTTTCCTTCTAGTTGTAGAATTTCCACTCAGCCAGCCTTCCTGTGGTTCTGGATGATGTCCGTTTTGTGTTTTTGAAGTATTATTCAATTGTTGTGGGAGGCAGCAATTTCCCGGTGTTTATCTATGCCGCCATCTTAATTTTTTCGGGAAGCATTTCTTTAAAAAGCAGATTCTTGGCTCTACCCCTGACACACTGAATCAGAATGGGGTGGGTAGATAGAGGATGGGGTGCTTAGTCTGTCCTAAGCACAGTGTTCTGGTCACTTTTATTATTTTAGGCACTAAATTATAATAGCCACTACCATATTATTTAAATTCATTCGGCCATCTCATTACTCAGGTGTTGGTCCCCTTTTACAGGTGAGGAAGCTGGGGTTCAGAGAGGTTAAGTAACTGGCAGCAAGTCACAGAGCTGTGATGCAAATCAAGGTCTGCTTCTACCTCCTCACCCTGCACTTGGCCAGACCTGGACATGAGGCAATGCAGATACACACCAAATATTTTGCACCCAGAAAAAATTCAGAAACAGCATTCTTTCTTACAATGCCATTTATTTTATATGTAATCTTTTAAAAAGTCAACTTTATTTTTTAGAACAGTTTTAGATTTTCAGGAAAATTCTGAAGATAGAAAGAGCGCTCCCATTTACCCTGCACCCAGCCCCCCTACCCCCCATTATTAACCCTAACATTAGTATGGCTTATTTGTTACAATTAATACATTTATATTGCTATGTTAACTAAAATCCACATTCTTTTTTAAAGTATATTATTTAAAGTCATAAGAACTGTGTGCAAGACTGAGTTCCCTCTTATGGCTCAAGTAGTCTTGGGCAACAGATATAAGGTGTTGAATTTCTAAAACCGAAATAAAATGAATGATTTCACAGAAGCATGTTGTTATATTTGAAGAAGGTTCCATACCTAACACCAGTTTCCCTTGTTTGGATCTGGTAGAGGCCAAACTATTTTTGTTAGGACTGCTAAAATCTATAAAGAGACATCTGACTTTTATCTGCAGTCCAGTGGTGTGCAAATTCCAGAATAAGACATATTTACACCACAGGCCACACTGGCCAGGTACGGCCTGGGAGGACAGAGGAACAACACGCAGTAAACCGGAAAATTTTCTTCAAGGGACAGAGAAGGAAAGGGTGGGGCTTTGTATGCCTAGTTTCCCCATCAAACTTCTCATTGATCAGTTGAAGTCATTCCCCTTCCCTGGAAAGACCAGCTGGGTGGGGAGAGGCCAGGAGCATTTATTAATGGCGACTGGGCAGTATTAGAAGTCAGATTTACAATTAAGAATTTATCTACATGTGGGAGCTCCAATAATTGTATCCAGTATGCAAGAAAGCATTTGCTCCAACTAACTCCTGCAACAGATACTGATCTTTATTTTCCAGCAAACACAGTGGTGTTTTTGCTTCAGAAATAGTCACATTGCTAACCATGAGTAGGAATTCATGTAGGGTTGTGAAAAAGGTTATTTTGGGGTGATCTCTTTATTGTGACTATAGAAAAAATAGTTGAATGGTTGCATCCATTAATTGCATTTTCCCACAATAATTTCAAAAACTGGCCCATTTACAGAGTCACCTTTTTGAAAAGACAGGATTCTAGGTTTCAGTGGCTCAGAATATCCATGAATGAGGCCCAAGTCTTCCTTTTTGGAGACGACTAGAAACTCTGATGATCAAAGTTTGCACACACTATGGGGACAATGAACACAAATCTGAGTTGGGAGAAAAACAAAAAAAATTTTTTTCCCTAAAAAACCATAGTCCTGAGTTACCAAGATGTATAAAAATGCCAATTTATTTTATAAGCTTTTCTTGCTTTAGAAGTCTTTCAAATGAGTAAAATATTTTAATCTCAGCAAAACTATTATATCACACACTTTACCTGGTTACTATAAAGTATTAGCATACAGGCTGTTGAGAAAAGTTAAATCTTTAGGAAGTTTGTGACTTGGGAGGCGAAAGCTTTACCTATATTTATATCATCATTTCCTCAGAAGGTATACTCTTTGAACAGACTAAAACGTAAATATAGCCAACATTAAAAAATAGGAACATGTTTGAAATTTACACACTCATACTTCTCCATGTACTTCCTGCACCCACCCACAGCTTTCTCCGGGTTTTTTTAGCCCTGGCTGAAGAACCTGCACACTACCTTCCTAAAGAGCCTAAAGAGGCTTCTCTCCGGCTGATATTAATACAGGGGCCGCTGGTGCTGTTCCTGTGTCTGCAGTAATGCTTTTTCCTCCCTACAGGAGCCCTGGATTCTTTCTGAACAAGAGCTTGTGAGTCCTCTCCACACTGCCATGGGGCAGCAGGGTCAGTACTTTCCTGAACGAGGCCCAGGATGAACTCAGCAGATTCACAGAGCAGGTCAGGGTGGAAGGTGAGTCAACAGTTGGGAATACAAATTTGTTTCTGCTGCTTTTGTATTAAAAAAACATTTTTAATTTAAGGAGAAAAATCAGGTTGCCTATTTGTTTACCACTGCCATTTCCTAGTCTATTTAGCAACTTTCTCTTTACTGTATTCTAAATATACATAATTTGCATTCTCATATTCATACGAGACATCTGAATTAGCAGTTATTTGTTGAGTGCTATATCAGTTAGCTACTGCTGCATAACAAATCACTCCAACCCTTATCTGCTAAAACCATAAGCACTGATTTACATCATAATTCTCTAGGCTGGTTCTTCTCTAGGCTGGCTTTGCAGTTCTTTGCTGGGCATATTTATATTCTCTGCCGTCAGCTGGCATTTTGACTGGAGGGTGATTGGCCTCATTCATGTGTCTGGTTATTGGGAGGTTGTTGACTGGGGCCTGGCTGGCTAGGATACCTCAGATCTCCTCCTTATACCCTCTTATCCTTTAGCAGGCCAGCTGGGGCTCCTTTACATGGTAATCTCAGGGTTCTTACCATCCTATATAATAAAAGGCTAATATGCAAATCGACCGAATGATGGAACAACCAGTCGCTATGATGTGCACTGACCACCAGGGGGCAGACACTCAACGCAGGAGCTGCTCTCTGATGGTCAGTGTGCCAAAAGATGGGCTCATGGCTGGCGAGAGCAGCGGCGGTGGCAGGAGCCTCTCCCAGACTGTGGGAGGGCACAGACTGGGCTGAGGGTCCCCCACCCACCCACCCACCCACCCACCGAGTGCACGAATTTCATGCACTGGGCCTCTCGTAGTAAAAGAATGTGCAAGTCTCTGCTTGTTTCATATTGGCTAGTCTCCTTGTCTAAATCAAGTCACATGTCCAAGACCAGATTCCAGTGTGGTGCCACAGACTCCACCTCTAGTTGGGAGGAACTTCAAATTCACATTGAAGGGGCATGCCTACAGGGATGGGGTGTGTGTGGCTATTTTTCAATCTACCACAAGTGCCTAGTTTGTGAAAAGCTTAACATTTAAAAAAAATGGATAAGGCATCTGCAGTGGTTTAATGGCTGGAATTTATATTTTATTTTAGTCTTATATGCTGATTGAGTTGCAAGTCAGGTAACTCCAGAAAGTAAAAAAAAATCCCATTCAGCAACACAAATCCTTGCTTTTCTTTCACCACTTTTGTTTTCAGATTACCCACAGAATATGTTGCTGCACAGCCACTGCAGAAGGACAGAGGGTGGCGATTATAGATGGGGCGGGCTGCCCCTGCTCTGTCAGAGCAGGCTTCTCAGGTGTGCTGTTAACCTTCCACAATGCCACCACGGGCTAAAGGTGACAGAAACAGGAGAAAAATAGCAAGAGGACCAGTGGCCCCTGTACTCATACACAGCTGGAAAGAAGCTTCTTTAGGAAAGGGGGGGTGCTGGTTCTTCAGCCAGGACTAAAAAAACCCGGAGAAAGCTGTGGGTGGGTGCAGGAAGTACATGGAGGAGTATGAGTGTGTACATTTCAAACATGTTTCTATTTTTTAATGTTGGCTATATCTACATTTTAGTCTGTTATTTTCTGAGGAGAAAAAATAGAGGTGACCTCACTGCGAGAGAGGGGAAAGGAGAGACGTGTGCATGATTTAGTGAATGGGCATATTTGGTGACAAAATAAAGGACATTTAGCTGGGACACAATCCCTGGATGAGACAGAAAGTGAGACAAAAACTCTGGGAGCGGTCACAAAGTGAGCTCATGCTTGATGTGATAATGTCTGAGGACGGTGGCAATGCTGATGACCCCAGACATCGATGCCACGTGGCCCTATTTCTTAGATTCCTTGTTTATAATGAGGGAGAATCAGGTTGTACAAAGGGTCTTTCTTCCCTACCCAATCTTCTTTCCCTCGACTATGAAGAGCTTCTGCGTACTGTGATTCTTAGGTAATTCCCCAAATGGCCTGCTCCTGAAGTCCTCTCTCCCCTAAGCCAATAGATGCTGTGACTCTTGGTAAAGTATCCAGTGAGCACTGGGGAAATATTTCCCTTTCTGAAATGCAACAAGCTTTAGCTTTGCTTGACGTTTTTTGAGAAAAAAACAAGGCTAAGTGATGGGTAAATAACAAGGCTATTGGCTGAAGTTCCATAGACCTCAGTTTTCCTCTAGTTTTGGAAAAGCCTGGGAGATAGGAAATAGATGTTAAAACATGGTGCTGAAAGTGAACTTCCAGTTTGTGGATCAGGGTCCTATGCTTAGAAAGGAGTCTTTGTGAGATATTGAACCCATGGGCAGAGCATTGCCTAGGGTAGTGATGGCGAACCTTTTGAGCTCAGCCTATCAGCATTTTGAAAAACCCTAACTTAATCCTGGTGCCATGTCATATAGAAATTTTTTGATATTTGCAACCATAGTAAAACAAAGACTTATATTTTTGATATTTATTTTATATATTTAAATGCCATTTAACAAAGAAAAATCAACCAAAAAAATGAGTTTGCGTGTCACCTCTGACATGCATGTCATAGGTTTGCCATCATTGGCCTAGGACCTGAAACACTGGACTGCTCAGCCCCTCCTCCACCAAAACACTCTGCTCTTGCCTGTTTTATAC
>NW_006287915.1:843133-865372 GCF_000327345.1 Myotis davidii | reverse complement strand
CCTCACCCAGGCTGGCCAGTGGGGACCCCCACCCTGATCCAGGACACACTTCAGGGCAAACCAGCCGGCCCCCACCCGTGCACTAGGCCTCTATGCTATATAGTAAAAGGGTAATATGCCTCCCAGCACCGGGATCAGTGGAGTCGCGAGGCCTCCCGAACCTGGGATCAGCGGAGCCGCGAGACCTCCTGGCACGGGGATCAGCGGAACTGCGAGACCTCCTGGCACCGGGATCAGCTGAGCTGCGAGGCCTCACTGACCTGGTGTCAAACAGAGCCACGAGAACTCCCAGCACCAGAATCAGTGGAGCCGCGAGGCCTCCTAGCACCAGGATCAGCTGAGCAGCGAGGCCTCCTGGCCCCTGGAGCAGTGTGACAGGGGGCAGCACCCAAACCCCCTGATCGCCCTGCGGCTCTGTGTGTGACAGGGGGCAGAGTCACAACCTCCCCATGCACCCTGCTCTGTTTGTAACAGGGGAAAGCGCTCCAACCCCCTGATCAACCCTGCTCTTTGCCTGATAAGGGGGAGCTCCCCAACCCCCTGATCGGCCCTGCTCTGTGTGTGACAGGGTACGGAGCCCCAACCCCCCTGATGGGCCCTGCTCTGTGCGTGACAGGGGGCAGCACCCCAACCCCCTGATCGGCCGGCTCTGTATGTGACAGGGGTGGTGTCACAACCCCCTGATCCGCTCTGCTCTGTGCATGACAGGGGGTGGTGCCACAACCTCCCCATCGACCCTGCCTTGAGTGTGACAGGGGGTGGTGCCCCAATCCC
This sequence comes from Myotis davidii, assembly GCF_000327345.1. Lineage (NCBI taxonomy): Eukaryota > Metazoa > Chordata > Mammalia > Chiroptera > Vespertilionidae > Myotis > Myotis davidii. The sequence continues at coordinate 864,598 of NW_006287915.1, read as the reverse complement.
CCAATCGGCCCTACCCTGAGTGTGACTGGAGTTGGCATCGCAACCTCCCAATCCACCCTGCTCTGTGCATGACAGGGGGTGGCACCCCAACTCCCCAGTCGGCCCTGCTCTGAGCCCAACCAGGGGCTTCAGGGCAGGCACTTAAGGATTGGGCCTACCCACTGCCACCTGGAAGTGGACCTAAGCCAGCAGGTCATTATCTCCTGAGGGGTCCCAGACTGTGAGAGGGCACAAGTGGGGCTGAGGGACCCCCACCCCCACCCACGGCCAGTGCACAAATTTTTGTGCACTGGGCCTCTAGTACACACACACACACACACACACACGTATATATGTTATATATTAATGAAAGGTGTCTGATGCTAAGACTTCATTTTGTAGGTGAAGAACTGGAGGCCCAGGGACATAGGGCGACTTGTTCAAGGTCAAAATGATTGTTCAAGGTCAGAGCTGAGGGCAGAAATCAAATCTCAATTTCTCATCAAGTGTTCTTTGTTCTACCTCATGCCATCTTTCTCTGTACCTAAGCTGGACAACTTCTTTTCAATAGATGATCACTCACAAGACACTATTGCCAACATGTTTGACACAGATCAGAAGATCAGAAAATAGAACTTGTTATTTTTCATTTGAACCAGTGCTAAAATATGATCCAGGTAATGACTTTGAGTTCTTACCCTGACTTTCATGACTCAGTGACCGAGACTTTCTCTGTCGCAGTTTCTTCATTGTAAAATAGAGACAAAGATGTTCAACAACTGAGCTACTGCTCAGCTTTCTGTAAGAAGGCAGATGACATAGAACAGTGCTATGATTATGGGTTTATTGCTTTGTTTGTACAAAAATCATTTATTATTCATGAATTGTAAAGGCCTTCTCTAAAATGAATTATCCCTTAACACTTTGAAAAGCTGAAGGTAATGATCAAAACGGTCACCACGCATATGGTACATAACTTGAGTTCATTAAGCCATAATCAAAGAACCCACGTTCCGTCTGCAAATCATGCCATCAGAAGGGCCATGAGAACTAAGGATTGAGCCTCAAGAAATCATTGAACTGTTCTGAATCTTACAAAACCAGGAGTAAGAAAGGCATCCTGGAGAATTCTTTTGGGCTGTCTTTTAAATGGTAAACAACACAAGCACCAAGAACTCCACTTGGTCTGAAATTCTTGGCTTCCCATTTAGGAGCTGCTTCTAAATGTGGCAGCTCTTCCCCTGCCTAATCAAAGTGCCTTTGCAGAACAGCTTCAGATCCGACAGAGATGAATAGCTGCCAAATGGGCCCTTTTCTTTGCTGGGCCTCTAGATAATTTGCATCCAGCTAATAAGACTTGGCACTAAAAGCTCTAAGTGGGGCACCACAGGCTTCAGACCCGGGGTGAGGACTGTTCTGTGATTCTCAAACATGGAATGGCTCTGTGGTGTGAGCTCAGCTTATTCTGTCAGTAAATTGGGCAACTGCATGTTGGATAAAGTTATGTTACAAACCAAGCAAAATGAACACTACCCTCGTAGGTGCAATGGTTTCTAGTTTTGTGATTATGGAAAACATCCAGATTATGTCTTCATTTGCAGATCAAGAACTGAAAATGACCATGGGTGATAGACTGGTTAGGAGATTTGTGTTGAAGATCTGGCCCAGTGACTGAGTATCTTTGCTGGATTAAACTTAGGCCTCTGTTTCCTCATCTGTGAAATAGATGGTGGGGCAGAGTTAGATTAGAACTTCTAAAGTGCTCTTCCCGTTCTAACAGCTTCTTATTTTATGGATAAAGGTAATAAGGCCCAACAACTTTCCTTGGATTATTTAAATTGCAACAAACCATGTTGTCCTGGTGATTTGTTCTATTTCCTGACTTTTCCCTGCAAACAAAATGGCATTGATACTTTATCCTGATTTTTTCCCCCCTCCTTTTTGGTTTCTGCCTATTCCAATTAAATATGTATGTATAAATAAAGTTAAAGTGTAGCAAATAAATAAATAAATAAATAAATAAATAAATAAATAAATTGCTCCATATATCAAAACCCAATGGATTTTGAAATTATATTGAGTCTGTGGTCTATCACCCTTCAACAAAGAATGTTAAGGAAGCTTAGTGCTTTGATTACTGCCTGGGCTAGCGATTCAGTGAGGACTAAGTTGTGCTAAGAGAAACAGAGATTTGACTCCTGTGGTTTAAAAGCACAAAGGTTCCTTATTTCTTCTCTGAGGGTAGGAAATCCACAGCAGGTACTGTGGCTTTATAAAGAAGTTCCTTTGCGTGTGACTGCTAACCTCATGGTTACCTCCTATTTCAATATGACTGCTAGGATGCCAACCATTATAACTACATTCCAGGAGCAAGGGGAGATAGACAAAGGGGACCCATCTTTGACTAGGAAATGTTGTTTTTTATCTGGGCACATTGCCAGCTCAAATAAAACAGGGGTCCTCTTCCTAAGAAGAAAGGGGACCAGCCAGCAGGCTCAGTCATAGTCAGTTATCTCTGTGGATTCCGTGGCTGAAGATCACTTCCTCGGTGTAGCACACTTTTCCCCCCAAACAAGGCCTGGTGGGTGAGGGCAGGAAGATCTGAACAAGCCCCTCTAGTTTCTAACACCTGGAAACCAAGTGAGGAGGCAAAAAGCATGTCTTCTTGATTGAGGGTTTGGAGGGCCATTTTCAGAGGCAAAAGGGAGCAACTTTAATTCTATTGTAGATGTCACTTGGGGAAATCTTTGAATTATTATTATTAAATAATAAATACTATTATCGTTAAATATTAAATAATAAATCTTTGAATTATTATTATTTTTTGTTAATCCTCACCCAAGGATATTCTTTCCTTTGATTTTTAGAGAGAGTGGAAGGGAGGAAGGGTAGAGAAAGAGAAACATCGATGTGAGAGAGAGACACATTGATCGGTTGCATCCCACACGCACCCTGCTGACTGGGGCTGGCGATAGAACCTGCAATCCAGGTACGTGCCCTTGACTGGGAATCAAACCTGAGACTCTTCAGTGAGTGTGTGTGTGTGTGTGGGGGGGGGTGCTCTAACCACTGAGAAACACTGTCCAGGGAACTATTTTTTGAGTTATTATAATAAAAGTACTTCCCAATTTTGTCTAGAAAATAAAACTAATTTCCACTTTCCATAAAATATGCCAACTGTTTTAAATGACTCTGTTATGCTATGAGTAAGTTCCACAGCTTAGCAATAGGGAACAGAGGGGAGACATATAGAGCTTTATTGTTTAAAAAATAAGTTAAATAATAGCCCACCCTTGAGCTTGGATCAGGTAAAACAGCCACTTGGGGAAAAGGACCTCACTTTCTGAAGCTTTTTGTTATCATTGCTGCTAAGAGCCCACAGGTTACATTTCTCACTATGGTTTTCTTTTGTTTTAATAATCCATCTGACTAGTCAAAAATGCCTAAGACATATGTGGGCTTTAAGAAATTAGTAATAAAACCCAGTCAAAACCTAAGCACTTCTATGGCTGAAGTCAATGAAGGATAGTGCTTCAGCTCAAACATTCTGGTTCTGGGCTCATATTTGTCACAGATCCCTGCTCCCCACCTGTCATGGTTAATTTTTCATGTCAGTGTGGCTAGGACTTGCTTAGTACTCAAATATTTGGTAACACACCAGCCTGAATGTCAAAATGAAGGGTTTTTTAGGTAAGATCAATATTTAAATCAGTAAACTTTGAGAAAAGCAGATTAGCCTTCATAATGTGGGTGGGCCTCATCCAATTAGTTGAAGGCCTTAAGAAAAAAAATACTTAGGTCACCTAAGGAAGAAGGACTTCTCCAGATTGCCTTCAGACTCATGACTGCAGCATCCTGGGCCTCCAGCCTGCAGTCTTCCTTGCAGACTTCAGACTTGCCAGGTCAATTTCTTGATTTCTCTCTAACTAGACCTATATCTAGATCTAAAATACATATACATCCTATTGGTCCTTTTTCTCTGGAGAACCCTGACTAACACACCACATCAACCAGTGGTTCATGGATATTTGTGAACAAACCCATTTTTGCTGCTTTTTATTTCTGTAATCCATTTTTTTCAAAGCTAAGTGCTAAAGGCATGACACTGTGGCATCATAGTGTCAAGGTTATAGCCTCTGGGGAAGCCTCTTATCTCTGTGAGCCTTAGTGTTCCTATCTATAAAATGGGTAATGATACGGCTTGAGGACTAAATGAAATGGCAGTAATGACAATAATTAAAAATATCACCCTAGCTGATTTGGCTCAGTGGATAGAGCATCAGCCTGTGGACCAAAGGGTCCCAGGTTTGATACCAATACCTTGGTTGCAGATTCCTCCCTGGCCCAGGCCCTGGTCAGGGCTTATGCAGGGGGCAACCGATCGATGTGTTTCTCTCACATCGATGTCTCTCTCTGTCTTTCCCTCTCCCTAAAAACCAATGGAAAAATATCCTGTTCAATCACCCAGATCCTTAAACTTAACTATGGTATAGGCTTCTCTGAGTCCTGTTCAGGTATAAAGGGAAGCTTTGCTCCTGCTGTGGCCCTGCCTCCCAGCGGTGGGGCAGCTCTAGGTCGGCCAGACTGTGTGGGGAGAAGCAACGGTAAGCCCTGACTTGTGACATTGGGGACTTAGATTTGGAGCATCCTGGCTATTGAAAACAAAATTTGGGGTAGAGGAGAGAGGTGGTTGAGGGAAAGTCAGCATTTAACACTGTAAACATAAAAGAAGAAGGAGAAGAGGAAGAAGACAACCTACTTTTTCAGAGCACTCAGTATATGCCATGTGAACATGGATTCTCTTTTCCTTACCATGTAGTCTTAAAAGGTAGGCATGAGGAAACTGAGATTCACAAAGTTTAAGGAGCTTGTCCAAGCACACAGCCAGCAAATGGTAAATGCAGAATCATAATCGTCACCACGCTGCCTCCATAACACATGCAGACTCCTTGTCTATGCCTGGCACGGAGCAAATGTGCAATATTAATCCCCTTCTATTTTTCTCTCACACTGCCTTTTGTCTGATTACTCAGCTGTTTCTGCTAACGTCAGAGCCAGTGAAAGCAGCAAAATATTGTACTACTCAATTATAGCTCTTACGCCACCAATTCAGGTATAAAGGGAAGCTTTGCTCCTGCTGTGGCCCTGCCTCCCAGCGGTGGGGCAGCTCTAGGTCGGCCAGACTGTGTGGGGAGAAGCAACGGTAAGCCCTGACTTGTGACATTGGGGACTTAGATTTGGAGCATCCTGGCTATTGAAAACAAAATTTGGGGTAGAGGAGAGAGGTGGTTGAGGGAAAGTCAGCATTTAACACTGTAAACATAAAAAGAACACTTTCTCTGCCTGCTGTTTGTAAAAGCTCTTTGGGAAGATCTTTTAAGAAGACCAATTTGTAAATGTAATTTACCTACCTAGTGTAAGTGTCCTAAGGCATGTATGTAAACTTCCCAAACTGTCTGTGTATTTAGGAAAAACACAAGAATCTTTATCAAATCTAAAAATATAAACTTGTGAACATAAAAAAGAAATTCTCAGGTCAGCAAAATATTGTACTACTCAATTATAGCTCTTACGCCACCAACAGGAATCTGCCCCAAGGTGATTCACTCTGCAACTTCCTTGCCAGGAACTGAATCTGGAAGCAGAGACTGCCGGTTCCACCACAGCATCTTGGGCTGCCCCAGTATTCACATCTGCCAGTGGTCAGTTAGGGGAGTGTGGTCACCAACCAGACACAGCTACTGTCTCTTCTGCTGAATTCTTCCCCAGAGCCAATTACAAGCCGGTGCATTTGAGTGTAGCTCCCACTGCCTCCACTGTCCTGGTGTAATTAAAAGTGAGAAGAGTGGACAGAGATGTGAATCTTTCCTCCAGGCGTGGTCCTGCCCAGAGAGCACATTGCTTTTACTCCTCTGGTTATGTTGGTGTGGAAGCCGTGGGAAGTGGCAGAAGAACCTCTCTCTCTCTCTTTGTTCCTTCTCTCCTCTCTTTGGAAACCATTAAAGAGACTGTTTCATTAGCGCCAAGAGTGTATTTATGCATTTTAAGTGGTTCTTTGGCAAACCAGAGAGCTGTTAAATGACAGGCAACAGACATTTTGTCTGCATCTATTCATCACAATAATAGGTGTCCTTACAAGGCCGATATCCCCAAATGTAACATCATCTTCTTGAAAATTCATTTCACCTGTGGATGCTGATGTTGGTACCAAGTTATTCTATAATTCTAGGAAAAGAGATTTTGAGAGTCCTCAGTAATTCGCATAACACCTGTTATAACCATGCTTGGATTTTGATCAACTTAGATAATTTAAAGTTAGAGAATATTCTACAAGGACTGGTTTTATTCAGAGCTTCCAGTACAAATGCTAATAGAGGTAAAATTGTTTTTGTTATTAAACTATTGTTTTAAAACATATTTTTAAAAACAGTTTAAAAATTGAAGACTTGTGCCCTGGTGTGGCTGAGTGATTGAGCATTAACCTATGAACCAGGAGGTCACAGTTCAATTCCCAGTCAGGGCGCATATCTAAGTTGCGGGCTCAATCCCCAGTGTGGGGCATGTAGGAGGCAGCTGATCAAAGATTCTCTCTCATCATTGATGTTTCTATCTTTTTCTCCCTCTCTCTGCCTCTCTGAAATCAATAAAAATGTATTTTAAAAAATTGAAGACCTGTATTATGCATTTTCATGATCAGATACAATGAATAATATTTGACATTTGTTGTAACTATATCTATAAACACAATGTATGACATGGGTACAGACTCACACATGTTGGGGCTTCAATTCCTCTCCAGTGTCCCGCCCCTTCATTCTTCCCTGATGATGACAACTTTTTCCTGGTCCATGACCATCATTTCTTTTTCATGCTTTACATGTGCTATCTCCTCCGTCTACAATGGCCCTCCTGTCCTCCATCCCTCTTCTCCCACTATACTTCACAAAGTCCTGCTCATCCCCTGACACCTAGATCAAATGTCATCTCCCTCAGGAAGCCTTCTTTGATTTTCCCACACTATTTCCTGGGATCTTAATATTTATTTATTTCCTACAATTCTCCAAAGGGATATAACTCCAAATATAGTTAACTCTAAACTATCAATCTAACAATCCTGTAAAGCATGTGGAGTCCTGGAATGAAATTCATACTTCTTGTCTTGTCGGTGTAGCTTAGTGGTTGAGCGTCAATCTAATGAATCATGAGGTCACAGATCAATACCAGTTGGCGCACATGCCTGGATTTCAGGCTCCATCCTAGTGGGGGAGAGGGGTTGGCAGCCAATCAACGATTCTCTCTCATCATTAATGTTTCTATCTCTCTCTTCCTCTCCCTTCCTCTCTTCAATTTAAAAAAATATATTTTAAAAAAGAAAAGTAAAGAAAGAAAGAAAGAAAGAAATCCATACTTTTTGTAACAAGGAGTTAGAGATGACCAAAATAAAAAATATATTTTTAAAAAAGAAAAGTAAAAAAAGAAAGAAATTCATACTTCTTGTAACAAGGATGACCGTAAACAGTTTGATCCAATGCTTTGAGGATAAAACAATGCCTTCTGGTATTCTGTTTTTCCCCTCAAGGGGCAGATGGCAAGACTAACACAGATTCCTTGAAGAATATTTGGAAAGAGCTGAAAACATGAAATAAAAGTTATCTTAGATCCCATTATTCAGCGATAACCTCTGTTGATATTTAGTGAATAGCTTTGTTTTTTTCATTTTGTTTTCAATGTATATGTCCATACACATTATTTTCTCCATTTTTGAGGCCCCATGACAACCACTCCATTAGGACTTGCCTTCTTTTAGTAAAGTTCCTATTGCTGCATAACATAAATACAGAAAAGTTCACACACAAATCAAGCATACAATTGATGAGTTTTTACAAAATAAACACACCCATGTAACTAGCACCTGGATAAAAAACCAAAAATTGTATTTTACCAACGTCCGAGAAGTCTCTTTTGGACCGCCTTCTCATTATTATCCTCCCCTCACAGGTAATTATTATGCACACTTCTAACATTAGGTTATATTTTCCTGTTTGGGAATTTTGCATAAATGCACTCATCCAGTATGTGCTTTTTTGTGTGTGCTGGGCTTCTTTCCCTCATAGTAAGCTTGAGATTCATTCACATTGCTTCATTCTCAGGTAGTATTAAATTTTTTGAGTATACTACAGTTTGTTCATCCATTCTACTATAGAGGGGTGTTTGGGTTGTTTTCAACTTCTTGGTATTATTGATAGTACCACTGTGATTATTACTGAATATATTTTCTCTTGGGTTTATACCAAGGAGTAGGATGATTGAGTCAGAGAGTGTGTATTCAGCTTTTACTAGATTTGTCCAAGTAGTTTACCATAGTGGTTGTATCATTTTCTATTCCCATTAGAGTTGCAATTGCTCCATATCCTCTCCAACACTTAATAATGCTTATGCTTTTAACATTAACAATTCAGGTAAAATGTATTTCATTAGAGTGCAATTTGCATTTCTCTGATGTCTTATGTCTACTGAACATTTTAAGATTTTCTTTTTTGAAGTGACTGTCCAAATCTTTTGCTCGTTTTTCTATTGGATTATCTGCCTTTTAGTAGGTATTTACTAGTCATTTGCAGTATATAAACAGCAAATTATCTTCTCCCCCTTTGTGACCTGCCTTTTCACTCTCTTAATGGTTTCTTTTAATGAACCAAAGTTCATGCTTTTAATAAAATGGAATTTATCTAAATTTTTCTGTTGTAGTTAATGTTTTTGTGTCATTTTTACAAATCTTAGCTCTCCCCAAAGATATGATGATAGTCTGTTTTCTTCCAAAATCTCTAATGATTTGCCTTTCATATTTAGACCTACAACTTAACTCAACCTAAATTTCTAGCGTAAGGGCCTTCTTATGCTGCAGCGACTCATGCCCTATGAGTAGAGAGGAAGTGCTCTATTACAGCTCAGAAATACACTCCTCTGAGCAGGCATCTATTATCAGATATAGGAGGTAAAATTTAAACTAACCTTGAAACAAGGGGATGAGTGTTCCTCTCTTTAAAACTGTTTGTGAGACTGTCTTCGGCCCACTCCCCTCAGCTTCTACTAGCCTCAGGATGAGGAAAAGAGTTGAGGCAGTCACAGACCAGAAGACTCCTCCTCTCAACCTGCCAAGAAGGGAAGGGACATTAAACATCCTTGGAAGAATGATGAAGGTTGAAGTGGTGTCAGACAGTGGCTGCAGATTCTCTAGTTTGAAACATACTCGATTTATTGAAAGTTTCCAGCAGCTCGCCAGCATCAGGCTTGAAGAGCATCAATTTAGAGAACGCTTCCAGGGTTGAACTTCTCCTGGACATGGAGCTGGCATAGTTTCCCTCAAATTTATCATCTAAGAAATAGATGGTAAGGGATATTAACGAGCAGCACTATTCCAGAAAATATGATGTTCCAACTATAGAATGGGGCTCGTCCCCATGAAGCGAATGAACTGAGTCCACCAAATTTTCCCAGGACAGCCAGGTTGCCTGGAGAACTGTTTTTAGCAGATCTGAGGAATAATCTGATGAAGTAACCTAAGAGGCTGATGCAGGGAAAATGGGGGGAGGGGCGGGGGGAGAAAAGAGCTTTCATCCTTCCATGTTCATAAAGCAAACTCTCTCCAGTGTTTATGTCCCTCTGACTTCCAACTGGCTGGTCACTGCAGATACAAATGAGGAAGTGGGAGTGAGGTAATGGGTATGAGAGAAGCAGTGGGGTGAAGAGGGTGGGAGAGGCAGAGGGAGGTGAAAACAAATGGGGTGAAACTACAAATAAAAGATAGATTAGATAGACAAATAGTGCTTAAATTTATCAATTAAATTAAAAACAAAGCACACTAACAAATTTTAAAAATTATGAAATAACATCTATTTAAAAATTAGACTTGAAATGTGATATAGAAAAAACTGCAGTAAGATAAAAAAGAGTTAAGACTAGAGCTAAATATTCTAAATTAAGAATAGGAGTTGATAAAAATATAATAAAAGAAATATTTGTCATTTTTTAAAAGACCAAGGGTTGGTGAAATAAGAGATTAAAGTTTTGAAATGGAAAACTGTACAATTAAGATGGAGTTAAAGTGCCACGCCCCCCCCCCCAAATAAAATAAAATAAAGATAAATGTCTTAAGAAGTAAAAGAGAAAAAAATAGGGAACTTGTAAAAGCAAACACTCCAAATAACACCAACCAGACCAGCTGACCAGCCTGGCTGATCAAAGGAAAGCATGAATGGGGAAGTTCTTTGCATAGCCGGGCTTTCCTCATAAAAGAATTCTCTTGAGCCCTGACCGGTTTGGCTCAGTGGATCAAGCGTCAGCCTGCAGACTCAAGGGTCTCAGGTTTGAGTCTGGTCAAGGGCATGTACCTTGGTTGTGGGCACATCCCCAGTAGGGGGGTGTGCAGGAGACAGCTGATCGATGTTTCTCTCTCATCGATGTCTCTAACTCTCTATCCCTCTCCCTTCCTCTCTACAAAAAATCAATAAAATATATTTTTTTAAAAAGAATTCTCTTGAGGTTCACCCTGGTGGCAGGTATTTCAACTTGGTTACATATTCACCTATGCTTACCTCTACCCATTCATTCCACAACAATTTATTGTGCCCAAACCTGGGAATTCAATGGTGTGGGTCAGAGAATGTTGTCCCCATGAAGCTTATAGTCTGGTGGAAGATTGTGGTGGGAGAGAACACGGGTATTAAACACACTATTACACAGACAAATCAATAATTACAGAGTAATGCAGAAAAAGCCTGGGGTGCTATGGGGATATAAGAACTAGCCATTGATTGTATGTATATAGGGGGTGGGGGACGTGGAGTAGAGGTGCATGGATATTAGGGAAGTCCTTTCTACCAAGATATTTGTCCTGAGATCTGAAGGATATATAGGGGTGGATGTCAAGACGCTGAAACAGGAATGTTTGGAGCATTTGAGGAACTGAAAAAAGGTTGTGGCTGGAGCAGACAGGCCTGGCAAGGGAGAAGTGTTAGATGTGGTCGGATGGGATCATGGGCTGTATTAAGAAGTTTGGTCTTTATCATAGGAGCAATGGGAAGCTGTTTGTTTGTTTCCTTCATGGTACTTAAGACAAAATTGTTTCATCCACTTGTCTGTTTACTATTTTGGGGGTAGTGGTGAGCCTTTGGGACAGTTTCCCTCACTCCTTTGGGCCAGGGAGTCTGTCTTGTATATCATTGTATTCCCAGTGCTTACACAGTGGAGAATCTAGAAATATTTTGAAAGAATTAACAATGGATAGTTTAGGTAGGGCGACAACAAATGTCCAGGTCTTCTCCCAAATCTGTGCTTCTGTCAGGATGACATATTACTGTCTCAGTAGTTTGCTTTGAGTTCCATCTGCTCATGAATATGGTAGGTGTTAGCTCTCTCCGGCAATGCTTTGCTACCCTTAAATTAACATCTCAGCTTCTGAAGCATTGGTTATTTCTGAAAGTTTTGAGAATTGCTCATGAGTTGTTCCACCTTCCACGATGGTAGATGGATGTCATTGCTGGCTATTGGTGACAACCTGTGCAAGTGGAGGAAGGAGTTTGTCATTAGACCCATGTACCTGGCATTCTTTTCCTGAAGAACTAACACCTGCAGAGTCAAATTGCTTTCCCACCAACAGCTTTCACAAGTCTTCAGAGAAATCTTAGTAACACTTGGCTTCTTAGTAAGCGTTCCCCAAACACAATGACACACCTAGGGCATTCGACACCTGGGCCAGATCAGTTTTTAACTCCCCCGCCCACCCCCCTTGTATTAGACAAGGTTAGACAAGGTTACTTCTAGTAATAGGTATGTAATAATCAGGAATATTCATTCTTTTCTAGAGGTTTAAAACAAACCATAATTTTAAAAGAATAAATGTCAATTTTAAAAATACTGCTTTAAATTCACTAAACTATTTCATGCATGAACTAAAATTTACACTTAACAAAAATAACACACCTTGCATTTTGCACTTTTCACCACTACTTAAAATAGAAATAGACAACGTATGTAATAATCAGGAATATTCATTCTTTTCTAGAGGTTTAAAACAAACCATAATTTTAAAAGAATAAATGTCAATTTTAAAAATACTGCTTTAAATTCACTAAACTATTTCATGCATGAACTAAAATTTACACTTAACAAAAATAACACACCTTGCATTTTGCACTTTTCATCACTACTTAAAATAGAAATAGACAATTCAGCCCTAACCAGTTTGGCTCGGTGGACAGAGCATCAGCCTGTGGACTGAAAGGTCCCAGGTTCGATTCCGGTCAAGGGCATGTACCTTAGTTGCAGGCACATCGCCAGTAGGAGGTGTGCAGGAGGCAGCTGATCGATGTTTCTCTCTCATTAATGTTTCTAACTCTCTATCCCTCTCCCTTTCTCTCTGTAAAAAATCAAAAAAATAAAAAAGAAATAGACAACTCAGAGTGGCATAGAGAATGTTAGAACCTAAGTAAGGCAAATTTAGTTTCTTTGTTTTTAAAGTTACTTCCTATGATAGTTTATTTCAGAGCCACTTGTTTAAATGAGGAAACATGTAGTGCCAAAGGGGTTGGAGACACAAACTGAACCTGAAGGGAGTTTGAATGTTTCTGAATGTCAGGGATTTATTCTCACAAGATTCTTTGTGGCTGAGTCTGTATGTTTGAAGGGGCTCACATGGTAGGAGATGGGATGGGAGGATGGAGAGAGGTAGCCATTGCATAACTGTGAATTCCCCAAATTAACCTCCAGATAAAATACAATGTTTATTAAAGAATAACAACTAAATCTATATATATATAAAAGCCTAAGTGACTGTTATGACTGAATGACCGGAACAACCAGAATGACTGGTTGGCCAGTCATTATGATGCATACTGACCACCAGGGGGCAGATGCTCAATGTTGGAGCTGCCCGCTGGTGGTCAGTGCACTCCCACAGCCTACCTCCTGCAGCCCCTTCCCCCAGCTGTCAGGCTCCCTCCACAGTTGTCCCTAATTGGGGGTGGAGGATGGCTGGCCAACCTCCCTCAGTCCCTATCCTTGGCCGGCCAACCTCCCATGGCCCCTCCCCCTGACCAGCCGCCCCCCCTCCCTCCCTCGATAGGCCTCGATCACTGGCCAGGTTGAGGGACCCCACCTGTGCACAAATTCGTGCACCAGGCCTCTAGTATGCTAACATGAAGCTTACACATATTTATTTTAACTCCACACTTACCACAGCAATTATTTTCTCACTTGGTATTGCTCAGAGTTGCCTGCACATGATAACAAAAAGCAGACCAACCTTTTAAATTTATTATTCAAATTATTATTCTTATTAGCTGCTGTACAGAAAATGTACTCCTCCTCTAACACCTGCACCTGCGGAGGACTGCCTCTCCTCTCCCCTGCCCTTGGTAAGCCAGGATTCCCAAGGACTATAAACAAAACAACAAATCCCCATAAAAATGTTATATGTAGCCCTGGCTGAGTGGCTCAGTTGGTTGGAGCACTGTCCTGTGCACCGAAGGGTCATGGGTTCAATTCCAGGTCAGAGTACATACCTAGGTTGCAGGTTCAATCCCTGGTCAGGAAGCATATAGGAGGCCACCAATCAATGTTTCTCTCTCACATTGATGTTTCTCTCACTCTAAAACCAATAAAAATATATCCTCAGGTGAGGATTAAAAAACATAAAGGTTACATGTAATTTAATAAACTAAGGATTCCCCAACTTCTCCTCTAGCCTTTAAAGACAATTTTCAAAAATTAATTTTCTGAATAACACACTTTGGGAAAATCTCCAATGATCTTCTATTTTGGAAAATTAGGTTGTTGCCTAATTTTAAAAGCACTTGGACAAACATTTTTATATGATTATTCACTTATTGCTTAAAGACAAACTCCTAAGTGTGGATTTGCTGGGTGGAAGCCTACAAATGTTTAAAGCTTCCTATGTTTTCTACTGCATTTCAGACAAACTGACTTAAAATATGAAGAACAATCGTGACTTCCAGTCTCCAGGGTTTCCACTAACACTACCATAGAAATTGTAGCCTGAACAGGTGGCACATCCAGAAAGCCAGTTGGAGGCAGACAGGCAAGAACTGTGGTCAGCAGGGAGGCCAAGGGAGAGGCAGAAGGAGGAAGCGACTCTGGGGTGGCTGCCACCTCGCTCAGAGTAATGTGCCCCTCACCCCCCTGCCTGGATTATCCTGCTTCTTCTAACAAGAACTCGAACAAAACCTAAGTACTGCCTCTGATATGCTACAGGGTGGGGCACAAATAGGCTTAAGTTATTTGTATAGAAAATAATACAACAATCTATAATAATAAAAGGGTAATATGGTAATTAGACCGGACAGCCAAACGACCTTCTGGACATCCGGATGTCCTTCCAGATAAAGCCAGGGTGGCGGGGGCAGGGGCAGAGGCAGAGCCAGCTGCTGTGGCAGCAGAAGGGGCCGAGGCAGCCGGGGCTGCGAGTGGGCCCTCTGGCCTTGGTGAGCCCACAGCCCCACTCCTGCACCAGCTGCCAGCCCTGTGCACAACAGCCAAACGACCTTCTGGACATCCGGATGTCCTTCCAGATAAAGCCAGGGTGGCAGGGGCAGGGGCAGAGCCAGAGCCAGCTGCTGTGGCGGTGGCAGGGGCCGAGGCAGCCTGGGCTGCGAGTGGGACCCTCTGGCCTTGGTGAGCCCACAGCCCCACCCCTGCGCCAGCTGCCAGCCCTGCACATGGTTCCTGAGTCCCACAGCACAGCCCCCGCCTCTGCTGACCCCGCCCCTTCCAGACGAAGCGGGTGCAATGAGGGACTATGAGGGGCTGTGAAGGCTGAGCCCCTTACACGAATTTCGTGCATCAGGCCTCTCGTTAATACATAAAATAAGCAAGAATAAACTCTGTGTTTTATGTACTCACAACTGTAAACCTACTTGTGCCCCACCCTGCATATGTTTTTATATATCCATAAATGGAAAACTACTATTAATTCCATATAACTGATTTATTAATAAGCAAATAACTGAATAACCCAATGAACGGACCTTGGAAGAAGGCAGATCACTGATAACTACAGTTCATCTTCTTTTCTCAAGTCTGTTCTGCATAGAATATTACAAGCAGGAACCTTTAACTAAGTCTTAGCTGGGTATAATTTTTAATGATTTCTTCCTCAAAAGGTACTAGTTTTAGTGTTTCCACAGTCTTTCTCTTCCATCTTTATAAAAAATTTTGACCTCCACTACAGTATTAAGTAAATGCCACAAAGAATTAACCATAATACAGTAGTTGGGTGAGTTCTTACCTTTGAAGAGGAGATAAAGTCTCTCATGCTCTGAACGTTTTCCTGTAACAGTTTCCCATTGACACTAGGGTCCTTGAGTGGGTCTCAAAACACTACCCTGTAATAGGAAAAAAGGACACATAGAAGGATTGAGTTAGGAGTAAATTCACATCTAGTTCAATTAGCCAGGAAGCAGGTCTTCAGCCCAAATCATCTGCAGCAAAACTGAATGCCTTGGTTCAAGTGCTCGCATGATGGGGCCACCTATTTCTCTGGACAATTAGATCCCTTTATTGCTGAAACCAGTTTGGCTCAGTGGATAGAGTGTCAGCCTGCGGACTGAAAGGTCCCAGGTTCGATTCCGATCAAGGGCATGTACCTGGGTTGCGGGCACATCCCCAGTAGGAGGTGTGCAGGAGGCAGCTGATCAATGTTTCTAACTCTCTATCTCTCTCCCTTCCTCTCTGTAAAAAGTCAATAACATGTATTTTTTAAAAAAAGAATTCTCCTTTGTTTTGTTCCATTTTTGGTATTTGTGAACCTGAGGAGAGACATGGTGAAGATTCAGGGCACAGCCAATTTTCTAATGATGGGAAGGTTGAGTTTGTAGGTGAATGAGATGTAGTGAGGGGGTGCCTGGCAAAGGAGGCTGACCGGGAATGTATCACCGGGGTGGGCGCCTGACCCTGGGACACTTCTCTCTCCACACTAAGCTCTCAGCTAACTGACCCCTGGAGCCCCGCCCTAAACTCTAACAGTGGTTCTCAACCTTCCTAATGCCACGACCCTTTAATACAGTTCCTCATGTTGTGGTGACCCCCAACCATAAAATTATTTTCGTTGCTACTTCATACCTGTAACTTTGCTACTGTTATCAATTGTAATGTAAATATCTGATATGCAGGATGTATTTTCAGGGGTCGCGACCCACAGGTTGAGAACCGCTGCGAGTCTAGGAGCTCAGCAAGGAGGAACTTATGTCGCCCACGTGGCTCTACAACAAGTCTGCCACCTCCCAGCTCTGCTCTGCTCTGACGTCAGGTCCCAGTTCTAGCAACGTAACTGAGTCCTAGACTATTCTTCTGACCTTAGATGTCTCTTGATACCACAGCTCTTCTTTCAAGATTCAGTTCTGCCTGGTTTGGACCCGTGCCCCATTCCTCCAAGCGGGGACTGGGATCTTACTCCTGACTGCCAGCCCTGTGTCTGGGGCCTTGCTAACTCAGGCCAGAACTTTCCAATGCCAAGTGTGGTTTGCCACAAAACTGTGTCATTATACTCTCCCCAATTTCCAGAACCCCCACATCTTGTTGACCTGAAGGACAGGTCTCCAGTTTCCCCAAAAGAAGATGTGTGTGTGGGTGTGAAAAATCTCCTGGGTTTTCAGTCTTTACAACTAATTCCTATTCTAAGACTGAAGGCCAGGTTTGGGCTGTGAATTGCCGGTCTGCAAGTGCTTCCTAAACACCTCAGTGTCACAGTTCCTCATCTGTGAAAGCAGGAAACCTTTCCAGATAAAGCCTGGAGTCCTGTCCAGCTCCAACATCCTTGTGGCTCAGTGAAGAGAGGATCGTGGACAGGAATGGGTCATGAACTATGTCCTATCTTTTTAGTAGGAAACAGGAAGCTGTCTAAGAGGGGACAAAAAGGAGGAAATGGGCCTGGAAAACCAGCTGATTCGGTCAGCTCTCTGCATTGCTCCTCACCCCTGATAAACTCCAGCTCTCGGTGGCTTCTCTGGAGTGGGTGTCCCTTCCCCCACCCCTGCCAGGGCTTCCTTGGGACATCAGCCATGCACCGCCACACTGGATCACCATCTCTCCCGTCTGTTCCCCTTGCAGCTCCTGAGTGCCTCAGTGAAGTTTGCAAAAAGCTGCATTAGCCCCAGCGTGGTCATGGATACCCTGAAGGTTGTTCTCACGGTTTGTTAATCAGTTTACTTAATGCACTTGCCTCTTTTATGGGAAAGTCATGGGTTTGTTCCAGTTGACCATGTCCGATTTTGAGGACAGAGAATGCACTCTCCTTTTTCCAGCCATATCTCAAGCAGGGTTTGTGGAGAGAAAGAGTATGAAGAACACAAATCTATCATAGCTACTAGGGAAGCAACTAGACATGGTTTTGAGTTCACTCATTTCCTGAGTGATGAAGGCATTGAGCGCTGTCCTGTGGGATGAAGGCATTGAGTGCTGTGGTTACTGGTAAAACAAGCACCTGAACACTCCTCAGGGTAAGAGGATGTTAGAATGGAACCTTCCTGACTTTTTTTTTCCCCAATTGTGGGGGTGAGATGATAGATGTCAGATACCAAAATGAGACAGACACTCCCCTTCCAATTAGTAATTGGAAAGATGTCTGCCTGGCTGCGGCACATGCCTGGGTTATGGGCTCGATCTCCAGAGTGGGGTGTGCAGGAAGCAACCGATCAATGATTCTCTCTCATCATTGATGTTTCTCTCTCTCTCTCCCTCTCCCTTCCTCTCTGAAATCAATAAAAATATATTTTAAAAAGAGAAAAAAAGAAAAGGAAATGTCTCCAAGAACCTGTTTCACAATCCTTACATCAAGAGGTTAAGACAAGATTGAGGAGGAAAATGTCTTTAGCCAGAGGGTGTGGGGTGGGTGTAGTAGATAGTACTAAGCCCCTCCAGAGCCTGTGACCAACCACCCCCCTTCCCCATGCATACCCCTCAGCTGCCCTTTTCTTTGCAGAAATGCCCTCAGCAGATAGGACCTGTAGACTCCACACGCCCACCCTGAGCACCCTGAAACCTTGGCCAATGAGCAAGGGGATATGCCCTGAACTCTTGCCCCTGGGTGGACTATCTCTGTGATGCACTTTGAGTTGCAGGGTTTTCCCTCTGGGATCAGTCTCTAGCTGGGGTCATGTTCTGGCTTAGCTTCACCCTCTCCCCCCGCTTTATCCTGTTCTCCTCACTCCTCTTCTAATGAGAACATGTCCTTGATAAATTACCTGAACAAGAATCCCCAGCTTAGGCTCTGGTTCTAGGGAGACTGACCTAAGACAGAGGCGAGGCACCCCTGAGGCAGTGCGGGTGGGTCTGGAAGAAGGGGGTTTCAAGGCAACCACCTGGGGAGTGCTCCAGTGACCTCTGCAATCAAGAAACTGAGAGGACAGGCCCCTCACTCAGGCCTGAGATGCTCCAGTGGCTCATGAATGGTGTCTGCCTCATTGAGAAGCCAGGTAGTTGCTGCATAGAGATGACCTGCCTCCAGATCACGAGGAGGCAAGGAGTGCATGATTGCAGATGGACCCCTGTGGGCCAAGAAAAGAGCAGTGTGGGGTCTTCTCAGCCCATAGGGCTGCCTGGAGTGGCACGGAGGCCCCTGAGAAGCTCATTTAGAGGTGTGTCTGAGAGTGAGGAGCATGTCATCGTTGGCACCCAAGCATACAGATCAATCATCCCAGGTCAAGGGAGCTGCAAGAGCAAGGAACTCAACAAGAAACCTCTGAGGAACCCACAAAACTCCCCCTGGAAAAAAAAACCACCTGCCGATCCCACCGAGGGATTCCAGCTTTTACTATCACCAGGTTCAGCCAAGGGACAAACAATTTTCCTCTCTCCTTACTTCCACCACAGTGAGAGAGATCACAGGCACCACAAGTAAGCTGGGAGGCAGGGGAGGACAGAAGGACCACAACACCTTCCCCACTGCAGGCTCGTGGAACGGCCCAAGGGAGGAGGGGTGACAGTTCAACCCGATTCCAAGTTTGGGTTTTTTATTATTATGTGAGGCTGTGTGCCTTAAATTTCAAAAATGAGACTCTTTGTAAAAATATATTTTCGCCCTAACGGGTTTGGCTCAGTGGAGAGCGCCGCCTGCGGACTGAAAGGTCCCAGGTTCGATTACGGTCAAGGGCATGTACCTTGGCTGTGGGCACATCCCCAGTGGGGAGTGTGCAGGAGGCAGCTGATGGATGTTTCTCTCTCATTGATGTTTCTGACTATCTCGCTCCCTTCCTCTCTGTAAAAAATCAATAAAAAATATTTTTTAAAAAGTAATTAAACATATATTTTCATTGATTTCAGAGAGGAAGGAAAAGGGAGAGAGAATCATTGGTTGGCTGCCTCCTGCATACCCCCTACTGGGGATGGAGCCCACAACCAGGGCATGCGCCTTTGAGTGGAATCGAATCCAGGACCCTTCAGTCCACAGGCTGACGCTCTACCCGCTGAGCCAAGCCAGTTAGGGCTAAAATAAGACCCTTTTACTACTAAATGCGGCTAACCCTGAGAGTGACCCAGACTTGATTCATGAATAAGGGAAGTTTATCTCCACTCAGTTGAGCTTAAAGTGATGGAGGGAGACAGAAATAATGTGTGGCTCCCCTCCCACGCGTCATGCTTGTGCAACATCGGTTACATAAGCAGGGAGCGGAGCGCTGCCCACTGCTTCCGGAGAGAAGCCCCGCGCTGATTCAGGCAGCCGCACCTTCCGCCCGGCCCCCGGGATAAAAACGTCTGTTGGATAAGAATCTGAAACAAGCTCTGACACTTTTGGCTGGCCGAGTGCCAGGTGACTCCGAGCTGTGTAACGTACCTGAGGGAGTCGCAGCATGCCCCTCTGTGCTCCGGGGAAACCTGCCATCTCCCAGTGGTGGCGACTTCTTCCGGGGCCCACGTTGGAAGTATGTGTGTTCGGTCACTGCACTATTGAGCACCTGTCAGGTTCTGAAGATGAAAATGCAATGAAACGCAGCCCTAACTTACAACAATACGGTTTGCTATGTCATCTCCTTTTAGTGCAGAGGAGGAGTGATCCCATCAGAGGTGATGATTAAAGTGAGGCTTGATCAGGAAGTGCTTAAATCAGGTGGATCGCAACTTTGATGGAACATTGGTTCACCTGGGATGCTTTAAAAAAAACAAACCAAACAAAACATGTTCAGCCCCAGCTAGTTTGGCTCACTGGATAGAGCGTCAGCCGGGGGACTAAGGGGTTCGATTCCCGTGAAGGGCACAGGCCTGCCTTGCAGGCTCGATCCCCAGTAGGGGGTGTAGGAAGCAGCCAATCAATGATTCTCACTCACCGCTCATGTGTCTATCCCTCTCTCCTTCTCCCTTCCTCTCTGAAATCAGTAAAAATATCATGTTCCACCCTGGAGAGATTCTGATGTATTGGTCTGGGCTGCTGCCTGGACATCAGAATATTTTTTAAACTTCTCAGATAATTTTCATATGCAGTCAAGGTGGTGAACTATTGTAGATTATTATAACAAAACTAAGTGCCAAGGAACTAAGGTGATAACTGCATTAAAATTTTATTTTCCTATAAATAGTCTTAGTAGAAATTTTTATTTTATGAAATGAAAACCAATAATAAACATTTTAATGTATACATAAGCCTTTTGCATTTTTTTGTATTCTTAAGATACCCAATTGAGTAATAAAAATTACTAGCATATGTTATCCACCTGAGAACATTTTTTTTCCACTTATCATTAGATTTTCATTGTTCACTTTTCTATAAAATCTTTTTGCCAAGTGATCTTGGTTTTAAACTAGTCTATAAAAAACAAATTTCATATATTAAAATGTTGATTAAAATAATAAGGGACACCTGCTAATAAATAATAAGTAATCTCTTGGTTTTTCTTAGCAACTTCATTATCCCTGATTCAATAACAAATACTGTCTCATAAAAATCAAATAATAGGGTGTATGATGCCAGAACATTGAGATTAATTCCTCAAGTCTCTTGCTTATGGGTGTCTGTTATGGAAATAAAATATGCAAACATTTCAACAAGATTTTACACAGGTTTATGGTATGTTTTTGTTTTAAAAACTTGTGTTAGAGCAAAAGGTAAAAATTATTCAGTAGTAATTTTTGGGCCCATCATTCGTCATCTAACTTATTTTACACTATGGAGGCAAATGTATAGTGTGAAATAGTATCAACTTCTTAACTCAGGTAATTTAAATAAATTGTTTTATGTAGACACACACACACACACACACACACACACACATGCATGTGACAGCCACATGTAAGAGTGATTTTTGCTTCCATCAATGGAATTTAGAAGTGGGGATGGGTAGGAAATGAACATAGATTTTTTTCCTTTTTATATCATTATGTACATTGTTTACAACCTATTTTTCAAAGTTTTCTACATCAAATTTCCTTCCTATCTTTTTAAAAAGTAATTTTTCCCTTTATATTTTTTTGTTTCCCAGCCTT
>NW_006287915.1:808955-838442 GCF_000327345.1 Myotis davidii | reverse complement strand
ATGGTATGTTTTTGTTTTAAAAACTTGTGTTAGAGCAAAAGGTAAAAATTATTCAGTAGTAATTTTTGGGCCCATTTTTCGTCATCTAACTTATTTTACACTATGGAGGCAAATGTATAGTGTGAAATAGTATCAACTTCTTAACTCAGGTAATTTAAATAAATTGTTTTATGTAGACACACACACACACACACACACACACACACACACACACATGCATGTGACAGCCACATGTAAGAGTGATTTTTGCTTCCATCAATGGAATTTAGAAGTGGGGATGGGTAGGAAATGAACATAGATTTTTTTCCTTTTTATATCATTATGTACATTGTTTACAACCTATTTTTCAAAGTTTTCTACATCAAATTTCCTTCCTATCTTTTTAAAAAGTAATTTTTCCCTTTATATTTTTTTGTTTCCCAGCCTTTCCTTCTGTTAATCACTCTGTATTCTCAGTTATAATAGGCCTCTACACCCACTTTGTTCACTGATTCATCCCTTAACCCACCATTTGTGATATGACAATTAATTCTATTGTAGTCAACTGTCACACCACAGAAAATGGCTTTGAAAAGAAAGCTGATTTCTTTATTAACAGATTGAGTAGCTTACCTCATAACCCAACTTTCCTTTTTAAAAAGAATGTATCTTTATTGTTGAGAGTATTACACATGTTCCCCATTTTCCCTCCTTTTGCTCCCTCCACCCTATTCCCACCCCACCCCAGGCCTTCATCACACTATGCTCTGTGTCAGTGGACTATGCATATATGCATATTTGGTTAATCTCTTTCTGCCCGCCCTCCCTTCCCTCCGAGATTTAGTCTGTTCCATACTTCCATGTCTCTGGACCTATTTTGTTCATCAGTTCTTCTTGTTCATTAGATTCCACATGTAAGTGAGATCATGTGATATTTTAGCTCTCTTTGACTGCTTATTTTACTTAGCATATTAATCTCCTGGTCCCTCCATGCTGTCTCAAAGAGTAAGAGATCCCTCTTTTTCACAGCTACATAGTATTCCATAGTGTAAATGTTCCACAGCTTTTTTTTTTTTTATCTTCTCATCTACTGATGGGCACTTGGACTGTTTCCAGATCTTAGCTATTGTAAATAACACTGCTATGAGCATAGAAATGCATGTAGTCTTTCTGATTGGTGTTTTGGGATGGTCAACAGAGCAACTTTCTTAGTGGATAATAAAACCCCAAACCGGTGTCTCTGGCCGGTCCCTCTTAACACTGTCCCACCTCCTCCTCTTACCCCACCGTCAGCCCCTTTCACCAGGTGGCTGCGAACCTGCAATGAACCAAAGTTACAGGTTTAACTATTCAGAGATCGGAGAATCTGCGCCATAAACTGTTCCTCTGCTTTCAACAGTACTTATTTTTTTATATTCAGTCCTGTCTTCTATTTTGCCTTCTCCTTTTTACTCTCATTGTTTTGCTCTTCTATGTATATATTTTTCTTTCCTCTTTCTGTTTCCATTCTTCTCCCGTACTCATCTATGTCCCTGGCCAGGGATCCCTAGGCACTGTGGATTGTCAGCAGTACTCTACAGGACGAACCTGCTGTCCTCTGAGAGCCACTACCCCAGTCAGTTCTCTCTCGGCTCAGAACAATGGAGGGCTGTGACAATTAAAGAGGTAAGTCCTGAAAGTCACAGGGGTGCCGTCTGGGAGTTATATTCTAGTGAATGTGCCCGAAGGGCTGCAGTGGATTTTCTTTACAGCGGTTTGTAAGTAAGTTCCAACAATAATATCCCAAAAAGTTTGGGGCATTGGATGGAGCCTCTCAAGGTGACATCTTTGAAACAGACAACACTCCTTTGGATGTGTGTCAGAACAAAAACACTGTATGGAGGATCCCTGTCATTCCCCTTTTTCCATGTACCGAAGAGAATTTTGATTTGATCAATATGGCTTTCGGCCCTTCCTGCCAGTTGGGAGATAAGGGGAGAGAGGGCAGAGAAACAGAAGCCCAGTAGGTTTTCCTGGGAGATTGCTAAAATGAAATCCTAACCCCCAAAGGTGATAGCATTGGTAGGTGGGGCCTTTGGAAGATGCTTACATCATGAAGGAGCCCTCATGGATGGGAGTAGTGCCTAATAAGAGAGACCCACAGAGCTCCCTAGCCCCTGCCACCAGGTGAGGACACAGCAAGAAGGCGCCAGCTATGAACCAGGAAGAGGGCCTTCACCAGAAGGCAACCATGCTGGTGCCTTGACCATGGACTTCCCAGCCTCCAGAGCTGTGAGAAATAAATTTATGTTTGTAAGCCACTCAGTCAGTGATATTTTGTTATAGACTAAGACAAGAATGGACTAAGACAAGAGCCCTCAAAAACTACCTCGCCCCACCCCTCCAACCCTGTTTCACTAGGAGGATGCTCTGGACTCAGGATACAGTCTTACTCATGGCTATGACCTATTGCTGTAAAGAGATACAAAGCATAATCAGCAAAGGGAATAGGAACATTCCAGGGGTAAAGTCTGGAGGAAACGAGGTACAAACTTCCAAGAGTCCTGAATCACATGGAAGTGCTTAATTCCTCCAGCAGCTTGTGATGTGTGGGCAGCAGAAGCTGCCAGGAAAGCGCATTGGAGACCCAGGGCCTGGGTTTACTGGCAAGCAAATACCAAAACTCCTGACTCCCAAAAGGAAAACAGGTGTTCAGCATAAGCCACATTGTTTGACAAACAGTTTAGGCCCAATGAGCCACGCTTACTTTAGGGAATAGTGGGAACCCTCTCAAAACTTAAGTTCCCAGACAGCAGCCAAAAGCCAGCTTGCAATCAAGCCTTTCTGAGGATAGCAGTCTCAGGCTTGCTACAACTCCTTTCTGCACATGAAGCATGTTTTTATCCCCACTTTATATGTATATGTGGAAAGGAGGCTTAGAGTAACTAGTAGTTACTTAGCCAATAGTGGAATTGGGATAAAAACCCAGCTCTCTGACTCCCAAGCCTGTGCATTAGCCCGTGAATTACAAAATGCTGAAAGTTTATTTTAAAAAATTGAGAGGGACTTTCGTTCCAGCATAATAGGTAGGTAAGAGTTCAGAACACACCACCCCCAAATATGCTGCTAGGCATATCAATTATTTCGAGTTAAAGGTACTTTAAAAACAGCAGATAGCAGAAGGGCACTCTGACCTTCCTTTATTTTCCAAAAGCATAATTTCATAAATTACCATGTGGAAGGTGCCCTCCCTGTGCCAGGAGGAGGAAACATCTTGTCACTAGAGTCGGTGTTGAGGGGGAGAGAAATTTGTACAAACAGACTCTTGGCTTCCTTTAGCCACTCCTCACGTATTTAATTAGTTAATTAATTTACTTACTTAGAAATTGACATGTCATGATGAAGATCCCTCTAGCTTTAGGAGGTAAGATATGCTTATGTTTTTTATCAGTGAGATCCACCACAAATGGATTTGATTAACGCACTCATTTATCTTTTGAGTATCTTTACAGGAAAGAGAGTAGGGTTGACTGGAGGCCATGAATGTTGATAAGTTAGAAGCACATATTTCTGTTTTCATAGTTTATTGAAAGTTTTTTTTCCTTCTTTTTAAAAAAATAAAAAAATGGTTATTTTGCATAAAAATTTATTTATGTTGTCCTAGCCAGTTTGGCTCAGTGAATAGAGCATTGGCCTGCAGACTGAAGGGTCCCAGGTTTGATTCTGGCAACCCACATGCCTGGGTTGCGGGCTCGAACCCCAGTAGGGGGCGTGCAGGAGGCAGCCAATCAATGATTCTCTCTCATCACTGATGTTTCTCTCTCTCCTTCTCCCTCCCTCTCTGAAACCAACAAAAATATATATATTAAAAAGAATACTTTACTTTAAAACATTTATTTATGTTAACATGTAATAAATTCATCATTATTAATGTGATTTAATAAAGAAACCTTTTAAAAATTCTTAGTTTAATTTCTAATACAGTAAAACTTGTATTTTAGCAACTTTTCCATGTATATACCCAATATATAAACACTTAGTTACTTCTTTGAGTCTTATTATTTTTTCTTTCTTATTAATTTACCTTTATTGTTGAAAGTAGTACAGATGTCCCCCTTTTTTGTCCCATTGATCCACTTCACCCCACTCCTGCCTGGATCTTCCTTTTTCTCGTGAGGGTTCCTATGTACATGTAAATAAAATTTGTATGCTTTCTCTTGTTAAATCTTCCTTATGTCAATCCCAGCCAGAAACCCTAAGAGGGGAGAAGAAAAATTTACCTCCCCTACAGTACATTCAGAGAAGTGCTATATGTATTTTTAGAATCATTGCTGTAACCTCTTTTTAACTTAGGCTTGGGCAGCTTAGGAAATGCAAAGTCACATCTAATGAATGGAGGAAACTTTGTCATGTATGATGAAAAAGTACAGAAACCAACATGGCATCAGTGTGAATCCTTAGAAAATATCTAAAAATTACAAGAGATCGTGGAACCTTGATTTATCCCAGATCCTGGAGGTAATAGACAAGGTTCACACAGGAGAACAGAGGCAATTCTATGTGTTTCAAACAGAAAGAAATTAACACAGGAAATTCCTAGTTTGGCACCTACTGTAACTCTCCCCTCTCTCATGCTCTGGAGCCCCATTGACAACACATCCTTAAGATGATGCTGTTTCCCATGCTTAGGAGAATAGCTCTAATTTCTCTGATTCTCTCTCTCCAGTTTGGTTTTGCTGCCAATCAAGGACACTCTGTATGAGAAAGCCGTCACTTCTACGCAGACATTCCTCCAAGAGAGGCCAAGGTGGCTGTAGGTTCTTCCCCCTCCCCTCTCATCCCCACCTGTGAATGCTGGTCAGATTGGTACGTATTTTGATGGAGGGAAAAAGAAAAGAATTCTAGCAGAATTATGAGCAACATTCCTTCCCCCCCACCCCCCGAGTTTTGTCTGCTAAATGTTAGTCTGGAATCTGGAAAAGAGAATAAAACAAAGGACAAGACGAGGCACACAGAGTGCAGCAACACCTCCTTGTTTTCAAGTCACAGATGAAATCAACAACAAAACCTGTCTGACAAAAGAGTTCTTGCAGACTCGAAGGGATGCACTGGATTCACTCCGGCTGCTAACAGCTTCACAAGACGATGCTTCTCTTCTTAGTCACAGTCAACAAAGGGGGGTGCAGGAGCCATTGTTTCTCATCCTGAGCTTCTCCTCCTCTCCCTGCTGTCATCTTTTGTTCACTTTTAGGGCCACAGTAGTTTAACCCCCCACAGTTCCTGTGTGTAGGAAATAAAACTCCCCCCATTAAATAAAGTGACACAAAATTGAACAAGGAAAGAAAGTACAAAATTATAAGATTCCAATTCGGGGTTGTCTTTGAATTTAATATATTTCTTAACATGTAAAAACTATATGTCAACATGAATTAAATATTTACATAATCCCTGTCTCCTAAGGCCACATTCAGGAGTGGATGGGTGATATTCACAGCAATCTCCAAACCCTTTCTTTAAGCTGCCTCTGTTCCCCCCTCCAAGGGAATGTTCAAGTCCTAACCCCCAATATCTATGAGTGTGACTTTATCTGAAAAAAGGCTCTTTACATATGTAATTAATCATTATGAATCTCAAGAGGAATCACCCTAGATTTAGGGTGGGCCCTAAACTCAATGACATGTCCTTACAAGAGACAGAAATGGAGAAGACATGTGAGGAAGAATGTGAAGATGGAGACTGAGATTGACAATGAGACAGAAAAAGCTAGGTCTATAGGGGCAATACCTTGGGAAGGGAAAGTAAAACCCAACAACCCAACTAGGTGAAGATACTAAAGACATCCCAACTGGGTGGGGAAGGAAGGGCGTGCAAGAAAGAGACATGAACTTTAAAATGTATGGATGTCACTGAGACAGGCGGCATGCAGGTAACCAATCACAAGGCAGAGAGGCAAGCATATATACAAAATCACACGCTTCCTTCTCTTCTCTCCCAGTGCAGCACACCATGGATACCGGACATTCCTGTTTGGGGGAATCACAATCCCTGATGCCCACATGGCTTGTGGCCACATGGGCCTCCACACATGGACTAATAGACTTCAATGATCTTGGATGCTGAACTACTCATGATTGTAACAGAAAAAGGAAGCTCTGGACACTGGATTACTCCTGAGCCCTAGCTACACCCTTTCCAGGGCTGGCTTTTCTCAATAAACCTCGGTTCCATTCATCATTTTTGTCCCCGACTTTATTCTTCCATTTTTGCAAGACAACAAACTCAGACTCACCATCATGGGCCTATAAGCCAGGGAATGCCAAGGATCACTGGCAGCCACCAGAAGCTTGGAGAGGGGTGCAATCGATTCTCATTCAGAACCTCCACTGGAACCAACTCACCCACACCTTGATTCTGGCCTCCGAATGCAGGAGAGAACATACTTCTGTTGCTTAAGTCACCCAGTTTGCAATAATTTGTCACAGCAGCCCTAAGGAACTAATATCCTTGCTAATTCTTGGTATTTCTCATTGCTTACTGTCTATACCCAGTGCTGCTGCTACAGGTCATTATAACAGGGGCGGGCAGGGTTTTTTCTGTAAAGGGCAAAACAGTAAATATGTTAGGCTTTATGTGCCACACCTTCTCTGTCACAATTACTAAGCTGTGCCATTGCCGTGCAAAAGTAGCCATAGACAATATGTAAATGAATGGACATGACTGCGTGGCAATAATACTTTATTTACAAAAGCAGATGGCGGCCAGATTTGACCCGGGGGGCCAGAGTTTGCTGACCCCCTGCACTATGATGTTCTCCCCTGAGATCCTGGTGCCCCATCTCTTGGCAGTCCTCCCAGAGGCCTCGCAGCACCGTTCCTCCCTGAAGCACTAGCAGGTCTTCCGTGAGAAAGGGCTTCATATGGCTTGTTTTGGTTTTCCAAATTCTCTGATATAGACTTGCTTTTAGTACCCACTGTCACCACTGATTATTTTACAACACTCATCTGACCCAATTTATTTCCCACTTCTCAGTTTTAAAAAATTCCAGTCATGAAATATTGCTTTCCTTTTCTTCTTACACGACCGTGCCATTTTCATGGAGAATTAGCGGTGGAGGCATCTGTGACTGTCGTTTGTGTTGACTGGTGGGCGGCTGCAGACTGCTTCAGAGTGTGTGGGTGGCCGCAGACTCCTGGGGGCAGCAGCCTTTCAGCCATACAGCTTGCTGAGTGGAAGAGAACAAGAGCAGAAGAGGCTGCTTCTTGCACATAACTTTTATTTTGAGATCAAGCACAATAGGAGAGGGGAGGGGAAAGAGACAGAGAGAGAGTGCTACTGATTCTTCCAAAACAATAGATGATTATTTGGAGGCAGGGAATAGAAGCTCAGGGAGAAGACGGCAAACAAACAAATCAGAACCAGTTACTCAGTCTGCATAGGACTATGGAACTTTACAGCACAAACATCAAAGTGAGAGAAGAAGCTTTATTTGGACTCAGAAATATTCAAGGTTAAGAATGAAAAGGAAACCAAAACTTTCATAAAAAATCTGAGATAAATGGGCTCTGATCTAGACCATTTGTCCTCGCTTCTCTTGTCTATGTTAGCCCCTAGTTAGCTTCTGATGACTGCTATAACAAACTAGAGGCCAGGTGCACAAAATTCATGCACGAGGGAAGAGGGATCCCTCAGCCCGGCCTGCACCCTCTCCAATCCAGGACCCCTCGGGGGATGTCCGACTGCAGGTTTAGGCCCGGTCCCTGTGGGCCTAAACCCACAGTCGGACATCCCCCTCACAATCTGGGACCACTGGCTCCTAACCGCTCACTTGCCTACCTGCCTGATCACCCTTAACCACTCTGTCTGCCTGCCTGATGCCCCTAACTGCTCCCTTGCTGGCCTGATTGCCCCTAATGGCTCTCCCTTGCTGGCCTGATCTCCCCTAACTGCCTCTGCCTCATCCCCCACCACTGTAGCTTTGTCTAGATTGTCTGGTCTATCCAGTCTATCCGGTCTAATTAGCATATTACTCTTTTATTGGTATAGATTACCAGAAACTTGGTGATTTAAAGCCACAGGCATTTATTCTCACAGTTCTGGAGGCCAGAAGTCTGAAATGAATGTCCGGGCTGAGATCAAGGTGTCAGCGGAGCTGTGCTCCCTCAGGAGGCTCTAGGAGAGAGTCCACTACTTGCCTCTTTCAGCTCTGGTGGTTGCTTGTGTTCCTTGACTTGTGGCCACATCACTGCAACCTCTGTCCCCTCTTCTACCTGTCTCCCTCTTCTGTCTGTGTCAAATTTCCCTCTGCCTCCCTTCTAGAAGGATCTACTGATGGCCCCTAAAGCCCATCCAGATAATCCAGGATTATCCCCATCTCAAAATCCTTTTTTTTTAAATGAATAGGTTTTATTGATTTCAGAGAGGAAGAGAGAGGGAGAGATAGAAACATCAATGCTGAGAGAGAATCATTGATTGGCTGCCTTTTGCACACCCCGTAATGGGGATTGAGCCCGCAACATAGGCATGTACCCTTGACTGTAATCGAACCCGGGACCCTTCAGTCCACAGGCCAAAGCTCTATCCACTGAGCCAAACCAGCTAGGGCCCATCTCAAAATTCTTAATCACATTTGCAAGGATCCTCTTTTGCCCATATAAGGTTCCAGGGTTTAGGGATTGGGATATTGATATCCTTTAGGGACCCCTTTCAGCATACTACAGTGCCCAAACTTGGCTCCCAACAACAACGAAAAGCATTTCATACATACATTTCAGCCTCTCCTCATACACTGGCTCCCAGATCCACATGGTTGGCCTTCTCTTTAATCTGGCTTTGCAATAGAGAGTGATTAAGAAAAAGACTTAAAAAATACAAAAGGTGGATCATGTTTTAAATAGGCAGAAACCCAGGGAAGTTTTCTACAATGAGCATTTTTCTAAGGAAAAAAAATAAATTCTAAATATGGACTCAGGAGAACCTAGACTCTAGGGATGGGACCCATTGTACTGATACATACCCACCCACTTCCTCTCGATTTAAACATACTTACAAAGTCGCACAAAACCAGGAAGCATTTTAAACAGCGCCGGGGACATTTCCACCTGAATATCCTGCCACATGCACCTCAAATGCATGACCACCAACACAGGACACAATACCTCCCGCCACCAGCATGTTCTTCCATATTCACTGTTACAGCTTGAGAGCAGCTGTGTTAACCTGAGATGGATGAGCTCTGGAACTCAAAGCCCCATGAACTGTATGCAAACTTTTGGATGTATGTGCATTGGTGCCTTTTTCAGGAGAGAATTCCATAATCTCCATCAGATTCTCCACAGAATCTTTAACCTCAAGGGAGAGGGAAAACTCTGGCGTGGCACTCAGTCACGGCCGCATAAATATGTGCTGCGTGCCTGTGCGTTCTTAGTAGAGACTACCCACTGCGTAGTGAAGGTGCAGGAGGCAGCTGATCGATGTTTCTCTTTCATCGATGTTTCTAACTCTCTATCTCCCTCCCTTCCTCTCTGTAAAAAAAAAAAAAAAAAAAAGTAAGGCTTTGACCTCTTTGAAGAGTTCACCCTTAAGAACGAGAAAGCAAGGGGCCATAGTGATTGCCTTTTTTGCCTCCAAGGATTATTTTGATATGCTAACCTACACCTAAATGACCTTCACATTCATAAAATGTTTACCTCTGCCTCCTCCAAAGTTGCTGAGAGCTTCATTCTTTAGGTTTCAAATTAAACATTCCTTCCCTCAGGGGGGACTTCCCCAGTCAACACCTTGGGAAAAGACCATAGACTCAAGTTGTGAAATATGGGGTCTTGCTGCTTACAGAATATTTATGCAGGAAAGGGAATTGGCTACCTGCTGGGAATGAGACTGTAATTTTAGTCTTAACTCTGGGAATAACCCAAGATTTCCCTGCAACTCCATCCCTTCCTGAAATCGCTCTGGAATCCATAGGGATGGTCGGGCTTGTGCTCAGCAGCAAGCAAACGTCAATAGGTTATGACACTGGAAAAGATTTAAATGGACATTTGAAAACAAGGAGAGTGACAGTGCTCCTTTGGAAAACCAAGGAAGACGGAGGAGACTATTGGAAACAGCTGTGATGAATGTTTAAGGGAATAAAACATCAGAGACTTTTTTTCATTGAATTTTTAATTTTTAGAAAATAGAACAAAATCCTATTGATTTTTGAGGAGCTTACTTTCCCTTTAGAAAACATTCCTTTTTAAAAAATGTTTTTCATTGATTTAGAGAAGAAGGGAGAGGGGGAGAGAGAAACATCCACTCACTGCCTCCTGCACGCCCCCTACTGGGGATGGAGCCTGCAACCTGGTCATGTGCCCTGACCAGGATTAGGCAACCTTTTGGTGCATGGGATGATGCTCAACCAAATGAGCCACACTGGCCATGGCTAGAAAATGCTCTTATATCAGTCCATATTTTTTGTTTGTGGCAGTATCACAATTACAATTAAGTAATACATTTATATAAGTTTATATTTAATGACTTTCTTTTGTGTGTCTTTTAAAGTAGTTTTACAGATATCTCCCATTTTCATGTGACATTTGTCTTTCTCAGTTTGGCTTATTTCGCTGGGCATAATGTTTTCCAGGTCCCTCCACACTGTCCCAAAGGGTAAGAGATCCCTCTTTTTTACTGCTGCATCGTCTCCATTGTGTAAATGTACCTCAGCTTTTTTATCCCTTCATCAGCTTATAAATATCAATGTTAGAGAAGCACATTGATTGGTTGCCTCCTGCATGAGCTTGAACCAGGGCCCGGGCTGGGGAGGAGCCTGCAACCTACCCTTGACTGGAATCGAGCCAGGGACCCTTTGGTCTGCAGGCCGACGCTCTATCCACTGAGCCAAACTGGCTAGGGCTCCCGCAGCTTTTTTATCCATTCATTTACTGATGGGCACTTGGGCTATTTCCAAATCTTAGCTATTGTAAATAACACTCTATGAGCAAAGAAGTGCATATATTCTTTCTGATTGGTGTTTTGGAGTTTTTAGGATATATTCCCAGAAGTGGGATTGCTGGGTCAAATGGAAATTCTATTTTAATTTTTTTTGAGGACACTCCATACTGTTTTCAATAGTGGCTGCACCAGTCTGCATTCCCACCAGCAGTGAACTAGTGTCCCCTTTTCTCCACATCGTCACCAGCACATTGATCCTGCACGAGTAGTGGCTGTCTGCCTTGTTCATGCTTAGTAGTGCCATGCACATGATAGATACCAAAAATATTTAATGGATAAATGGATGGATTTAATTAATATAGAATTATGATCGTTTCTCTTTCCCATTAAGAACCATCTCTTGACTATAGCATTTAATTGTCATATTGGATATGATTCTTGAAATGGGGTTGTTCCCCATGCCTCTCCATAAAGCAGGGTGTCTCAACCTCAGCACAGTTGGCATTGGGGCAGGATAATTCTTTGCTGTGGGAGGCTGTCTTGTACTTTGTGGGATGTTTAGCAGCATCCCTGGCCTCCACCTACTAGATGCCAGTGGACCACACTCCCTAAGTTGAGACAGCCAAAAGTCTCCAGACATTGCCAAATGTTCCGCTGGGGAGCAAAATTGCCACCACCGCCCCCAGTTGAAAACCACAGCTTAAAGGAAGAAGAGAATCACAAGACATATTTCTGAATCTGGGACAAGAGTCCCCTGGCAGGATGGAGAAAAAGAGAAGGAAGCCATGGCTGGATGTCCTAAAAATTATGCACCTGAGGTGATTTTTGCCTGGACTTTTTTTTTTCATTTCTAATAAATCTGTAACCAAAAACAAATCTTGTTTTTGTTTACTTTTTAAAAAATTATCTCTTAGTTTCCTATTAAAAACACCTTTTGAAAAAATCCAACTTTATCTCTGTTGAACTAGGAAGTGGAATTTTATTTATTTGTTTGTCTGTTTATTGATTGTAATTCATCAGGACAGTTACCTGAGGCTGAGACAGATGAGGATGTAAAAAGATCACAGAATTGGGTGAGCAGGGATGTAGCTCCCATCGTCCCTGGTCCGCTCCACACAGTGTGTTTGGGGAGAGCTCTGACGGCTCCCTCAGACAGAGCAGCGAGGCTGGAGCTGCTGAGAGTCAAGTTCTGTAGAGGATAGGTGCCAGCAATTGCTTAGGAATCCATCTGAGGCTTTTGTTTTCTCAGTTCTGGGTCTTTCTAAATAAAGCATAAGAGAAATAGGGAGTTTTAAAGGTTGTTGATAACATGGGAATAATTATTTTTGCTTTAAAAATTGTGGCTGTTTTTGCATCCTGAGGGAGCAACACAATTCATCTCTGCAGGAAACCTGTTCATTTGCTGAGGAATGAAGTTGCAAACTCAAGGCAAACTAAAGCTCAAATGTACAAAAACCATGTAACTTTATTGTCCGTAACAGACCTCCCTCATGAGCTTGCCTCCCACTTGGTAGCAGCCAGGCTTACATCCAGTTTGAGGGTGGGGAGAACACATTAACTTTTCTATTTAACTAGAGGCCAGGTGCACAAAAATTCGTGCACTTGAGGGAGGGGTGTCCCTCAGCCCGGCCTGTGCCCTCTTGCAGTCTGGGAGCCCCTGGAGGATGTCTGACTGACAGCTTAGGCCCCCTGATAGTCACTGAGCGTCTGCCCCCTGGTAGTCAGTGTGCGTCACAGCAACTGGTTGTTCCACCGTTTGATCAATTTGCTATTAGCCTTTTATTATATAGGATGTTATATTTGAAAATATTCTGTGTTGAGTAAATATCTTAGGTGCTTTGTTGAAGACAAGGAGGGGAAGGGGAAATCCAGCCCTCATGGGGAAGTAAACATTTCAGACTGGAAGTCTAGCCGCTAACCCTACTTGCTCCCCATCCTATCTTGAATTCACAGCAACGGGGTTTCTTTGCCCAACCCACACAGTGACATCATGTGGCAAGTTCCCCAGCCTCAATCTTATCAACTTCCAGCGGTCCTCTGAGAGCATTTGAGAACTAGCTTCCATATACCTGGAAGCCTGTAAGAAGTCTGGAGTGCCACCTCAGGTGTGTCTTTGCACATTTCCCCACCCTTACCTGTCCCACTCCAGAACCCTCCCCCAACTACATACACCCGCTCCCCCCATGGCTGTCTGACTCCAGGGCTCCAGTGAAGGGAAGGACAAAAGCCCTGTTCCTGTTCGCTCTTCTCTTTCTGATGTGGAGACAGCCTCCTTTCTCTGCCTGTTCCACAACTTTGTCTCCCTTCTTTCCATGTTCCGCAGTTCGCATACCCCTTTGTAGCAGGGACTTTTCTTACCCCCAGTTTCTCTCCCTGGAATAATAATTTCATTTTGCCCACTGGACTCTACTCTCTTGATATGTTAATAATGGCTCAAGGAATTTAGAAATCATTTCCTCTCTTGACAAAGACTGCCTTTTAAGACTACTATTTAGTTTTGGGCAGCTCTGATGTCAAAAGCTGGAGATTGAGTTTCCCTTCCTCTTTGCTTTCTTAATGCTGCAATGCCCATCCTCTAAAGGCAAGCAGATAGCTCTTGCAATGGTTTGTTTTTATGTTTTTTTCTACAAAAGAAAGGTTATTATTTTTCCTATTCACTTTACCTGCACACCCCCTACTGGGGATGTGCCCGCAACCGAGGTACATGCCCTTGACTGGAATTGAACCTGGGACCCTTCAGTCCGAAGGTCGACGCTCTATCCACTGAACCAAACCGGTTATGGCATTCACTTTAATTCTTAACAGATGAATGGCTTTTGCAGGCAGCAAAAGTGCCTCACATGCAACTGTATGCAGCTTTAAGCTCTCTGGAAGCAGACTGGGTCTGACATTATTTCATTCATCACCATATGTTGGGGGAAAGTCAAAATTCAGGCTAGATTCTGAAGAACTGACAGGTAGCCTTATTCAAATTCATAAGAGCTTTAGTAGGAGAAACTTACACACACAGGCAAAGCAGTTGCTCCCACAGGTGGCCAGTGGAAATCCACACCCCTCCCAGAGCAGGATACTTTTCTATAGGGGGTTAATAGTAAACACCAGATAGTGGGTAGTCAAATAGACCACCAGAAAGAACAACGCAATTAACAGGTAACGTCAGGCAGTTGTCCATACTCTATCCATTCATCAACCTCCTATCTGGGGCCTGACGTTCATCTTTGGGCAGTATTCTCATTTTCTGGATAATCAGCCAGACCTGAGGCTACAGAGAGTTAAATGGTGTCCAACATTTCCCAGATGCCTTTTTGCTGGAACCATGTCTCATCTAATGTGAGTTCCCCTACAGCATATACACATCACTTAGCTCCAGACCCTGTATAGAGTGGGTGCTCAATACCATGTATAGAAATTTATGATAGGTAAAAATGGAAGTTATTATATTAATAAGATAAAGCACAAAATCAATTTGTGTTATTTCCATTTCACATGTTAATGGGCCTTTTGGGTGTGAAAGGCAAGGCCCAGAGCCAGTGCTGTGGGATGGGGAGGTGAAGATAAGGTTCCGCACAATAAAGTCAAAGTGCTTCTCCCTGGGGTAAGAAGACTGTCTCATGTGCAATGACGTCCTCATCTGGTTAGATATACAGATGGAATCTGTGTAAGGAAGGAAGCAGGGAGAAGGAAACCTGGGTCAGGACGATCCTCAGTAACCTGGCAGGAGAGCGGGTCTGAGGGGAGGGTGGCTGCCAGCATCGCCTCCCTGTGGAAGTAGAAGCGGAACAGTGTAGGAACACAAGACTGATGTCTAATTTCCACCCATCTGCTCCCCGTGGTCACCCTTGTGGTAGCACTCCCTTGGAGAATGAAGGTAGGGCCTGTTT
Organism: Myotis davidii; assembly: GCF_000327345.1. NCBI lineage: Eukaryota > Metazoa > Chordata > Mammalia > Chiroptera > Vespertilionidae > Myotis > Myotis davidii. The sequence goes on along the minus strand of NW_006287915.1, from coordinate 823,677 downwards.
GGAGAAGAAGTAGAACAGAAAGAAACAGAGCTTCAGCAATACAATGACCAGAAGCAACTGAGAAAAATCTGGAAGTGGGAGTTTGGGAAGAGTGCTGACAAGCTACAATATGGACAGGTATCTTCTCTGTTACCACTCAGAGTTGGGTTTTTCCAGGTGCAATTGAATTTTCTGATGTTAAAGATGAGTGTGGTAGATTTAAAGTGGCCACCAACAAATACTGCTTGTTTCCCACCATCTCGAATTTGGCCTGGCCTCGGCACCTTTAATGAAGACAAGGTGGTGGTGGTGATGCTGGGCCAGTCCTGGAACCGAGGCTTGAGAAGTCTGGCGGCGCATGTTTTTCAGAACCCTGTGTCACCTTGTAGCTACTACAGAGGAGGAAAAATTCTCCTGTCCTCCCAGATTCTCCTTACCCTTGCAGGAAGCACCTTGACTGACAAAGACAAATTAACAAGAGGAAAACAAACAGCAGTTTATTAGCCTGTGTATCATGCATATACATGGGAGCACTTAGCAATGAGTAAATCAAAGAGATAGTTAGAACTTGGGCTTAGATAGCATCTTAGCAAGGGACCAATACATTTTTAGAAATGTGATTAAGACAAAGGAAAAGGACTTTGAGTTTCTGTGGGAAGGTAAAAATATGGGAAATTTATGGTAAATAAAGGCTAGTTTTTAGCAAGGTTTGCTATGTACATTCCTCTGGTGCAGGCTATGGGCTAAGTGTATAAAGTTGTCCTCGGTGATTAACTTCTGTCCTTCATGGTGGTGGTGGTGGGGGAGGGGAGGATATTTCATGTCCTGGTTTTAGGCAAATATGAGCAGGAAAGAGAGCGTTCTTATAACTGCTTCTTCTTATTGCATTCAGCTCAAAATAATCCTCGTGCTAGCATGACATATTATGGGGTGGCATATTCTGCTACCCTTCACTATGCTCTGGAAAGATCACATAGAAAACCACAGGGAGAGTTGAGATGGAATGTGAGAGGCCCTGAGATAATACAGAGAAAGAGAGAGACCCAGCCAAGCCCAGGCTTCCAGCCATCCTTGCCAAGGTGCCAGGCATGTGAGAGAGTCACTGGATATTATAGTCCCGGCCACCATCTGATCGCACCTGCATGAGAGACCTCAAAGAGACCTGCAAAAGAACCTCCTCTCTGAGCCTAGTTAACTCGCAGAAGCATGGAATAGTGGTGCTGTAAGCCACTCATTTGGAGGTTATTTGTTATGCAGCAATCGAAAGGTGGGACAGTGCCCTAACCCAGAACCAAGCCTGCAGTCTTTTTGGTGCATGGAATGATGCTCCAATCAATGGTGCTACATGCCTGGGCCCAAAACATCTTTTTTTTTGTTGTTGTTAATCCGTGGGAAAGGGCCAAGGTTAGTTTATTAATATTATTATTATTATTATTATTATTATTATTATGGAGACGAGCAAAGAGAGCATAGAGGATTGTGCACCAGATCTTACATGCCTCCATCCAGAAATGACAGGTGAAATTTCCATTCATGTTTCATTAGGCAAAGCAAGTCACATAGTCATGCCTAAGTTCAAGGAAGTTGTGTCCAGGAAGGGAAGGCCATGAGTGATGTCTACCACTCCACCTTAATAGCTAGGGAGGCTGGGGAAGCAGAGCAGGTTCATAATGATTTGTTGTGCCCAATCATGATTCACTACCTTGGGCTGGACACAGTGCAGTTCTGAATACAACCAGGATTCTGTTATCAGGGCCGAAGGCAGGAATAGAAACTGGGTTTGCCCCAAGTTAGTTAACCTGTAGCCTCACACACACACCATCCCCTCTCCACCCACCCCCCCATCTCCGCCCCTGACCTGGCCTCACCCACTAAACTCAAACTCTCTCCGCCTCTCTCTTTCAATCCATATATTTAGAATTTAAGTTTAGATGAGTCTGGAAAGGGAGAGGGTGGGGGGAGAGAGAGAGAGAGAGAGGAGAGGAAAGAGAAAGAAGAGGAATGGAGAAAAAATGTGGCAGCCATGTGCTGGGTGTGAAATAAAACAGAGAGCTTGAGTGCTACTGACTCTGATTTCAGAACCACTTGTGGGAGAGGAGGAGGCGGGGCGGGGGGGAAGGAGGGGTGATGCTTGCACAAAACTGTCAAACAGAAAGACAAAAGAAAAAGGAATGTTTCAAAGAGGTGTGAAATGTGTGGCGGTCTGGGTGGTCTGATTGAAAGAGGAAAAAATGCTCATGTCAAGTTGTGCTTTGGGAAACTCCTGAAGGAATGCACCGGAACATTCTGATCCAAGGCTCTTGCCTTGAATGCTCCTCTCTCTGGCCAGGGCTCTAATGGAGGCAGCTACTTTGTTTTTACTCCCCTTTTTCCTGATGTTCTCAACTCAGCTCATAGGTTCTTCCTTATCAGTCAAAATTAAATTCAAAATTATAACTCCCTTTGTCACTTTCTACATTACGTGGAAGATAAAATTCTAGGAAAATGTTTAACCATTTTCAAAGACTATATTTTCCTCACAAGAACTTTATTTACCCTAATTTTAATTGCTAGAAAATCAAGAGTTGAATTTACCCAAGGTCACACAACACATCTAAAGCTAGATCTGTTCACCTTGATGGTCCATTAGGTTAACCACCAGGATACTCTGACTTTCAAGAATTTATTTAATGCATTGTCCTTAATTGGACCGAGGATAATCTTCTGGAGAGCTTGGCCAGCATTTGCTGTCTGATTCAGGAACACAACAGCTATTTCCTACTTTTGATGGAACTGTCTTTAGTATCCTCCCACAACTATATCACTTTTGCTTTTCTCCACTTTTATCCTCCTCCAAATGCTCTCCACTCTGTTTTCTCACCTAACAGTGATGGGTTTTCACATATGTAGATATGTTCTTGACCTGCAGCATTAATCTCTCTCCCTTCCATCCTAGCCTGTTTCTTTGGACCAATTACGCCCATTCATGGCCAAGTCTGCTTATGATGATTCTACCTTCTTAACTTTATGATATTTATTAATTATATTTCCTTCTTTATATTGAAGCCTCAAGTTCACCTAGTTTTTGCCCCTGTTCTGTTATGTCTCCCACTACAGTCCCTTCAGATAAATTAGATTACCCACCAAGCCTGCCTTGGGCTTGAATAAAACCTTGATGGAATTCATTCTCACTTCTCCCTGATTGTCAGATCCATTGCTCACATATTTCCTGGGATCTTGGGCCCTGAACCTAGTGCTTGTTTTTCACTTAGTCCTGTTGGTTGGTGACTTAGAGTTGCTCTCCCAACTTTATCTATTTCTATACTAATGAATGCTTTATTGAAGCATCTGATGACAATGAGAACTCGTTATGGGTCTACCATGTGTCTGCTTGATAGTAGTGTACATGTATTACTATATTTACTCCTGTAAGGAAGGTAAATAATTTTTTCTCTACCCTGCTAAGTTCTCTGCTTGGAATTCTGTAACAAAAAGACAAATTCGTAAAATAAAACAAACAGAAGTTTATGAACATATATACCTCATGTATGTATGAGAGATACCCAAGAAAAAATTAATAACTCTCAGAGATGGTTTAGAACTCAGGCTTAAATACCATCTTCAGCTAAAGTAAAAAAAGAGAGGATGTGAAGGAGGCTAGTTATGGGAGATGACCAGGAAAAGTATGATAAACAATGTAAGGTTTTTCTATATGGATTTAAGTTGGTGCCTTCTCCATTGATGAGTGTCTTATGATTTAGTCATCCTTCTCTCCCTTACAAAGAAGAGACACCCTTGCAAATGAAGATTTCCTTACAAAAGGGCAACTTCTGTTTAGAGCTTCTCCTGTGTCTGCTATTTCTCAAAATAATCTTCATGTCAAAGAGGCATATCTTGGGGTGGCATATTCTGCCACCCCTCATTGCACAGGAGAATCCTGCCATGTATCATTATTTCCTTTATTTTCCAGGAAGAAGAAACAAAAACAGTATGATTGCTATGAAACATTCTTTACAGTTTAATTAAAGCTCTTATCTGGATACCTGGCACTTTGCTGGTTCCTTTCCCATTCTTATTTCATTTGCTCTTCAGAACATTCCTATAAACTATTTAGATATTTTCATCTCTACTTATTTAGAGGATGCAGGGCTCAAGGAGGTTAGGTGGCTTATGAAGGTTAGGTGAGTAGTTTTAGACTCAGGCCTCCTCTCTGGTCACGCTGGCCTGCTTGCTGGACCCACTACACTATAGGACTTTAGTCCTCGCTGTTCCCTCTGCCTGAACATTTTTTCCCCATATCTACATTCTCCCTTCATCACTTCCTCCACATATTTTTTTCAAATGTCACCTTCTTAGAGAGGCATTCCCTAACCCTTCTATTAAAATTGAACTCCAACACTCTGCTATCCCTCACTTTCCCCACTTTATATTTCTCCAAAGTATTCTATCACTCTCTGACACACAACACATTTTAGTTACTGGAATGCAAATTCCAAGATGGTAGGATTTTTTGTCAGTTTTGTTCACTAGTATGTGTACATTCTTTTTCCCTTTTTTCTCTCCAGCAGTCAGACATCCCTCTCACAATCCGGGACAGCTGGCTCCCAACCGCTTGCCTGCCTGCTTGCCTGATTGCCCCTAATTGCTTCTGCCTGCCAGCCTGATCGACGCCTAACCACTCCCCTGCTGGTCCGATTGCCCCCAACTGCCCTTCCCTGCAGGCCTGGTGGCCCACAACTGCCCTCCCCTGCTGGCCATCTTCTGATGATGTGAGGGCACCTTGCAAGGGTGCAAGGATTATCTAGGCTAATGGTCATCGCGCTGCCTATCCCAAGGCCAGCCTGCTCTGGGTCTCCCATCGCCCTACCGACAGACACTCTCCACTTCTTCCAACAGTACTTCTTCAAAATAGACTCACCCAGGTCAAAAACCGAAGTCTGCACATGGGCCATGAAGTTTCAATCACACTGTACGTGTGCCCACTCCCCTGCTGGCCATCTTGTGATGATGTGAGGGCACCTTGCAAGGTTGCAAGGATTATCTAGGCTAATAGTCGGCAAACTCATTAGTCAACAGAGCCAAATATCAACAGTACTTCTTCAAAATAGACTCACCCAGGTCAAAAACCGAAGTCTGCACATGGGCCATGAAGTTTCAATCACACTCTATGTGTGTCCGCACATGGTTTTTTGTGGAAGAGCCACACTCAAGGGGCCAAAAAGCCACATGTGGCTCACGAGCTGCAGTTTGCCGACCACGGATCTAGGCTTTTATTAGTATAAATTATTGATTTCAGAGAGGAAGGGAGAGGGAGAAAGAGAAACATCAACGATGAGATAGAATCATTGATCGGCTGCCTCCTGTACACCCCCTACTGGGGATTGAGCCTGCAACCCCAGGCATGTGCCCTTGACCAGAATGGAACCTGGGACCTTTCTGTCCACAGGCTGACACTCTAGCCACTAAGCCATATCAGCCAGGGCAGTATGTGTACATTCTTGACAAATATTTGTTGAACAAAAGGATGGCTAAATTAATATCTGTCTAATTAGAAAGCCCATTCTCTTTTCACCACAATATTCTCAGAAGATATGATGAACACAAAGTATATGAGTATGTTGTGGTGGAAGGGAATGGGCTACTTTATAATGCTAAAGAATTTAGATTCGGTATTATGTAGGAAGGACAATAAAAACAAGCCCAACATCTCCTGAGCTCGGGCACTGTGCTGCCAGCAGTTCTTGCCTTTACAAAGCACATTTATTATGTGCCTTCTTGGATGTGATATTCTGCTATGTACCATGCAGAAAAATAAAATAAAAATGGTTATCTTTGGCTCCATTTCCCCTCAAATTGGCTGCTCACTGGGAGAGCCAGCCCTGGCGCAGATCAACAAATGGAGTACACACTGCACATACAACAAAGAGCTGAATCAATCAATGGGAACTGTGGAACTCATCTAAAAAAAACTTTTCCATCAAAATCTTTCTCAACGGGATATTGCAAGGAAGCAATTTATCTCATATACAGTCAGCTCCTTGCAAAAAATTCATGGTTTTGTTCCTGGATACAAACACTTGACTGATGAAGCTACAATCACCATAAAGCTAAAAGATGAACTTGTGGCATCCCCAGTCCTTGGGGGGAAAAACATCTTTCCTGGTGCCATGCAGATCATGGGCCTGATGTCACCTCTATTTTAAAAACTAATTTCCTACTGGCATGTGATGCCTCTACAAGCCACTGGTAATTGGGCAATTGTAATCATTTAGCATTCTTTAAGTACCCCAATGAAGCATAGAAGTAGAAATTTTTAACTGCATCCACTTCATTTATCACTTTTCTCTTTCATGCATATACTCTAAGTGTTTATATAACAAGAACATCTTACAGAAACATTAAAAATTTAAACACATTAAAGTAACATGGAGCCAGTTTGATTGCCAGCAACAAATCCAGCCCCCACCAACATGGCTTTAGAGCCTTTTAGCTCCACACCAGTCAGTGCTAGGTGGCCATTTATATAAAGAGTTAAAGTATGCCAATTAGCATCTTAAATGCACAATTCCAAAATGAGTTGTACTCAATTTTAAGCTCCTTTAGAGCAAGCATAATATTTTCCTCATTTTTGTGTCCCACACAATACCTATTTCAATGTTCAGTAAACAAATCCTCTCCTTCCAAAAGACTGTAGAATTCATTGGGAAAGGGGATTCTCTCTCTTATGTTAAACAGTTTACCCAGTATCTAACATACATTTGCCACAAAATAAAACAATACATATTTAGAAATCAATAAAAGATAACATTGACTTGAAAGAATACTGAACTGTGAAAAATTAAATTTAACTCAACTTTTGAGTTCTTGTGATTTATCAGTAAAATAAACCATAAACAAAATACTATTGATTCAAATGTTTTATTAAAAAGGTACTGATAGATCTAAACATAAAATTCTGAATAGGCTTTTCTGAAGAGGAGGATTTTGAGAAAATGATTTAAGGTTCTGGGCTTTATTTTCCTATTCCATCCTGATGAATCTTAGGAGAAAACGAGGGGTTGGTCTAGTTTCTTCTAACTCTAACTTCCTGTGACTATGATTTGTTTAAACCCAAGAAGATATAGGGGTATACACTGGGCCATTCACTAGTGGGGCCAAAAGGCTCTTTTTAAGATATATAGAAATATATTTATTGATTTCAGAGAGGAAGGGAGAGGGAGAGAGAGAGAGAGAGAGAGAGAAACATCAATGATGAGAAAGAATCATTGCTCAGCTTCCTCCTGCATGCCCCACACAGGGGATCGAGCCCACAACCTGGGCCTATGCCCTGACCAGGAATCTAACCGTGACCTCCCAAATGACTCTTTATAAAAAAATAAACTATAAACAAAGCCAGCTCCAAGATGGCCTCCAACAATCCCATTTCCTGAAATTCGCATCCTGTGTAGTTCCCTCCCATATGATGCTAAAGTTGGTCTGTTTGACCAGAAAGAGTTGTACGTCACTTCCTAGATTAAGTTATAAAGATAAAATGTGAGGCTTTGAAGCCTTCTGCAACAGCCACCGGAATGCATCTAATTCTCCTCAAAGCCTCGGCCCAGCTTGCTGAAGACTGCAGCCCCAGATGACAGAACCACTCAGATAAGCTGTTCCTGGTTCCTGACCCTCAGAAACTAGCACTACAAAAATTCGGGGTAATTTGTCATGCGGCAATATACTTTTTCATCCCAAATTCTTCCTCCTCCTGAGGCACATGATCAATGTCGATTTCACCATTCCTGGAAAACAGGAATTTGTTTGTCAACATACACTTCATAAGAAAGACACAAATTAGGACTAGCATTTCAGTAGCCATCTGTTTTTAAAACTCAGCTTCACTCAAACCACAATTTTTTTCAAGCTACATATTGCATGGGGTAGTGGTTTTATTGTGATTTCCATCTCTCCCATTTCAAGATTATACCTTGCCTTTGCCCAAAATCCCTTCTTTCATGGCCGTCCAATTGCCGAGTTACTTATCCACTGTCATGCTTTCTTATTTGAATCGACTGATTGCTGCAACAGAAACACATAGGAGTGCTTGTTTCTTTTTCAATATTTCTTCAATTCATACATTTGCTCTTTATTTTATGACAAAATGACCCTTGAAGAATTTTGAAGACTGTTTTTATGTTTGTTGCAAACAATTCTCTCATGATTTTACAAAATAAAGAAAGGCGGCGTAAAAAATGTCAGTTATGACACACTAGAGCAAGAGAAAGCAGTTGCCTGGTGTTGTCTAGACAAGATATATCAACTTTCACATCATCAATAATTTACTGAAGGTGATTACATTCCCTTTTTTTTCCTAGTGAAAAGGGAAATTAGAAATGTCACGTAAAATATACAGTATTGTACTTGGACAGACCTTTGAGAGCAAAAGGTCTCTTACAATCTCATTATAATGAAACCAATGACAGGTTTTGCATATATTAGTTATGATCTTGAACTTACGTGGTGACTTGTACCCCAAACACATGTAAATAATTCGATCTAGTAACAGTTATCCTTTTTGGCATAACAACCACTTGTAAAGTTAGTAGCTTAAAACACCCACCATTTATTAAGCTGCTCTTGGCTGGGCTCACTCAGGAATATGCAGTCATCTGCCAGGTTGGCTAAGGGTTCTGCTTCTGGGGGTGGGCTTGTCTGGATTACCTCATCTTTTGTCTGGGACAGCTCTTCTCTGCTCGACATGGTCCTGTGACCTTTGCAAATTACCTAATCTCTCTGATCCTTTCTGCTGGATCATTCTCACCACCGTACAAATATGCTGTTCTTTCCCTCACACCCCAAAGTGCACTTTTATCTCCAGCTATCTCTGCTCATTTTACTAGCAAAACTCTTTTTAAAAGGTGTCTGTACTCACTGTCTTCAATTCTGTTTTTGCATTCTTGCTAAAATCCACTCCAAAAGGATTTAGCCCAAACCCCTCTGCCCAAACTGCTCTTGTCAAAGTCACTGATAATCCATACAGTGCACAGTCTAATGATCCATTCCCAATCCTCATTTTATCTGAACTATCAGCAGCATTTGGCACAGGCCATCAGCACCTTCTCTTTGCAGTTCTCCCTTCACTTGCCTGCAGGCAGCACACCCACCTGGTTGTTTCCTTACTCCACTCGCTTCTCCTGTCAGGCCTCCGATGCTGGCTCCTTCTTATCTTCCTGATACCTTAATGTCAGAGTTTCTCCAAGCTAAGTTCCTGAATTTTCCCCTTCCCTTTCTTTTCCTTCTTTCTTTTAAAAATAATGTTATTGATTTCAGAGAGGAAGGGAGAGGGAGGGAGACAGAAACATCAATAATGAGAGAGAATCATTGATGGTCTGCCTCCTGCATGCCCCCTACTGGGGATCGCAGCCACAACCCAGGCATGTGCCCTTGACCTGAATGGAACCAGGACCCTTCAGTCTACAGGCTGACACTCTATCCACTGAGCCAAATAGGCTAAGGCTCCTTCCCTTCTTTTTTTTTTTTTAATATATTTTATTGATTTTTTACAGGGAGGAAGGGAGAGGGATAGAGAGTTAGAAACATCGATGAGACAGAGGTCCTAGAGAGTCTGTGGCCTCTCTGCCCGGGACAGCCAGTTTCCTCATTAGCGATGGGATGCAGAGCCCAAGGATGCTGCTCACCAGATGAGGAAGGGTTCCTGTCCACAAGCTGTTAGTCACAGGCTGACAGCTCTTGGTTTGAGTTATGGCTTATTGCTCTTGAAAGCAACAATTCTCAGTGAAGTGTTTCTTTTGCATTTAGCTCCCTTTAGAGACTGAGTCTGAGAACTCTGTGGCAGAATAGAGTAAGAAAAAATAATGAGGAAAAGAGTCCAGTGCTTCTCCAACATTTCAAATCTCTCCCATCTCCTTCGGTCTTAAAATCGGGAATGATTGCCAACTGTTGCTCATGTTGTTGTAATTATTGCTAGCAGCACCTCACGTTTGTCTAAGGCTTCAAAATTCATGGAGCCTTTCATTTTTATTCTCACAAGACTCTCACACAACTGTGAAAACAGAACAGATGTTCTCTTTCATTTTTATTGTTGGTGTCTATTTAAGATCTCTCGTTGTCTGTCTCTTTCCATTCCAACCCCTTAATGTGTTTTTATGAGATCTCAAAAATGTGACTTTTATTGACCTTAGTAATATATTAGTAATCTTGTGTTCTAGATTGTTTGTTACATATTTATTTGTTGACTACTATAAACAAAGAGCTATGATTGGTGTTGTGGAGAAGGGTGGAACAGTGCCTCCAATAGAACTGCCTGCTACGATGAAAATATTCTGTACCTATAGTGTCCAATATGAGAGCAAGTACCCATGCATGTGGCCATTGAACACATAAAGGATGGTTTATGCAACTGAGGTACTGAATTTAAATTTTTATTTAATGTCAACTTAATATATGTAATGTTGTTTAAATTTTAAATAGCTAATGGGTACTGTCCTGGGCAGAGCAGCTGTAGAACAGAGCAGCTACTCCTATTTTGTAGGACCTTAGACTGCAGAGACCGGACTGCAGGAGTGGGTGAGCAGCAGTGGCTTGGCTTCAGAACAATTGCAGACTATTGTGTAAAATTTAAAATCATACCAAATATGTCTGAACAGTGACATCATCTAATGGACTGATCTGAGTGGGGTGAAGTTAATGGAAGAAAGGCTTTCAGAGAAAATGGAATTTCAGATTTCAGGAATTACTATGATGAAGGAAGGCAGAGCAGAATTGAAACGAAAGAAGAACTGCTTGGAGAATTAAAAGAGATGGACCATTAAGAATAGTTAAGGCCTGGCCAATGGTTGAGCATCAACCTATGAACCAGGAAGTAAAGGTTCTATTCCAGGTCAGAGCACGTGCCCAAGTTGCAGGAGGCAGCCAATCAATGATTTTCTCTCATCATTGATATTTCTATCTCTCTATCCCTCTCCCTTCTTCCCTGAAATCAATAAAAAAAATTTTTTTTAAAAGAATAGTTAAGAAAGTGGTAGGTATTCCATTTCCTGCAGATCACGGGGGAAGAAATTGGACAACGGGGAAGATGGTGCATGCACAGTGAGTCAGGGTGACTTTGGGAAGGTGCTTGCTGTCAGTCAAACCTGAGAACAGAGATCATTGGCTAGAAGAGGTGGGACCAATGCAAACCAGTGAAAATTTGGGAATACATAATCCCTCAAACAAAGGATCTCTCTTCCTCTCTCCCTCTCTCTCTCTTTCTTTTTCTCTTTCTCTCTCTCTCAGCTTTCTGGCTCCTTTGGCTTTGCTCCTGCCCATGTTCCCTCCCTGGCCATGTGGCCATGTGGACCCCACATGCAATGGTCTAATGGACTGCAGCTGAGAACACAGAGCAAGCTAGCCTGATGCTGATTGGATTATGTCTAGCATGGAACAGAAACTGGACAGTGGCTTTGATTTTGGCTTTGCTGAAAGCAAAATGGGACTCCAACGGTGGGACTGAGGGAAATGGGATCTTGGGAACTCAGGGGTTTGATTCCACAGAAATAAAGCTTTCTACAATATCTCATCCTCCTGTGTGAGTCTCAGAAAACTCCTTTTCTGGGGATATCGCAAGAAGCCCATTCCCACTAACAACCAGTGGAGACGTGGGGCTCTCCCCACCAATAACCAATAACATAATTAACAATAATCATGTACATGATGAAAAGTTCTTCGAAAATAAAAAAGTGCAAAGTCTAACATGGACAAATAGAATTTTGGAATTGTACTATTCTTAACAGAAAGCAATTCTCCTGGTCCAGGATGCAGGGCTTTGGCCCAGTCTTCAAAGAAAAAGAAGATAAGATGTAAGTACCTAGAGTCCTAGACAGAAGAGGAACAGGGAGAGCACTTGTGGAGAAGGATGCAGGTAAGAAGCAGTAGGAATACTGCTGACAGTCGGGATGTGAGAAATCTGCTTGACCAGTTTTGAAATATCTTCTGGCTATTACCTCTGTGTTGGAGCAGAGTTTTCCCAACCCAAAGTATGCCTTTTGGGAGATATTGATGATTTTAAACTGGTTATTAAAAAACATAAGAAGAAAGAACCTTTGACCTTCCCTTCCCTTAAATTGCCTAAAAGATTTCTTTTTCCAAAACTAAAATTGCAATTTAATTAGAAAACATTGGTGACATTACAAAATAGTGTCCATGGATTACAGCCAAAGCAATCCTCACAAGAAAATGATCAGTTTCAATAATTATATTAATACATAAAAAAGAATAAAAGTAACTGAATTAATCACCCAGCATGGGGGAGGGAGGGCGGAAATCAACACTCCAAAAAGGAAAAATGATTAAGAAATGTTAAAGCGAAAATAATAAAATAAAAAAACAGATAAGTAAAGATCCTAAAAGAATTCAGATAGAGGACCTGCTCTTGGAAGGAAGCTATCCTATATAATGAAAGGCTAATATGCAAATCGACCAAATGGCAAACGACCGATCACTATAACATGCACTGACCATCAGGGGGCAGACTCTCAATGCAGGAGCTGCCCCCTGGTGGTCAGTGCGCAGGGAGCGCACTGCTCAGCCAGAAGCCGGGCTCTTGGCTGGCGAGCACAGGGGCAGCGGGAGCCTCTCCTGCCTCTGCAGCAGTGGGACATCCCCTGAGGGCTCCCCAACTGCGGGAGGGTGCAGGCCAGGCTGAGGGCCCCGCTCCACCCTTTCCCGCACCCCCCTCCCTCCAAGTGTATGAATTTCTTGCAACGGGCCTCTAGTTATCATATAAACAACTATAGTTTAATATGAACTAAGTGTGATGAGGAGGAACCTAGCAGTCTGTTAGATTCCCCTCTGTGTCCCATTGTTTTGGGGTGATCTGGCAAGAAATTGTTTGCCAAATGTTTGCTCCTTCTCATCCACCTGTGAATTGTCTACCTGCCTTTGAAATCTAAACCACTAGCCCCTAGGCCTTAGCTCAAGATGACCAATAAGCCTCAACTTCCCCATTTGTCCTCGGGTTCCCTATTCCTATGGAAGTCCATATGTACATACCTAATAAATGTGGTTATATTCTCCTGTTAATCTGTCTCGTGCCAATTTTATTATTAGACCATCCAGAAGAACTTAGAAGTGTATAGGAAAAATTATTTTTTCTTCCCTGTACCTCCCTCAGTAATGGATAAGAAAATGAAAATAAACTATCTTCATTCTTATCATGAGGAATCCTTGAATTTTATGGAAATGGCTTCCCAATGGTTTCTCTGCATTTTTTAAAAATAATGAATTTCTTACAAAGGAGGTGCAGATTACTTATTTTAGTTTAAATCCACAGTGTTATTTTTAGAGTTGGAGCAGAGAGTGATTGTATGCTATTCACTACTATTTCCAGAAAATGTCAGGCCTTAAGAAATTGACATTTCAAATTTTCTGACTTCAATTGTTTTGCATTGCTTTTAAGTATTGACTGAACTTATCAAGTGAAATATCAGTCAGAGTTGGTGAACACTCAGTTGCTGTCGTGCTAACTAAAGGCTTTAACCTTGGGAAGCAGAGATTAAAAAGATAACTTTAGATGAAAGTGGGGGTTCATGAGAGTGTCTCTGAAAAAAAAAAGGTTCAAACTACTAAAAACTGGATTAGGTGTCTCCTTGGAAAAGATTTTAGCTGGGGGGACTATCCGTTAGGCTAGTTGCCACTGTTTGCTCCCATTGAGCAAGAAGGTTCAAATTGACTTCAGATCCTGTCATTGATACACACACAGGAATCTGTCGAAGAACCTTTGAGGAGCAGAGATACATGGGTACAGAAGGCCTCAACCCAAATTCTCAGAATATGAGGGGAATACATTAATTGGACTGCTAAAGATATTATTTTATGTTCCTTAGAGACAACATTAACTCTAAAAAATTTTTTTTCTGTTGCTTTAGGAAAAAAGCAAAAATGAAGGAAATGTCAGAAATATGCTGTAAATAAACCATTTACCATTGAGGAAACAGCCAGTCATTTACTCAACAAGCATTTATAAGCACTGGTGCTAAATACTGGAGATAAAAAGATGAATGAAGTTTCTCCCCTCAAGCAACGTGTAGCCTGTAGCAGAGGAAACTGCGAAACAGTGTTTTAGGGGATGTAACAGAGGCATGCATAAGGCATGGAGACAGCACAAAGAAGGAAGCAAGTTTGTAAAGGTTGGTCAGAAAAGAATTACAGAAAAGCCCCTTGGGCTGCTTTTCAAAGGATGAATAGGAGTTTGCCAGTGTAAGCAATGCTTTCCGGATAGAGCAAAAAGCATACCAAAGCATATCAGCATAAAAACTTACAACTTTCACATCAATTCAATTCATTAGCTTTTTCCATAGCAGAACATTTTTTTACTTCAAGCCATTCCCCTTTAATTCACTTTTCTTTGTTTTAGAGATGTATGTGGTGGGTGGGGAGTGGAGGGATGGAGTATCCAATGGCTAGACAAAGCAATCTCACCATTGCGGAATCTATAGTACTTGGAAGACATCTTCTGTATCTATTCCGCCAACCTAGTTTCCCTAAGAAGTTCCTGGCAGAACCTTATGAATGAGATTATTGTTAGGGTTGCGGAAGGAGGTACACATAGGCCAAAAGTGGCAAGGGATTATAAATTTACTAGAAACCCAGTTCACGAAATTCATGCATGGGAGAAGGGGGTCCCTCAGCCCAGCCTGCACCCTCTCACAATCCAGGATTCCGCAGGGGATGTCCAACTGCCGGTTTAGGCCTGATCACACTCACAAATCCAGGACTGCTCACTTGCCTA
>NW_006287915.1:808250-808807 GCF_000327345.1 Myotis davidii | reverse complement strand
CCTGAACACCCCTAACCGCCTCTGCCTCAGCCCCTGCCGCCACGGCTTCATCAGGAAGGTTGTCCACAATGACATCCGGAAGGTCGTTTGGCTCTCTGATCTAATTAGCATATCACGCTTTTATTATTATAGATTAGGTCATCTGGATATCAGATGGGCTGAGCCCCAAAATGGCACCAGCACCCAGGGATGGGGAGTCAGAGGGTTTAAAGGACTCTAGGCGGGCTTTTTTGGTGGGAAACTGTCTTGGTGGGTCCAGATTCGTGGGGAAAGTCTGGAAGGGAAAGATAATGGTCTTAGCAAGTGAAATGTGGTTGAAGCGAAAGGGAATGTTGATTGTGAAGTGTCCGTTCCCAGGGGTAGTGGTATTGATTTAATTATTTTATCAGACCTAACAATTATGACCATTAGAAGAATAGCATTTTAAAACTCTTCTTTTTCTCAAAGAAAAAGGAAAACCCTCCTCTTTTCTTTAGACATATAGTTAACTTTTGATTATTCAGGGAAATGAGGATAAAAATTCAGATGGCCAAATCAGGAAAAATAGAAAAAAGAAA
>NW_006287915.1:807313-808233 GCF_000327345.1 Myotis davidii | reverse complement strand
GAAAGACAATGACAAAAAGCCCTAGCCGGTTTTGCTCAGTGGGAAGAGTGTCAGCCTGCAGACTGAAGGGTCCAGGGTTTGATTCTGACCAAGGGCACATGCCTGGGTTGCAGGCTCAATCCCCAGTAGGGAGCATGTGGCAGGCAGCCAATCAATGATTTTCTCTCATAATTGATGTTCCTAACTCTCTCTCGCTCTAAAATATATTTTTTAAAATATATTTTTAAAAGATTCTTACATATGTGTATATATTATATAAAAAAATAATATCCAATTAATTCTGTTTCTCTGGAGAACCCTGACTAATACAACTGCCTGCTGAATATTCGCATTGCTTTCAATGTTCAATTTTTGTATATTTTAGCTTGACTCGTGGCAAAAGTAGTGGTATATGTTCACTTCTCCATTGTCAAATTCATTTTATCAATGGTCTGCATTGTGTGTCCTTTGCAATGTCTTCTTATCTTTCATTAGTTCTTGATCATCAATGCACAGAAAACCTTCTGCAATTTGCCATTTGCTCTTGGTCGTAAATTACTTTTGATTTTGATATTTGTTTCATGAAGACACCATGATCTGTCTTCTGTACTAATTTTTCTTACTGCATTATTGATTAAAACAGCTCCCCCCCCCCCCTTTTTTCTTCTTCCCTGTTACCTACAAGGGCAGCTTTAACTCTCCTCAAAGAGCAAAATTAAACCCAAATTTAGGGGACATCTATAATACTTTCAACAATAAACATAAATTTAAAAAATAAACAAAATAGCAAAAATGCACATGGCAGAGTAATACTGAGGGGTAAAAGCTCTGAGACACACAGCTAAGGGTCAGAACTGCTTTTGCTCTCGTGAGTTTATTCCCTACGCTTAAAAAAGGCCTCCTCTTTGGTGTTTTGTAATAGCCGAGAAAGTTGTGGACCT
>NW_006287915.1:788916-807273 GCF_000327345.1 Myotis davidii | reverse complement strand
CTGAAATGTCACACGTTTTGAAATGCGCTTGTCCTTGTTTGACTAAGCAAGAAGACAGAGTGTCCTCTGGGAAGAGCCCTCTCCCTGCCACCCACTTTGGTTACACATGGACTTTAATAAGGCACCGGTGACCTCATCCTCCTGGCTTGACTCCTTGGCTGGGTTTCCAGAGCAGGGCTGTCAGAGCCTCTAGCTCCACCAGCAGAGATGACTGATGAGCTGGCCTTGGCTCTCACTCCTTTTTGCTGGTCCAGCATTTTAAGTCCTGGACAAACTGGCACCCAAAAGGAATTCCTAATACTAAATCTTTAAAAAGCTTCTCTTACTCTCTGAGGGCCTCTACTGTCCAAATGCTGGTCCTCAGGGAATATGCTTTATTGGTTCACCAAATCTCTGCCACCTGTCCTATATAATAAAAACCTAATATGCTAAATATCTGGTCGTCCGTTCAACCAATCAAAGCATAACATGCTAATGATATACTAAGGCTGTTCAAATGCTTGCTATGATAGGCACTGACTGCCAGGGGGCAGATGCTCCAACCAGTAGGTTAGCTTGCTTCTGGTGTGTGGCCGATCAGGACTGAGTGAGACACGCCAGACATGCCCTGGAGCCCTCTCATGGTCCCTCCCCAGCTGGCCAACCTCTGGAGTCCCTTCCGAGCCCTGATTGTGCACTGGTGGGGTCCATTGGCATGGCCTGCATCCTCTCGAAATCCAGGACCCCTTGGGGGATGTTGGAGAGCCAGTTTCAGCCTGATCCTGCAGGCCAAGCTGAGGGCCCCACTGGTGCATGAATTTGTGCACCAGGCCTCTAGTTAGAAATATAAGGTGATGGAGGGATTGATGCCAAGGAACCCTGCACACCTGAATTCTGTTCTAGAGTAAAATACATGCACAGAAAATAATACTGGTGCAAGCATGTTATATTTTGTTGGGGTCTGGCCAAGCCCACGTGCACACCCATGTGATCTAGAGCAGACCACATGCAACATGGTGAATGTAGTTTTCAAAGACTAGTCTGAGCTCTTAGGCTTTTTGTCTTTTTTCTGGCCTTATCAAGGAAAAGGCATCCAGAGCCTACAGCATGGCCAAATTCTTCCCTGGTGGGGGTAAAATGAGGGAAGGCGTGGGAGGAGCTGTGAATCTCTCCTGGTTAATAGCATCCCTGATTTATATTCTTTGACCTATTAGCCCATACACTTAACTTGTAGGCCCATCTTCTCTGGCCTTGTGGGATGAAAAGTAGCTGAAGGGTCAGTGTGAGTGGAACATTTTCCCTAAAACAGACTAACTTAAACCTTCCTGATAAGATGTCTCAGTGACTCTTCTGGCCCTTGGTCCTGAGCAAAGGTAGTAGAGAGAGTGGAACTTGAAGCCTCTTGTGGCCATCATGGTGGATGTTTTTCAAAGTGAGGTTGAAGACATGAAAATGGAACAGGACTTCTTATAATCACAACCACTCCTACCTCAGAGTGTGGCATAGAATGTGCTGCTCAAGTCATTTGCCTACTTGCTACCCCAGAGAAAAGAATAATGTCTTTAGTCTTAACCTAATGGTGACCTGAGGCAGTAAGAAATGTCAATGCAGTATGTGTTGCATTTGGAAACAAGGGATCCAAATAAATCCCACTCCCTCTTCATTTGTGTTTCTTTCTCCACTTTGGGACGTGAATCAAAGACATCAAAGATTTCGCACTGCCAAATATATACCAGACCTTAACACATATGCTGTGATAGAGGTCACCTTTTAATAAGAAAAGCCCACAAAATATTTATTCTCATCCCACTCTCTAAATTAAAATCTTGACCTGATGTACTTCTCTGCTTGTGTTGTTTTCAGAAGAGTCTAGACCTGAAATCTAATTATCTTGCATATTAGATCACTAATACTATTGTTATTCTGTCAATGCCTGTCTTCCTTTATAGGCTACATATCCATATGGCCTAGATTCATCTTTATTCGTGTGACTTAAGCCATCTTGATGAGATGCTCTAAATTAGTCCTGGAGAAAGTTCATTTTGATATGCAATCAGATTGAGACCTATTCTCCAATCTCATTGGAAATTCATTGATAAATATAAAAAGTCACCTGTTGATTGAAATATTATCACTGATTAGCCACTGTAATTAGGGAATAGTACCATCACTGATAAGTGAAACAACTATCACTGATTCTCTTGTGTTTATTATCTCATGATAGTAGTCTGAAACACCACCCTCTATATAGTTAACACAAAATCCATTTTAAGTATTTATGAAAGTAAAGGCTTAATAGTTTCCATTAATTACAAGGTCAAAAATGAAATGTTTTAATTTTAGCTCTCTATCAAGTGCCAACAAGATGTCAGAATTTGTTCAAGCCTAATTTGATATTGCTAATCCCAGTTTACATATGAGGACATAGATGAGGCACAAAGAGGTGCCATAAAATGTTCAGCATCACATACAGAGTAAAGCTAGCTTTTGAACTTAGAGAATTTGCTGACATAAACTATGTTCTTAACCATTACATAAAACTATACATCTCACTAATACCCTCCCTCAACAAGGCCCTAAGGTCCTCCCTTTTGCCCCCTGCCTCCTCACTCTATTATTTTAAGAGCTATGGACATGTACATAGCTCTGTCTAAAAAAGGTTGATTGCTTTTTTTCTGTGATGGATTGGCTATCTAAATGTGAAAAAAGAACTAATACTTCTAGCCCTAACCGATTTGGCTCAGTGGATAGAGCGTCAGCCTGCGGACTCAAGGGTCCCAGGTTCGATTCTAGTCAAGGGCATGTACCTTGGTTGCGGGCACATACCCAGTAAGGAGTGTGCAAGAGGCAGCTGATCAATGTTTCTAACTCTCTATCCCTCTCCCTTCCTCTCTGTAAAAAAAAGAAAAGAAAAGAATACTTCTAGAAGAAAATTTAGGAGACTACTTTTTTAAAAATATATTTTTATTGATTTTTTTACAGAGAGGAAGGGAGGGGGATAGAGAGTTAGAAACATCAATCAGCAGCCTCCTGCACACCTCCTACTGGGGATGAGCCTGCAACTAAGATACATGCCCTTGACCAGAAATGAACCAGGGACCCTTCAGTCCGCAGGCTGATGCTCTATCCACTGAGCCAAACTGGTTAGGGATAGGAGACTACCTTTATGGGTTGGGCTAGGTAAAGACTTCTTGAGACACAAAGAACAGCAGCCATAAATAAAATGATAAATCTGGCTATATAAAATTAGGAATTCTTTTCACCAAAATACATCTTTAAGAGAACAGAAAGGGAAGACAGAGTGGGAGAAGATATTAGCAATACTTACAACTGATGAAGGATTCTTATCCAGAATATAGAAAGAACACTACAACTTAATAAGAAAAAGCCAAGTGACCCAGTAGAAAACTGGGCAAAAGACATAGACAGGCACTTCACAAAAGCAGTCATTAAAATGGCCAAATAAACATAGGTTTACTTGTTTTAAAATCTACCAAGTCCGTGGAATTCTCAACTCAGATCCAAGGATCAGAAAATCCAGAAAAGTCAAATGCTGTGAGGATGTTGCCAGAGAATCAAGTATAAATAAGACAGGATTTGTGTCTACAGGCCCAACTCATTAAAATACACAACACAATAAAGTGCAAGGCATAGGTGTAAAGATAAGGGGTAAAGCTCATGGTGGCTACATAGCTTAATTCAGAATAAAAGAAACAAGGATGCTGCAGAGGAGGTGACGCAGCTGTACCCTGATAGGTGATCAACTTCAGGAGCTGATAATATGCACCTCCCACTTTGAGGGGTGGTGGGAGAGGAAGGAGGACATAGGAGCAAGTCAGTCAATTCTCAAACCCAGCCGGCATGGCTCAGTGGTTGAGTGACGACCTAGGAACCAGGAGGTCATGGTTTGATTCCTGATCATGGCACATGCTCAGGTTGCAGGCTCAATCCCCAGTGGGGGACGTGCAGGAGGCAGCCAATCAATGTTTCCCTCTCATCAATGATGTTTCTATCTCTTTCTCCTTCTCCCCTCCTCTCTGAAATCAATAAAAATATATTTTTAAAAATTCTCAAAAAGTGGCATCTTTTCAAAGATTGGTGAGACATGGAACTAGAAAACATCAGGGATCAGTCTGTAAACACTCAAAGAGGAAAGTAACAGCAGTTCCTATGTCATGAACTTACACCCACCACCGGTGGAACAGGCCCTGCCCTGGTCTGGCTCTGAGTCTCTGCTCCTTCTCCCAATTCTAGCCAGGCCTTTGCTTGCGGGCCACCAAAACAGATTTCTTCTGGTTGTTTCACGTTTTCTTCAGGGGTCAGATTTGACCTGATATTTTTACAACTCATTTAGGTTTTGTTTCTACATCGTTAGTGAAGCCACTTTTGTAGGTTGTTGGCCTTTAACTCTGGAAGCGTCAGGGCAGGTGGGATATGCACTATGATTTCAGCTAACTTATTCTGGGTGTGGAGCACAGAGTGCTGCTCCTTTAAAAAATTTCCAGTGTGAGGCTTCCCAGAAAATACTGTCAACTGGTGGGCACGAATTTCAAAGCTCTTTTATCTCTGGTGTGGGGGCGCTAAGGTCCGCCTCCTTTGCTGTCAGTCATTCCAGTTCAATGCACCATAGCTTTGCTGTTTCTCAGAAAACAGTGAAACCCTCCTGGAGCCATTCTGTAAAGACATTTTTAAAAACCACAGAAACCATTTCATGACTTTCCAGAGAAAATAAGCCATTTGCAATTGGGCCTTAAATGGAATCACCGGGACACTCTCCTCAACCCAGAACCAAGTACAGGTGTGTGACATGTTTGGCTCCGATTCGTTTAAGTCAGTGGTTCTCAACCTGTGGGTCGTGACCCCTTTGGGGGTCGAACGACCTTTTCACAGGGGTCGCCTAAGACCATCCTGCATATCAGATATTTACATTACGATTCATAACAGTAGAAAAATTACAGTTATAAAGTAGCAATGAAAATAATTTTATGGCTGGGGTCACAACATGAGGAACTGTATTTAAAGGGCCAGCAGGTTGAGAACCACTGATTTAAGTTGTAAGGATTTGAGTAGACTATCTTTTCTTTTGGCATTTTTCAGGGAAGGAGTCACTATAGACTGACTCAAAATAACAACTCCCTTCCTTAAAATTTCCTTATGGTTTTGTATAGGGCAATGGGGCACTGGAGAGAATTACAAGACCTAATAAAGATTTGAATTGGCTTTCTGAGGCGGAAAGGAAACTTAAAAAGTTAAGGAAAGTGAATTAAGTTCTTCAACAGATTAGAAAGCACCCCATGAAAGATATTGGTGGATGGCTGTAATACTAATAGTGGGGTGAACAGCAAGTCAGCCTTAAATTCCACCCCAGCCTACATGCACATTCTTTAGATGTGTGGTTTTAACTGTAGTCCATGGACCCCTAAGGTTTTCCTAGGGTCCAGGAGACAGTGTCTCAGGGGTAGAGCTACTAAACTTGGGCATGAAGTAGATTCTGAGCTCTCGTGTCCCATTTCAACCACCATGATCTGGCTTTGTATCTGTTTTACATACTGGTGTTCCCTGTAACATTAGTTTGAAAAAAATATATATGTTCAAGAGAGGGGGAGGGGAGAGAAGAGTTTGGAAATCATTATTATGCATCATTTCTCTCAGCATCATCTAAGAATCTCTCCAATGAACCTCCAGCTCTTCACTACAGTGTGGGAACCTTAAAACTGCAAGCACCCTACTTAGACATGGGCAAGCAGGGCACCTGTCTAAGACCCTGTGGCAAAGTGTTTTAGAGCGCTGTTCTCGAAGGATTCTGTCTCCCCTAGTGCCTGGGACTGGCTGGCTCCAGCAGTGCCATCCAGGTGAAGAACCCCTAGTTCACATGGTCTTTGGTCCCTGGTTCCTCCTCAGAGTTCTTTCTGAAACTCTATCTGGTATGGGTGGTTGACCAGTTGCCCCAAGGAAGTCTGGAACTTGCATCTGTGGGTTGTTCCGGAGTCCTGTGGCTGGACCCCAACTCCAGAAGAAGTACAGACTGATCAGCACGTTGTTCCTACTGGGCAGGGTGGTATTTCTTTCACAGGACTGGTTAAGATTCAGGTGCCAGAGCAGTGCTGCCACTCACAAGAGGGACTCCTGTACCTCCAACCCCTTGTTGTTGGTGCCCAGGACAGTCACCACACTCCTTTTGAGGCCATGCACCGCATGTCAGGAAGTCCTCCAGCGGGGACCAGGCCCGTCTCTTCCAAAGGCTTTTGAGATTGTTGCCATGCAATAGCAACAGGCCCTCTGATCAATGTCCTTTCTTTCCTCTGATTGATATGATGACATTGCTCTCGCTCAGGTTGGCCTTAAGGCTTGTCAGATGAGGGATGGCTATTCCTTGAATGAATGGAACTATGCTTTTCCCACTAGGCCAACAGGCTCCTCTTCTATCCATATTGGGGGTGGCAGTGTGGAAGGTAGAAATATGTTCAACTTTAATAGAGATGATATTCCACAAATGCAGTGATTATGGCCTAAAGAGTTCAAGAGAAAGCATGCTTGGAATATGTGCTATTTTATAGTTAAGGTATACAATTCTGGACAATAAGTATCACATGCACAGAAAATGAGTTATTGCTCACAGTTCCTTGCATATCCTTGGTAAGAATTGCATGTATGGCCAGCATTAATGCACGGCATAACGAGCTCCGAGAGGGTCATTGGAAGCCACTACTCACAGGCAGCATGGAGGGTGGTGTCCCATCAGTAATGAAGGAACCAGTTAGGGAACTATAGGAGCAAAAAGATCTATATTGTTCCTATACTAACAGCTTACAAAGAGCCATGCACTGTGAGCAGTGACTGCTACATTTTTCTTGCAGTGGAAGATATGAATTAGCCAGGAAGAGCATATTTAACAATAAAGAGCATGAAGAGAGAGTTCCTGGACTTGAATAAGAACAGCTGGGGCCTGGATACTGCAAAGAATCTTTGCAAACACTAAGTGGATAGAAAATACTTATAAGTGCCTCTGCTCTACCTTTTTTCTAAATCTTTCATGGGCCCATAAATTTTATAATACATTTTTAATCAAAATTTTTATAGACAGCCCTCCCCCCAATATTTTGCCCAGTGACTCATACACCATGGACAGCTCTGCTAAGACTCTTACCATGTCTTTCCTGATATTTTGTAATAACCTCCTAATTGGTCTGTTTTTTTCATTCTCTACACTTTCCAGTGCATCTTCCAAACTGCCAGAGTGCTCCTTCTGAAATGCAAATCTAATCGAGTTTTTTTTTTTCTTCTGCTTACAACCTTTCAATAGGGAACCAAATTAAATTCTTTGGCTTGGCATATACTTTCTTCCTTCATGGTCTGGCCCTTCCTGTCTCTTTCAGCCTCATCATCTACAAACCTCAATAGCTACTCTATGTTCTAACTATGCAACTGGCTATTTTCAAAATCCTCACTGCTCTTCAATGCTCTGCCCTCTTTGGGGATTTCCTTACCATCAGTTGTCTCTATAAATGATTCCTACATGTCCCACAAGATCACTCAGACTCCCACCACCACCTCTCTGAATGCCTCCTTCCACCCCACCTCTCCCAGGTGGCCAGTGAAGCCAGAGGAAAGTGGGGGAGAGAGGGTATGGTTGAGACCAGAGGCTGTGGAATACAATTCACAGATATTTTCAGAGGATTTTGTTCTGAGGGAGTTGGGAATCCATTGGATGCCCGAGCTCCGCGTCCTCCCTCCCACCCCATGAAAAGCTCCTTCTAATATTCCATCCTTCTGTGGCTTTTCCAACTCTGAATCTGAGCTGGCTGTATGACCCAGTTTAACCAACACAACAAGGCAGAAGTGACATTGTGCCAACTTGTGGGCTTAAGTTATCAGAAGGTGTGGCAGCTTCAGCTTTTGTGCTTTGAAAACCCCTGGGTGCCGTGTAGATGTTCAGCCTCCAGTGCTGGAGAGACCGCGTGAGGAGGCCATGCGGAAAGGGAGAGGCCTGAGGCTACATGGGAGGGAGCAAGAGACCCAGCCACCAGCAGCCCAGCTGAGTCCAGCTTCCAGCTGTCCTTGCCAAGGGCCAGACTTGTGAATGAAGCATCTTGGATGTTCCAGCCTCATCCACAGCTGCAGGAAGGTCCTGTGAGACATCCACCTAAGCCCCAGTCAATCCTATGGAATCACAAGAAACAATGAAAAGGTTATACTAAGCCACTAAGTTAACTGATAAATGAACCAGAACTTAACAGGTGAGAATGGGTCTTGGCATCAAGCATTGATGAGAAAATGTTGGGTAGAGGATGTACCCTTAGCAAGCCCCACATCTGGAATCATGAAGCAGGGAACGTAGACCAATTGGACAGACAGGGTGCAATCTAGGGATCCAGCACAACTGTACCCATACTCTCCCACTCTCTGTCATCCTCACCCTGTCAGTCCCACACTTGATCAAGAGAGATGAGGCATCAACCAAGTTCAGTGTCACATCTCTCTATAGCTATGCCAGGCAGTTGGGCAAGGTGACCATCCAGCTGGCAAGAAGCTACAGACAGGAAGCCAATGCTGGATGAGATGTTATAACAGAAATGGCTGAAGCCAACTACCAGTGAGTTCTCTGCTCTCTGGTCAAGGGCACAGATTTCATCCCAGTTAATTTGGCTTTATTCCATGGCCACAGACTAAACCTTTAACCCAGCCAGCTGTCCAAATTGGATTTGCTCCATTCATCTTGGAAAAGAGGATGAGACGCCATGTCCAAATCACAGCTTTTCTCAGGGAAATGCTGTGTTGTGAGTGAGCCCATCTGTAACAGTGGCATCTACAGAAAAATAACTGAGTTCTAATAGTCATTCACTCATCTCCTCCCTCCCCACATTCCAGCCTAAATTTGGATCACCAGTCTCTACCGAGCCCTCAGGTTTAAATTTTGACATCATTTTGAAGTCTCTCTTCTTCCCATCCCCTACACCCAATCTACACCTTGATATCACTTCTACAACATATCTCTTTTTATTCCCGCAGTTGTAGTTTAGGTACATACAGCCTACATGGAGGGTTTCAAGGACTTCTTAACTGGTATAGCAGTTTCTACTCTCTTTTTCTTCCTTCTCCAATCTATCTGTTACATCTCTGCAAGAATAATCTTCCTAAAATATATTTTGAGCATGTTATTTTTTAGCTCACAGTCCTTCAGTGGTTTTCTAATTCTTGCAACAGGACTGCAAACTCAAATACTTTCAGGTGATTTAAGTGTAAGATGGGACTAAATGTTTAGGAGGACAACAGGGAGCTGTGTAGACATGCTGGCAAGTGAGAGTCCTCTTCTGCAACCCAGGAAGAGGGCTCTCTAAATACTTGTGTTCAGAGAATGGATCCTGTGAAAGGCATTTGCATCCCATAATTTTAGAACTACTGTTCAGACCAAATGAACCACAAAATTTCACAAAACAGAGGCCAGGCTCTTCATTCTAATGGTCAAAGCTTTCCATTACTAGATTCCAACCTACTTTTCTACACCGACTTTCAATGTCAGTTTGTAGTTTAGAGATGGCATATATATAGCACATGGCTATTACTCTTCCATCCCTGGTCCATGGTAGATATTGCCACTGAACGTGGCCCTCTTTTCTGTTGGGCTCAGATACAATGATCTACAGAGCCGGATGGGCTTAGTGTGCCAGTTAAACCTACGTGCCATTGTGTGTAGCTCATTTCTGATCAATTCTGGCCCAGGCCGAATCTGCTAGGTTCACTTTACTGTACTTATCATGCAGACCAGAGCACCAGTAGCTATGATGCACACTGACCACAAGGGGGCAGATGCTCAACACACAGGCATGGAAACATGGAACAGACTGATAAATCTCAGAGGGAAGAGGGAGGTGGGGGGCGGGAAGAGATTAACCAAAGATCTAATATGCATACTAGAGGCCTGGTGCACAGACTCATGCACCAGTGGGGTCCCTTGGCCTGGCCTGCAGGGACTGGGCCAAAACTGGCAGTGTGACATCCTCAAAGGGTCACAGATTGCAAAAGGGTGCAGACCAGGCCGAGGGACACCCCCACCGGTGCACAAATCTGTGCACCAGGCCTCTAGTTTTTTAAACAAACAGCTTGGTTTAGGGGTTTTTCTCTGGCTGACATTCTAGTCTACCATCTTAGCAAAAGCAGATGTATTAGAAAGTCTCTCATTCCCATCACCCATCTCTACCCTTGTAATGACAAATCCAGCTCCTCGGTGACACCGCTCCTTTAGCTGGACTCATTACAGCACAGCTGGTTCACAGTATTCAGACTATAGGTTGTTAACATTGGGTACATAGATTCAAGCCCCATAGAAGCATCATAACTCAGGCTGGCAGTTGGATTTGGCTCACTAGTGTTTGCGGTTTGTGGGAGATGTTCATACTATGAAGCCTACATCAGACTGAGTCCAAGATTTCTCCTGTGAGTTGTTTAATCCATTAGGTAATCATTGCTTCCATTACTCGCGGTCCGCTTCACTTTGTTTCTATTTAATTGGGGCCTGCATTTCCTAAAGAGCCCAGTTTTCCTCTTTGTATGGCAAGATGCTTATATTTTCTTCTAAAGCAACTGACTTCATTCTTTGTCCTAAAGGAGAAAGTAAGACAGAGTCTAATCATATCACACAAACTCTTCTTCAAAAAACCCAAGGGAGGGGAAGCAGAAGAGGAACTATATATTTGACAACATACTTCATGGAGTCAGTTTGTCTTCATGGATGATCCTCCTCGGAGGTCTTCAGCCTGGAACCCGCTGTGGTGGATTCACACCTGCTCCGGGGATATCTCGCCCTAACAGCAGGTTTGGATATGGCACAATTTGAGATGATTGCCTATACAGGTTAGCATGCTTTCTGCAAAGCCCTAGAATGATTGGGTCCCTGGGGCAACCACTGCTAGTGATGCAGCAGTTATGGGAGTAAATGTGTGAAGTGGTTAAATGTTGCATTAGAGCTGGGAGCCAGGACATTATGGACCCCCATGGCTTTAGCCCACTGAGTGTCCTTTATCTGTTCAGAGTTCCTGGGTTTTGTTTGTTTATTTTTTACAAAAAACTTTGGAATAAACTCTGCTATGGACTGAAAACTTGTGTTCCCCCAAATTCATATAATGAAGCCCTAGTCCTCAATGTGACAGTATTTTGAGGAGGGGCTTTAGAAGGTAATTAGGTCACGAGGATGGGACCCTCAAGAATGGGCTTAGTGCCCTTACAAGAGGAGACACAAGAGACATGGTCTCTCTCTACCTTATGGGGACACAGCAAGATCATCATCTGCAAGCCGGGAAGAGGGCTCTCACCAGACATGGGATCTGCCAGCACCTTCATCTTGGACATCCCAGCCCCCAGAGCGGTGAGAAATAAAAATCTGTTGTTTACAAGCCAACAGTCTCTGGTAATTTGTTATAACTACCCGAGCTAACTAAGATATTAGTTATACTTGAAGAGAAAGAGCTAAAATCCATGCTAAGGACCACCTGCCAGGGAGAGTGATTTTTCCCATCAATTCCAAGGGGTAGCAGGAGGCAATATATGAGAATCCCCCCCAGCAGAATGGGAATGTGTTAAAGTCAGGTTTTTATCTTTAATAAAGACCAAGATACCAGGGAGATTGTGTTTTTAACGGAGGTAGCTTCATGAAGGCAGAACTTGATGGTTCCAGGAGAAATGAACCTTAAAACCACCCATGTTTCACCAAAAGCTTGTTCATCATTGGGATTTAGCTCAACACTGGGAGGGGAAGCCCAGGTCTAAGTAGTGAGGCATCCTGTCTGATCCTTGCTGGCTCAGGGACATACACTGCTCCCAGGACCGGAAGTGGAGGGCGTGCTTCAGCTTCAAGGTCCCCAATACACATGGAATTGAACTTCATAAAAACTCATGAAGGATTCTAAAATAAATTTTTATTTTTATCAATATTTTTTCCCAATTTAATTGATACAGTCACTATATTTGTGGAGAAAAAAACATAACTTACCAATGAAAGATACTATGTCATTCTTACTACCACCTACCCACCCCCATAACTCTCTGTTTGATCATTTGATAGGATGGCTCTAGATTAGGGTAACCCACCACCCAGTAATGAGTTATGCCAGAAATAGCCTCCCAGCCTAGGACCTGTGGGCTAAGGATGAGGACATGGCTGGTAAGGGGAGACAGGAATCTGTGGTATTTTGTTGTAAGTATGTTGAAAACTGACAAAATAATGTCCATTTCCTAATCATCACAGGGTTTTTTCATAGTTAAGATTTTATTAGGAAACTAGAGGCCTGGTGCAAGAAATTCGTGCACGGGAAGGGGGGGAGGATCCCCTCAGCCCAGCCTGCACCCTCTCCAATCCGGGACCCCTTTGAGGGATGTCCGACTGCCGGTTTATCGCCCCACGCAGCCTGCTGCTTAGTTGTATGGTCGTCCCTCACTAACCCCTCTGCTGGCCTGGTCATCACTCACTAACCCCCCTGCAGGCCTGGTTGTAAGCAGCCATCTTGTGAGGGTGTGAGGGTTAATTTGTATATTGCCTCTTTATTATATAGGAATACTCAGAAAGACTGAAAAAAAATCACAAGACAGCAAAAATAATTAATTAGGACAAAGCATCGAGAGAAAGCTATAACACACAAGAGCAAATACAATTTCTCTCTTGGCATCAATAGTCGATTTCTTGAGACCTCTATATTTTTCAAAGCCACCTATTATTTTCATCATCCTTGAATTTATTTCCCAAGAAATACTTAGGTTTCTTACTTATTGCCTTATATAAAGTCAACAGTACATCTCCTGTGTTCTGTCTTGTCCCCTTTCCCCCAAATGCTGCTTGAAATGTCAAACCAGGGGATAGGGTGCTTGATGTTCTCTGAGTTACCAGGAGTACATAAATCATAAATGCACATCATTCATGAATTATTCAATTTCTCTTGTGCTTTCTGTAGGCTGGGGTAGCGGCTGCGTGTGCTGGGCGATGCTAGGCGGCTCCCTGTGCTCCGGGCTGTTGTGAGATGTGGGTGGGAGCCACGGGCAGTTTGGCGCACGGGGTGTCCGCGAAGGTGGCGCAGCCATGGCGGCGGGGGAGAGCATGGCCCAGTGGATGGTCTGGGTGGACCTGGAGGTGACGGGATTGGACATTGAGAAGGACCAGATTATTGAGATGGCCTGTCTGATCACCGACTCTGATCTCAACATTTTGGCCGAAGGTCCTAACCTGATTATAAAACAGCCAGATGAGTTACTGGACAGCATGTCAGATTGGTGCAAGGAGCATCACGGGAAGTCCTTCCTCTTGAGTTGGGGAACATTTAATCAATTAATTGATTCTCATCAAAATAAGTAAGGTTTCTTATTTATTGCCTTATTTTTTGATAAATCATCTCAAATAATATTTATATACTAATTTTCCATCTCTTAATTGATGGAAAATTTACCGATATCTGGATGTTGGTAAATGTTTCCCTCTACGTCCCGCGCGGTTCAGGGTTTCAATATCTGGAAGAGGAGCCGCACACAAATGAAATAGAAAAGACAAGAGATAATTTGGAAATATTGGGGAACCAGGCGGGTAAGTCCAACTCAAGAGGAAGGACTTCCACCCGTGCTCAGTCCGCACCGACCTTTTATAGTCTAAGGTAAACAAGGCAGTGGTTACCATAGTTACAGTTCTTGTGAGTTTCACCTGTTTTGATCATGTTTACACTCCCTGCACTTCCCTCAGCCCATTAGCTTCCCAGGTAAGGTCTGGGAAGTGTTAAAAGGTCAAGCCTAATTATGCTAAGAGGACTGAGTCCTCTAAGCTGGGACTTGTTTGTGGCTTTGCCAGCAGGTCAGTCCGAGGCTCAACCCTATATCAGTTTCCCACATCTCACCCTTTTTTTAAATTATTAGCTACTATAATGGAAATAAACCTTAAACATCAAGAATAAAACTCTGGCTATTAAAACAATAACAAAACAATGCCAATCCATAACCCAAAACAGTTTAAAACTTAAACATAACATTTTAAGAACAAAGAATGTTTAAATCCCAATTTCAATGTCCAACAGTTCTGAGTCCAAGTTTCAATGTCCGACAGTTCCTTATGTGTACAGGTCATCAATGATATTTCAGTTCTGGATGGTGGACAAATGGTGACAATGCAGGTCCGACCCTCTCTGGTTTGATCCTGGGCAACCTGCAGTACGCACAGCTGCTGACTGCTAGCATGGAAAAACGTCGTCAGCGTCTTCCATCTCTGGATTGTTTTTCCTCTTGTCTTCATGCCTGGAGCATTCCTGAGAATTCCTCTCTGTTGCAGG
Source organism: Myotis davidii (assembly GCF_000327345.1). Lineage (NCBI taxonomy): Eukaryota > Metazoa > Chordata > Mammalia > Chiroptera > Vespertilionidae > Myotis > Myotis davidii. The sequence goes on along the minus strand of NW_006287915.1, from coordinate 792,997 downwards.
AATCCACATGGTCTTGAAGTTATTTTCTGAAAACATACATATTCTTGACCGAAGGTTAAAGGGAATTTTACTTGGGGTCCTTTTTATATTTGCCCAAATGATTTTCCTTTGGCTTATTTTGACACCATGTATGTTTTTCATGGGTGTCTTGCTGTTAGCATTACAAATGAAAGAAATTTTTTCCAGATGTAAATTAGTTACAGGATATTTTTCCTTACATGGTATTTTTCCACTATCCTCGCTTTTTTTATTTAATTATTTTGATGCATATCAAAATCGAGTCCAAAGTACTCAAATCTTAGGTAGCTTCAGGTCATTAAAATAGCTGGTTGTTCAAGCTTATAGACAGATTTTCTTTAAAAAAAAAAAAACCCACACCAGTTTCTATAAAAATTCTTATCAGCTGGAAGAAGTATAGCCTGCTCTACACCTACCAATGCCACAGAAGTGATGCATTAGGCCACAGAGAACACAAAGGGCTGAGAGATACAGAGTCCTAATGTCGTGGGATACGTAGTTCAATTTTTAATGTGCATCCTGTTCCATCTTTGGGCTTGTAGCCCAATTCCATGGTTGTCTCAAAGGATATTTTCTCCTCTTCCACAAATGGAACACAGACTGTTCCCAACTTACTAAATTCCAAAGCCTCATTCAGAAGTTGTTTGGATGGAACAAATTAAACACATATTCCTTAAGAGACAAGAAGAGTGATTCTGTCTCCAGGAGAACTCACAGCTTATTAACCCACCAGGTACCAAAAATATAGACATAATAATAACCTAGAACAGCGATTTTCAACCATTGTGCCGCAAACATTTTTAAAGCATGCAGTACCTGACTATTTGGTCAGGGGCACTGACCTCTTTACCCTTAGATTGCCAAATAAAAAGAAATGACAACAGCCAATACAACACTAGCCATTTTGAATGAATCAAAATTATGCCTAATTTTTTAAAAAATATTTTTATTGATTGTAGAGAAGAAGGGAAAGGGAGACATAGAAACATCAATGAGGACAGAGAATTGATCGGATACCTCCTGCACACCCCTCACTGGGGATCGAGCCCACAACCTGGGCATGTGCCCTGACCATGAATCAAACTAGTGACCTCCTGGTTCATGGGCTGATGCTCAACCACTAAGCCAGCCGGGCCGAGCAATTATGCCTAATTTTTTTGTCAGATCAGCAAAATATATTTTTTTGGTGTGCTGCAGAATTTTAGTAAATAGTTTATGTGTGCCATGAGATGAAAAAAGTTGAAAATAGCTGACCTAGAGCATGATCAACGAATACATGCATACTTCTATGGACAACCATGTTTGGCATTTCAACTTGGGAGAGGAAGAATAGATCTCTTTTCATGCCCTCTTTGTTCCTGCCCTCCTCAAATGTTATGTCACACAGGTCTAGGGCTCTTCCAGGTAGGCCAAGACCCGAAAGAGTGGAAAAACAGCAAGGAGTCAGTATATATGGGTGCATCCATATGGAGGGTTGATTCTTAATTCTAAGGGTCTCTGAATTCGAAATTATGTTTCATGCATATTGTGTGCATATAAACGTATTTTCTTTTTTTTTTGAGTCAATTGTTGATTTCATTTTTTTCCAATATGAAAAACGTTTATCCTACCAAGCAAAAAAGACACAAAATGAGTGAAATTCTAACCTGCATTTTTGTTGTTTCACTGTCCATTTGTTAAAGAACATTGCCAAAATTCATAGATTTGGCAAAACATATGCTCAGATATTTAACCAAATATAGAGATAGCAAATGCAAATCTGAAAAAAGGCTCACCATAATGCAATTGAACAGTGATATAGCATGACAAAGTTACAAACATTCACCTCTCCTCTGACTTGGACATTGCATTATGAGTTATTGATGAAGATAAATGAAACTTATCTCCATTTTAAGAATTATGCACAATCCCTATTAGGCCAGTAATTCTGTAGCAATTATGCTTTCCCCTAAACCCTATTGTCCTACACCCAAGTGACCATCACCCATGGAATTGCAGGCATTAGGACACATGACCCTTTGCAAGATCTTTGAAAGTTATTCCCTTCAAAAGTATTGGCATACCCTGTGAACACTCTGATGACAACGGAAGTAACAGTTTCTGGCAAAATATTTCCCACCTTCACTGCAATCCTGAGGCCTTTCTCGTGTGAACTCTCTGATGATGATGCAAGTGATTGTTGAGGGCAAATAATTTCCCACATTTGCTGCATTCATAAGGCCTTTCTCTGGTGTGAAATCTCTGATGATAAAGGAGGCTACTGCTACAGGTAAACGATTTCCCACATTACCTGCATTCATAAGGCCTTTCTCCAGTGTGAAATCTCTGATGATAACGGAGGCTACTCCTACTGGTAAAAGATTTCCCACACTGACCGCACTCATAAGGTTGTTCACCAGTGTAACATTTCTGATGATAACGGAGGCTACTCCTACTGGTAAAAGATTTCCCACACTGACCACACTCATAAGGTTTTTCACCAGTGTGACATTTCTGATGATAACTCAAGTAATAGTTCCTGACGAAAGATTTCCCACATTCACTGCACTTATAAGGCCTTTCTCCAGTGTGAAGCCTCTGATGGTAAAGGAGGCCATTGCTAGTGCTAAAAGATTTCCCACACTGATTGCACTCATAAGGTTTTTCACCAGTGTGACAGTTCTGATGATCACTCAAGTGATAGTTCCTGACAAAAGATTTCCCACATTCACTGCACTTGTAAGGCCTTTCTCCAGTGTGAAGCCTCTGATGACGATAAAGGCCAGAGAGTCTGGTAAAATATTTTCCACATTCATCACACTCATATGGTTTTTCTCCAGTGTGAACTCTCTGGTGTTGAATGAGGCTTGAACTTTGGCTAAAGGATTTCCCACACTCATCACATTCATATGGCTTTTCTCCAGTGTGAACTCTCTGGTGTCTCAGGAGGACTGCCCTTTGGCTAAAGAATTTCCCACATTCGCCACACTCATGAGACTTTTCTTTAGAATGAACTCGCTGGTGTCGAATAAGGTTGGAGTGCTGTTTAAAGCATTTCCTACATTCACTGCACTCGTATGGTCTTTCTCCTGTGTGCAATTTCTGATGATGACGGAGAACAGAGATATTCGTAAAAGATTTTTCACATTCACGGCACACAAAACACTGTATTCCATTACAGACACCATGGTCCTGAGCAAGCGTCTGGTTGCATCCAATGGCTTTCTTGCTGAAATAAAACTGCTTTGCACATGCCCCGCACCTCAACAGTTTCAGGCTGTGTTGTGTTCCCTGCTGCTCAACCAAGTGGAAAATGTCTCTCAGGACTGGCCCACAACTCTCACAGGGGTGGCTCTTCTGGGAGGACAAAGCTACATTGGGTTTCTTTGCCTGTGACACTCTCACAGAAACATGCTGTTCAGTGGGTGCCTCCACATCCTCTGCTCCGCAGCAGCAACCTAGAGAGGATATGAGTTCAAAGTTCTCCAGCATCACTTCGAGGAACAGGTGTCTCTGAGCCTCATCAAGGAGGCACCATTCCTTCCGAGAGAAGCGCACAGCAACATCCTCAAAGGTCACACCAACCTCAGCTGGGGGCCTCTGTGGGTTGAACGGGGTGAGGGTGGCAGGAGAAGAGGCAGCCAGGGGCACAGTAGCCCCTGTCCCAGGCCCAGCACTGGTCACCCAGGAGGCTGGTCGGTGGGGACCAGGACTCCTGCGCTTTCTCATTCTGATATCTCCACCAAGACCCAGTGCTCAGGATGCTCTGACCCACTTAGGTGATCCTGAGAGAAGAGGAAATGCCCATCACAAGGAGAACACTGGAAGTCAACTATTGACTTTATTTATTTATTTTTAGAATATATTTTTATTTATTTAAGAGAGGGGGAGAGAGAGATAGAAACATCAATGATGAGAGAAAATAACTGACTGGCTGCCTCCTGCATGCCCCTGACTGGGGATTGAGCCCAAAACCTAGGCATGTGCTCTTGATGGGAATCGAACCTGGGACCCTTCAGTCTGCACTGCTCCAATGCTCCTCCACTGAGCCAAACTAGCTAGGGCCAACTTTGACTTTAAAAAG
>NW_006287915.1:780477-787885 GCF_000327345.1 Myotis davidii | reverse complement strand
ACTCTCTATCTCTCTCCCTTCCTCTCTGTAAAAAATCAATAAAATATATTTAAAAAATAAAAAAAAATAAAAAGGGCAAACAACTGCACTGCAAAGCTTTCTATAAGAACCTCAAAGAATTTGCATGAGCAAGCGTAGCTTAAAAAGAGCCAGTTACCCATGTCCTAAAGTACACTTGTTGCCTGGGTTTTGAAGTAATTTGCTTGAAATAAATAAACTCATGCTTTTGGCCACAGAAATACGAGAGAGTAGCTACTGATGAAAAGGTGTCTGGAAAGACGGACCTTCTCACAGAAGTAATTAGAGAGACATAAAATAACTTTGAGAGAAACATATTTTCTAGGACAAAAATTTTTAAAACAGATAAAAAAGAAGCAGTAATAAAAAAGACATTCATAACATTAAAAAAGAACACAACACTAACTATAAGGGAAAAGCATCTCAGTAAAAATGAAAATTAAATACATCATGTTTAGCTAAAAGTAAAAAATCTGAAATTGATGAGGAGTTCAACAGTGGCCAGAATTGGCAGCTCTCAGGAAGGCCCATGGAGACACATGTCACCACTTCCTCTAGCTCTAGTGCCACATCTGTCAGCTGTCAGCTGTCAGAGCACTGGCTCACTCCAACAAGACTTCCCTGAGGCTCAGCAACAGATGAAGGGAAACAGTTACCATGGCACTGAAGATAATTTTGTAATGACACAAAGTCCTGTCCTACCTAGGGAAGATAAGGCTCTGTGAGAATTCTTCCTCTAGATGTTCCCCATCTCCAGAGCAGAGAGGCCTAGATGAAACCCAGGGGTCACTTAATTGTAGGAGTTGTTTCCTCATATACCTTACCACATTTATTGTCAACAGCCTCCTTCTAAATGTAGACTTATTGTCTGCACAAAATGATAGTGCTTAATATGGAAAGAAAAACTCTGGAAATTTAATTTCGAAAAACATACTAATGGGTTGGTACACCCATCAGCACATCCTCAACAGGAAGGGAAAGAACTTCACAGGTGCACTAGCGCACAGACTACAAACTCCACCTTTAAGAGGGGGACTGACTCAACCCAGTTTGCCTGGGGCTGCTCTGGCATGCTAGTCGGCCTCCTGGGAAACCTCTCAGCCCTGGGAAATCTCGGACAACTGCCATTGGAGCTGCACAGGTCTCAGTGAGGCCCAGGGAAAGTGACTGGTTAGACTGCAGAAAATTTAGGTTCAGGCAGTAACTCGGTTCTCCTGGCTCCAGGGGATGGTAATTCCCATTAAACTAAGTGATGACATCATAGAAATCTGAGAATGATGAGGAGAGCCCAGCTGGTGAGGACCGAGCTTCAGGCAGGGAAACTGATACCTCATCATGCCCAGGATGTGATTTTCTCAGGAGGGAGGTCATCCTGACAGGTGAGAGGGAGCAGAGGCCACTGTCACATATTCCTCTACTCGGGCCTGGACATATTTCTGAGAAGTATGACTAGAACTCACCTGAGGAGTGTCTCATGGATCTTCTTGGGGAAAAAGAGCAGCTGGAGCTCAGGAAGCTTGAAGGAAGCACAGACAAAAATATTAACTTGAATACTTCTTCCAAATGTAGATTTATTGTATGTACAAAATGATAGTGCTTATTATGAAAAGTAAAACTCTGGAAATTAAATTTGAAAAAATATTAATGGATTGGTACAGTGGTACACTCATTGGCACATCCAGTTTGTTTTACAAATTCCTCATTTTGGGCCTCAATGAACTAGGAAAATGTTTTCATTGCATGAAAATGTTGATTTCTTTGTCCTCTTACTCATTGCAGTAATTTCAACTGTATACTTTGTGACATCTTTTTTTAAAAAATTTTAATACTAGTGGCCCAGTGCATGAAATTCATGCACATTAAAAGGGAATTAGAGAAAATACTTTAATATTGCTATTTGCCCTTTCTCTATAATAGAAGTGTCAGAGATGAAAGAAAATTAGTAAAATGTATATGAAAATCTTCCTCCTGTCAGAGTCTGGGTGCACCATGGGACCCAAAGTCCCCGCCCACCTGCACGCTCCTTGAAATCACAGGAGACCCAGACCCGGCTGGCCTCACCCCCATTGGGCAAGATCCAGACCCGGCCGGCCTCACACCCATCAAGCCCTGCCAGGCAGGTGGCGCAGCCACAGGTCCCCTGGCCTGGAGCTTGGTAGGGGGTGTAGCCTTAGGTCCCCCGGCCTGGTGCGGGGTGGGGGGATGCAGCCGCAGGTTCCCCATTACACAGTTCTTAAGGCATTCTTAAAGCCCCACAAGATTGGGGGTGCACCTCAAGTCCCCCGGCGCACGCCGGGTTGGGGGCGCAGCCTCAGGTTGGGGGGCACACCTTGAGGTCCCCTGTCAAGCCCCACCAGGCAGGGGGGTGCGGCCTGAGGCCCCCTGGAAAAATCAATAGTTCAAAATATATTGTAGTCTTTATGTGTAATATGTGTGGTAAAATCTCACCTAGGATATAATATTTTATTGGCCTGATTTAAAAAAGGATTAATTGGTCCACACCAAATTTTTAATATTAAGACTGGTTTAAATTTAATGAATATCTTTTAGAATAATTACAAAAATTGTGTTGATAAATGTTAATCTAAGAAACGCTGGCTGTTTACTTTTTGGTAAATTATTGAAAAATTAAGGTTTCTAAGAATGAAGAATTCTAATACAATTAAAAAGGTCTGTACAAATCACTGATGGTGTGACAGAAAGAAAGAATATTGGAATGGAGATGCTTAATGGAAGGACTGAGGCATGGTTATGCATTTTGAAGGAAAAAGAAGGTGGTTTCTAAAGGTGGTTATTTTTGAAAATTGTAAAAATATTTTTGAAAGTTGTAAGAATGTCTGTGAAAATTATAAGAAGTTTATAAAATAAAAAATGTTAAAAGGAAATTGATTAAATGATACAGGCTAGTAAGCCAGGGAAACTGAAATATTAAAACAGCAGTTTGCAACCATCTAGAAAATGCTGTCTTTCCTAAACCAAGGACACTTACAAGTCAGTGATTTACATTTTGCCTCCCTAACGAAGGGTAAATAGCTTATGCCGAAGTTCTCAGGAAGACAGATGGGAGAAATCCAATTAGTGTCACTTGCTGTCCACACCCCAGGACAAATGAAGTTAGAAAATAAGCCTTATTTTGGTCAGTTCTTTTCTAGTAAAATAATTATGTTATATTAATCAAGTATTTAATAAAAAGATCATCTTTTAATCATAGGAACTGAAGTTTGCTGGCCTATGTTCCTGTCTAATACACTTTAATATATAATTTTTTGGTAAAATCAAGTTTGACAACCTTCCTAGGGTTTGAATTTTAAGAAAGGTGTTTTGTTTTGTTTTTACCTAGATTTGGCTGTAGGTGATTCCAATAGGTCCTGGAATGCCTCAAGATCTTCCTACAATGGAAATGAGGGACCAATTTCTTAAGAACTGTGTACTGAGTATCTCTTCTACTTTAATCTCTCTCAGGTTAGAAGGCCTCCTGACCCAAGGCCCTCTTGAGTTTCTGGTTTATCACCATCGACCAGAAGACTACGTTTGTTCTAATTAAGATTTGGAAGGGAAGCAAGTTGGAACCCTCCTGAGAAGGACCTTACTTTCTTGCTTACCACAGAGACTGCTGTTCGGACTGCAGAGCGAGGTTGGACCCATCACGCACGGGTTGACGGCAGACACACCTCAACCTGAACAGCCATACCAGGACATATCTCCTTGAAACTGATTTTGAAAACTGTGAGCTGTCTTAATAACCATCATGTACTGGGTTCTATTTGCTTTGGGAATCTGGCAATTTCAGGGGCTTACAATGTGGGCTGGAGAAATGTGTACAATCTGGATCGTGCTTACCCAGTTATTGGTTATAGATAACTTGAATGACTTGGATATTTCAGCCTTTAGGTGAAAAGATTGGCTAGGACTAGATTTAGGAGATGTCATAGGAACAGTGATGGGATGTCACATCATCCCATGTCTTAGCCAAGGGTTAATCGAAACCGCATTGACCTGTGCTAGGGGGAGGGACTGAGGCATGGAAAGGTTACCGATTGTATTAGGGTCCGCGATCATGGCAGAGAAAAATTGCTAGATTGTCTTAGAAAAACAATGTATTATGATTCAACCCAGCCAGGTGTGACTCCGTTTACTTCCCCATTCGTACTTGTAAACTTTGTGTGAACCCTGCATGCTTTGTAGTGTTGCAGATAAAAGGCTTTGTTGTACCCTCGGTCTGCACTGCAGGCTGCGAAGCCCCTACTGGAGGGATTCGCTGTCATCAGCTGGCCAGCTTAATAAAGGCTCTTAAATTTAAATTCTGTGTCAGTGGTCTATCTCGCTGAGTGAACCCATAACAGACCAAACAGCAACTTAGTCTTCTAGACACTGCAGAGCAGGAGAGTCAATGGATGTCAGCCGAGTTTGAAGAGTTTAAATAAAGAAAAGGGGGGAATTGTGAGAATAAACAAGTCATCTTTTCTGTCAAAGAAGAGTGTAGACAGCCACCATTTGGGGCTTCCTGACTCAGCAGCCCATCTTGAAACGGCAAAGGCCAACCCCTGCCTTTGAATTAGCCAATTGCAAAAGACTGTGGGCCTGAGCTCCAATCAGGAACAAGGGACAGGTCAAGTGTGTCAGGGGTTATAAATTCCCGAGGAGCCCCCTGTGTGCCTGCTGCTTCCAGACCACGTGTGCACACCCTTCTAAAAGGAGGTAAAGATGTTTGCCTTGCTGCCTGGCTCCCCAGTATGTTTTATATTCCACCAGGACCACTGACTTGGGGGCTCGCCTTACTTCCAACAACACTAAGCATACCTGTCCTCTATAACCTGTTTCCACTGCCAAATCTAAAGCTTTCCTGGCTCCAGTATAAGTGGGACACAATGTACCCACACACCGCTCTCAGCCAAATCCAATGCCCTCATTAGGCTCTCAGTGTTCCTGGAGGCATCGCAGTGGCATGTGACCCAGGGGGCACTCCGCTCGGGCGGAGACTCGCTTCCCTCGGCCTTCAGAACACCTTTCCTCTGTCCTTCTCTTCACTCTCGACTTCTCTTCCTCCCCGTCCCTCGTTGCCCAGTGCCGTTTGGGGTGCTGCCTCCCGCTGCCCCGCCAGATTCACCTGCCGCACTTCCACTTTGCGTCCCGCAAGGCTCCTCGGGCTCCTCCGGACCGGCTCCCGGGGCTCGGGGCTCGCCTTGAGCCTCTGAGGGGCCCGCGGCCGCCCCGCAGACGGTGAACAGCGGACGCGCACGGCCAGCGCGCACCAACTCCGCCAGGCGGGCGCGCGCCTCCATTACCTGGGAAGGAACAGGTGGGAACCGGAAGCTCCGTCCTGGAGACCCGCCCTCGTGGGCGGGGCTACCCCGCCGCCGGGTGGACAGGCAAAGCCCGACCCCGCAGGCCAGGCTGCTTGAGGCGCTCAGCGAGATCCTGGGGCTGTGGAGACCGGAAGGGGAGGCCCCGTGGTGGGGTCCCGGCCTCGGGGGCGGTGCTACCCCGTCGTGCCTGGTCAGAGGCCAAGTCCCCAGCCCTGGTCTGTTCAGTGGGTGCTGGTGGCCCGGGGTGTGGTGGTTAGAAATGCTCTTGACAGGCGCCACGGGAACTTGAAAATCGCTCAGCCAGGCAAATGTACTTCTTCAAAAGCGCGCAAGGCCGACAGAAACATGTGCCAGCCAGGCAAAAGCCTATAAACGTATTTTCTAGCAAGATAGCCTCTTCCTTTCATTCGATTCTTAAAAGGATCTCAGACCCTCAAGCTAAAAAAATATAAACAATGATGGGATGAGACTTCTTATCAGCACATCCACTCAGCATCATTCCTTCATTTTAGCCAGTCTCCCAAAACAGACTAAGTGAAAGGTTCTCCAACTCTCTGGGCTCTGCTACTATCTTATTTTTAAATCAAAGTTCCTTTCCTGTGATGCACTAGAAAACAGGGCCTTCTGTTCTGGAAGCAGTTTTTAAAAGTTCTTGCTGCCTGTGAAACCAAAGCTGGAATTGAAAATTTCTTTCCAGTCTCTCTCTCTCTCAGAACTCAGATAAGACCCACTTCATTTCAGTGGAACATGCTCTCAAGCCTCTGTGCTGTGTGTGTCATGTGGTTTGCTTTTGGAGTGTGTCTGTCTGTCCCGACAGTGAGAACCTGTGTGGTGTCCTGAGGTCTGGAGGGTGGGAAAAGGTGGAACGGAGAAAGAAGTCAGTCTAGGTAGCCGGAATCAGTGTTGCAGAACTAGAGACTCAAGCTGTTCATTCATTCTCTTATTCATTCTGCTTAGTTTCTGAGCATCTATACTATGTGGAGAATTATGCTGGGCTCTGAGGGGTGCTAAGAAGAAAAGATCTGGTCCTCTTCCTAAAGAAACAATGCCGTGGAAAGATAGACATGCAAATGAACAATTACAAATTAAATGCAACTGCCACAGAGTAGGTATACACATTTAAGCAATGGAAGCAAGAAAATATAAATACTTAATTCAGTTCAGTTGGGGTGGTGGTTGCAGTGTGAGATTCTATTCTGAGAGGAGATAAATTGAAGCCAGGAATATGCAAAGGTTTTAGTTCCAGGGCAAGATGCTGGGGTTGACCAGATCACCTTGAGAGTGAACTAAAGAATTATGCTTGGGAGAGTAAGTAGAGTTCATCCCAGATTATTTTATTTGGACTTTTGTGAGAATTATGTTTGCTAATATCATGAGTGTAAATCAGAGGACTTTAAAAAAAAAAGCTAACAATTATTGAGCATCTACTATGTGTATAAGTACCAAACATAGATTTAATTTCACAACAGTCTCCTAAGGCATTACCCTCTGGACTAGTCAGGGTTCTTCAGAGAAATAGAACCAATAGCTCCCCCATTCTGTGTATAACTTGCATGTGACTTTATTGGCTTACTGGGGAGGTCTCCCCTAATAAACCTGGCATTGTGGAAAGACATAAACGTGTGTAAGCTACTCTTTTTAGGGACATTCCCTTGCTCACGACAGTCTGATTGGCTGGTGCTGCCAAAAGCTGGTCCATCCTTGCTGCTTGACACAGTCTCTTCAGGGAAGAAACATCCACACAGCATATGTTTCAAGGGACCTGACCTATATGGCATACTGTTCTTAATATGTTTGCTCCCCTTCTTAGCGTTATGTGTTCTAACCAGGGCCACCTCCCTGAGAAAGGTTGTTTCCCCAGGTGGGGATGTTTCCCTGGAGTTAGGAATTAATGGGACTAGGAAGGGAATAAATCAGTGAAACCCCCTAGTGTTACAGAAATACCGTGTACTACTTCTGAAGAACTTAGACTAAGACTGTTGGCAATAAATTTGGGACTTGCTAGGCTCCCAGGTTTCTACCCACCAGAGAAAGTACCACAGCCTATGAAAACCTGCTGACTCAGGTCAGTCCCAAGGAAGAAC
>NW_006287915.1:766154-780419 GCF_000327345.1 Myotis davidii | reverse complement strand
AAAAAGAACCCAACTATGCTGATAACCTGAACACTGTCTCCATGTCCTTCATTCTTTGCCAACGCCGTCCACACTTGGACCGTTGGACCGTTGGGAACCCCTGGACCGTTGGGGCTGGACCCCGGCATGGTGCCTAGGCCATCCTTGGGGTTAAACATTTGAATCTCAACCCTGACTCATCCACTTAGTCACTCTGTTGTCTTACAGATAAATTTCTTAACTCACTTGCCTCAGTTTCTTTCTTAGTGAAATGGCAGGTGAGAATACTACTCAGCTTGCTGATATGATGTGAGGATTAAATGTGTGTAAATTAAGTGCCTGGCATAGAGAAGGTGCTCAAGAAATGGTAACTATTCACATTATTTAATGAGATCACCCTTGCAAGGCACTTAGCGTTGTGCATAGAGTAGGTGCTCCATAACGGTGAGATATCATCACCTCATTATTATTTAGTGGTTATTGACATCCTCTACCTTGAAAACCCCTCATGATTGAGAGGTGAAAACAAGTTACTTCTATCTACTAACAAAAATTCTGCAAATCTATGGCAGATATATTTCCATGGCTCCAATATCAGAAATGGGTAGCAATCAGAAATTCTCTTCAGAAGAAAATATTGTCTTGGGATGTACCTGTGTCTTTCCATTGCTAGTGGAATAATTTCATATGCTTTTGCACACTAAGGCAGAGTTGGCTGTTAGAAGACTCATTGTATATTGTCCATGTTCGAAGAGGGCAGGTTCAGGAAGGGCCTGATTGTGTCCAGATGGTTTGGGCCATTTATATGGAACTATGTCATCGGCATTGAATCAGGAAATTTTCAATTCCTCATCAACCAGGAAAAAAAGAATTCAAATCCTTCTTGGCATAGACTTGTAATTTGCACACCTCAGTCTGGGCCTGTAGAGAGCACCTGGGAAGGCACATGGGCCTTTCTTTAATTATTGTCAGCTGAAGCCAGTGGCGTTGTTGGCAGAGCCACGTCCTGGAAACACGTTTTGCCAAAAGGCAGGAGTGTTGTCAGCTTGACCTTCAGCCCAGGTGCCGGGGAGTAGGTTTTGTTATTTAAATCCAGCCAAGTACCAGGAATGAATACGACTGGGGCCCACCCAAGAATGCACATAATCTCCTTTGTCTTGACTTTTAGTAAAACTTACTTTTTTTTCTGTATAAAATAAACACGCTGTATTGGCTCTGGGTCTCTGTCCCTGTCCCAGTCAGAGGACAGTGGTCCCACCCGGGCCCCAGCTTTTTTCTTCCATCTCTGTGTCTGTCTCTTCCTTTTATTTTCTCAATCCCCAGCCGCCCCTACTCAAGAACCGGAGATGAAGAAGAGAAACATATTTACTTGGGCCCTTCTATAGAAAAGTGGGATGATCTTCCTGGGCCTCCAGCTCACTCCAGGTGACTGGCAATGCCCCCACCCCACCGCCATGACTCCTGGCACTGTGCCAGCAGCATTTCTGCATTGGCATCTACCTTTCCTGATGGAATGATCCTCTCGTACTTAGGTGTCCTATTTTTTATATATGTAATTGTCCAAAAAAAATAAATTATCAAGGATATTCTAATTACTATAAATTCTCACCTTTATTTTCACAACCCAAGTAAGGACCCTAAACAAATTCCCTCCTTTGTGACAGTGTTCAGAATATGCTTCCCCAAAATATGCCATCTTGCTATAGAAATGCCAAAAATGCCATAGAAATTTTTTTTTAAATTTGATTTGAGAGAGAGATCAATTTGTTGTTCCACGTATTTATGCATTCATTGGTTGATTCTTTTATTTGTTTGCTTTTTAACCCTCACCTGAGGAAATGATTTTATTGATTTTTTAGAGAGAGAAGAAGGAAGGTGGAGAGAGAGAAACATTGATGTGAGAGAGAAACATCTATCCATTGTCTCCCGGGACTCTCCCTGACTGGGAATCAAACCTGTCCCTTTTGGCGTACAGTATGACACTCTAAGCAATTGAACTACCCAGCCAAGGCCAACAGATAGAATATCTTTAGCTGAAGGAACTTGAGAAGCGTTATGTGCAGGAAAAATTTTCCTGACTTTCAGGACAGAAGCAGGACAGAAAACCTTATGTGAGAAATGCTCTCCCTAAACCTGGAAAAAAGCAGAAAACAGACTTTGCTCTTTCCCCAAGATTGCTACACTTAACTCATACTTTTTTCATCCTATCACATTTTCCACAACTCTCCACTCTTCATTAAACCTAGCATAAAACACTCAGCTTTGGCCACTTATCTGGGTTTTCATTTCCTTATGAAGGTTTCCATGTCATGTAAAAATTAGTTAAATAAATTGATAAGCTTTTCTTTTATTAGCCTGCTTTTGTTATAGGGGACCTAACCAAGAACTTAGAAGGATGCAGAATAAAGATATTTTTCCTCTTCTACACTTGCTTTCCTCACATTCCCAAGATGCTGACTAATTTATCTTCAACCAACTTATCTCCATGCTGAACACAATTCCTCATCAAAAACTTTTGATGTCTAGTATGTTTCATAGTTCAAATCATGTAGAATTGTCTGGTTTTTTAGAAAGGTAACATGGGACATGTACTGTGTTTTTAATAACACACCCAGCCCTGAAAGAGTAGCTCAGTTGGTTAGAATGATGTCCCAATACACCAAGTTTGCAGGTTTGATTCCTGGTCAGGGCACATACAAGAATCAATCAATGAATGCATAAATAAGCGGAACAACAAATCAATGTCTCTCTCTCTCTCCTTTCCTCTCTCTCTTTCTTCCTCTCTCTCTCTCATAAAATCAATAAACTAGGCCTGGCTGGTGTGGCTAAGTGGTTGAGCATTGATCTATGAACCAGGAGGTCACAGGTTTGATTCCTGGTCAGGGCACATACAAGAATCAATCAATGAATGCATAAATAAGCGGAACAACAAATCAATGTCTCTCTCTCTCTCCTTTGCTCTCTCTCTTTCTTCCTCTCTCTCTCTCATAAAATCAATAAACGAGGCCTGGCTGGTGTGGCTAAGTGGGTGAGCATTGATCTATGAACCAGGAGGTCACAGGTTTGATTCCTGGTCAGGGCACATACAAGAATCAATCAATGAATGCATAAATAAGCGGAACAACAAATCAATGTCTCTCTCTCTCTCCTTTGCTCTCTCTCTTTCTTCCTCTCTCTCTCTCATAAAATCAATAAACGAGGCCTGGCTGGTGTGGCTAAGTGGGTGAGCATTGATCTATGAACCAGGAGGTCACAGGTTTGATTCCTGGTCAGGGCACATACAAGAATCAATCAATGAATGCATAAATAAGCGGAACAACAAATCAATGTCTCTCTCTCTCTCCTTTGCTCTCTCTCTTTCTTCCTCTCTCTCTCTCATAAAATCAATAAACGAGGCCTGGCTGGTGTGGCTAAGTGGGTGAGCATTGATCTATGAACCAGGAGGTCACAGGTTTGATTCCTGGTCAGGGCACATACAAGAATCAATCAATGAATGCATAAATAAGCGGAACAACAAATCAATGTCTCTCTCTCTCTCCTTTGCTCTCTCTCTTTCTTCCTCTCTCTCTCTCATAAAATCAATAAACGAGGCCTGGCTGGTGTGGCTAAGTGGGTGAGCATTGATCTATGAACCAGGAGGTCACAGGTTTGATTCCTGGTCAGGGCACATACAAGAATCAATCAATGAATGCATAAATAAGCGGAACAACAAATCAATGTCTCTCTCTCTCTCCTTTGCTCTCTCTCTTTCTTCCTCTCTCTCTCTCATAAAATCAATAAACGAGGCCTGGCTGGTGTGGCTAAGTGGGTGAGCATTGATCTATGAACCAGGAGGTCACAGGTTTGATTCCTGGTCAGGGCACATACAAGAATCAATCAATGAATGCATAAATAAGCGGAACAACAAATCAATGTCTCTCTCTCTCTCCTTTGCTCTCTCTCTTTCTTCCTCTCTCTCTCTCATAAAATCAATAAACGAGGCCTGGCTGGTGTGGCTAAGTGGGTGAGCATTGATCTATGAACCAGGAGGTCACAGGTTTGATTCCTGGTCAGGGCACATACAAGAATCAATCAATGAATGCATAAATAAGCGGAACAACAAATCAATGTCTCTCTCTCTCTCCTTTGCTCTCTCTCTTTCTTCCTCTCTCTCTCTCATAAAATCAATAAACGAGGCCTGGCTGGTGTGGCTAAGTGGGTGAGCATTGATCTATGAACCAGGAGGTCACAGGTTTGATTCCTGGTCAGGGCACATACAAGAATCAATCAATGAATGCATAAATAAGCGGAACAACAAATCAATGTCTCTCTCTCTCTCCTTTGCTCTCTCTCTTTCTTCCTCTCTCTCTCTCATAAAATCAATAAACGAGGCCTGGCTGGTGTGGCTAAGTGGGTGAGCATTGATCTATGAACCAGGAGGTCACAGGTTTGATTCCTGGTCAGGGCACATACAAGAATCAATCAATGAATGCATAAATAAGCGGAACAACAAATCAATGTCTCTCTCTCTCTCCTTTGCTCTCTCTCTTTCTTCCTCTCTCTCTCTCATAAAATCAATAAACGAGGCCTGGCTGGTGTGGCTAAGTGGTTGAGCATTGATCTATGAACCAGGAGGTCACAGGTTTGATTCCTGGTCAGGACACGTGCCTGGGTTGTGGGCCCAATACCCAGTGTGGGGCATGCAAGAGGCAGCCGATCAATGATTCTCATCATTGATGTTTCTATCTCTGTATCCCTCTCCCTTCCTCTCTGAAAAAAAAAAAAGTTTTAAAAAATCAATAAATTAAAAAACACACTCAGTGGGATCTGGGGAAGCACCCCATAATTAATCACATTGATGTTTTGGCATGAAAACATCAATAATCAACAAAGACCATAGATAACCTTGTATCAAGTCTGGTCAGATTTTGCCACCACATGAGTTTTCCACAAATGTGTAAGAAAATGTTTTGTTTCGGAGCTTTTTTCACTTTGGAATCATGTAGATATAGGATTATGGACTTGCATTAACAATTTGGTTCATAAAATAATTTGGCAAGAGAACAATTCTTCCATGTTATGTTTCCTTCCAAATAAATGGTATCCTATTAGTTCTTCTCCTAGCCTCTTGCCCTGTGGCCTTGTACTCAGCCATTGGGGGAGGCGGAGCGGGAGGGGGTTGGGCAGTCATTAACTTGATTGGTAATCTTGGGAAAAAAAACTTCATGTTCCACTCAACCCCATCCATTCTGCCCTTAGGAGGGAGCAGGTATTCTGCTTTATTAGAACTTGGCCATCTGCTTAATTTAGTCATGGTCTCTATTTCAACCTCAGAATTTATTTATATTTATTATTATTAACTAGGGGCCCAGTGCATGAAATTCATGCACTCGGGTGGGGGTTGTCCCTCAGGCCAGCCTGCACCCTCTCACATACTGGGATCCCTCAGGGGATGTCCTAGTGACGGCTTAGGCCCGCTCCCTGCTCCCCTTGGGGAGCGGGCCTAAGCCGCAGTCTGGCCTCCCTTTGTGGGAGGTGACTGGGC
Organism: Myotis davidii; assembly: GCF_000327345.1. Lineage (NCBI taxonomy): Eukaryota > Metazoa > Chordata > Mammalia > Chiroptera > Vespertilionidae > Myotis > Myotis davidii. The sequence continues at coordinate 774,916 of NW_006287915.1, read as the reverse complement.
TGATCAGGGGAAGTCACCAGCCCCATCATCCCGTTGCTGCAGCCACTGCCAGTCAACCACAGCCAGCAAGGTTTTTTTTCATTATCCACTGAGCCAAACCGGCTAGGGCAGGATGTGACATTTCTTAGCCTTCCAGCAGCGGACCTTCATTTTTTTCACCAGGAGTGTGGTGAAAAACCCTAGATCACCTTTTTGGATTCTTATTACCCAAGTTATTAAGAATATTACCAGTGGCATACAGGGAGCTTAGCCAATGAGTGGTCAGAAAAGGTGTTTCCTCTGAAGTTCACACCAATCACCGGCTTAGATCCCTGGCCCAGGCCTGATGCCTCTGGCCCAGGCTTCAGGTTTGGGCAGGGGACCCCCCAGACCCCTCCAATTGCCGGCTCCACCCCCCACCCAGGCCTGACGCCTTGGCCAGAGGCATCACCCCGCATCACCCTCCTATCACCGGATCAGCCCCTTGCCCAGGTCTGATGCCTCCGCCAGAGGTGTCAGGCCTGGGCAGGGGACCCCCATCTCCCCTCATCACCGGCTTCTGGGCAGCCTCTGGGGTCTCACACGGGGACCTGGATGGTGGCTCTGGCACTGGCAGCTGCCCTGTCCCTCCCTGCCTGCAGTATGCAAATTAGCCACCATCTCTGTTGGTGGTTAATTTGCATATCTTGCTGATTAGCCAATGGGAAGCATAGCAAAGGTACGGTCAATTACCACGTTTGTCTGTTATTAGATAGGATGTTGATGATGTTTTGGTCTTCATTTGCCACCCTTTGTTTTGTTCCCTCAATTGATTAATAACTCAGATGAGAAGAGACCTGACCCTTCAGAGATTCCAGTGTTTGGTCCTTGGCTGGGAGTGTTAAAATATTAAAACAGTGAGATTTTGGTTAAGAAGGAGAGGATTTGGGGGATGCCATGACCTGTGGCTTTGGGGCTTGGATTTGGATGAGTGGGCAGGGCCTTCTACCTTAGTGGTTTCTAAAGATTTGTTTGTATTAGGACAGGCAAGCTTTTACAGTTGTGCATTTAACCTTGGCAGCTGGGGCGAGGGGTTTTAAGGAAAGCACAAGCTATTTAACCTTGGCTCTAAGAGGTACAGGTGGGATATCAGGTCCAGATGGGGTATCCAGGTGGGGTACAGAAAAACATGTCCTAAATGAAGCAACAGAACAAAACTTCAGAAAAAGAACTAAGAAAAAAAATGGGAACAAGTCCTAGACAGTTTGACTCAGTGGATAGTGCATCAACCCACAGACTGAAGAGTCCCAGGTTCAATTCCAGTAAAGGGCACTTACCTCAGTTGCAGGTTTAATCCTCAGCCCCAATCAGGTGTATGTGAGAGATCCATGTGTCTCTTTCATATCAATGTTTCTCTCTCTCTCTCTGTCTCTCCCCCTCCCTTCCACTCTCTCTAAAAATTAATGGAAAAATATCCTCATGTGAGGATCACATAAATAAATAAATAAATAAATAAATAAATAAATAAATAAAATGGAGGCAAGCCATCTATTAGATACATAGTTCAAAATTCTGGATATAAGGATGAACTTAGGAGAAGAATAGATGACTCTCACCACTCTTATTCAACATAGTACTGGAAGTCCTAGCCACAGCCATCAGACAAGACGAAGAAGAAGAAAAAGAAGAAGAAGAAGAAGAAGAAGAAGAAATAATATCTGAAAAATAAAATGGCAATAAACATATATCTGCCCAGCCAGTGTGGCTCAGTGGTTGAGCATCAACCTATGAACCAGGAGGTCATGGTTTGATTCCCAGTGAGGGCACAGGCCCAGTTTGTGGGCTTGATCACCAGTGTGGGGCTTGCAGGAGGCAACTGATCCAAGATACTCTCTCATTATTGATGTTTCTATTTCTCTCTCCCTCTTCAAAATCAATAAAACTACATTAAAAAAATACATATCTGTCAATGATTGAATCTAAAAAACAAAATAAGCAAATAAGCAGAAGAGAAACAGACTCATAGATACAGAGAACATTTTGATGGTTGCCAGATGGGAGGGGCTTGGGGGGACGGGTGAAAAAGGTGAAGGGATTAAGGAATATAAATTGGTAGTTACAGAAGAGTCACAGGTATATAAAGTACAGCATAGGGAATATAATCCTATATAATAAAAGCCTAATATGCTAAGTGTCCGATCATCTGGTCATCAGTTCAACCAATCAAAGCATAATACTGTATGCTAATGATATGCTAAGGCAGCTCAACCGCTCGCTATGACATGCACTGACCACCAGGGGGCAGACACTATGACTGGTAGGTTAGCTTGCTGCTGGTGTCCGGCAGATTGAGACTGAGTGAGACAGGCCAGACATGTCCTGGAGCCCTCCCCAGCTGGCCAACCTCCTGTGTCCTTCCCTAGCCCCGATTGTACACTGGTGTGGTACCTCGGCCTGGCCTGTGCCCTCTTGCAATCTGGGCTGAGGGACCCCCACCCCCAAAAGTGCACAAATTTCATGTACCAGGCCTCTAGTCAATAATATTCTTAATAACTATGTGTGGTGTCAGATCGGTAGGAGATTTACTGGGATGATCACTTAATAAGTTATATAACATCTAACCATTAGGTTGTACACCTGAAACTAATGTATAGTCTGTATGTCAACTTTAATTTAAAAATAATTAAAGAAAAAAGAAAGAATTCAGCAACTAGTAGGGGACAAAACATGACATTATTTCGTGAAACCAGTTTGTCAGGATGAACAGGAAATTGAATTGGGGGCTTTGGTGGTTTTGCTCCAAGAAGATGAATAACCTGAGCCGGATAACCTCTCCAGAGTGTCTGTGCCAACACGGAGAGCATAGCCTACGAGGATTCTCAAACTTGAGAAGTGGGTGGCTCATTGAAAATGTAGATTCCAGGATTCCGATTGCTTGGTTCCGATTTGTAGACTTACCTGGGGCCCAGGCACCTGCATTTAAACATGCTCTGAAGCTGATTCTGGAACAGATGGTCTATGAGCCACACTGTGAAACACAGATAAAGTCAGAATTCTTTTTTAATGATTAAAAGAAAAACATGTTACAAATGCAAACACTAGCACTTCCTCTAGGTCACAAGGTCAAATTCCAGGCCCCTGCAGAGCCTGCCTTTGTGTCCCACCCACAATTCTCTACTCATTCATGCAACCTGAGATCCTGACCCTCACCTTTTATGGCGCTCCCCAAGCCCAGGAGCTGCTCTGATGGCAAGGAAGGCCCCGTGGAAAATAGTCCAAAAGCTATTTTCTCTCATGCAAATAGCTCTGCTAGAACACCATGTAACTATTGTGTTGTTTTGTTTTTCCGTGAAGTGGTAGGAAACAGGGGAATGTGATAGTCCTTTTTCTGGGTTCAGGAAGGAAGAAAGCAGCTGACTGACATGTAAGTCTATGAGGTTGAATTTTTGCACATGCACGGCAACTTATAAAAAAAAATTTTAAAAAATACTTTCCCCAAACAGTTGAAATGTAATTACTTCTGCCAACATTTGCCATGTAATAAATTGAAGTGACCAAGGAAATATCTCCCATAACTGGTCATAGTATAAGGCTACTCAAGAAGCTGCAGGACATATAAACAGCCCTTTTCCAATCCCAAGAGGTGGGAGACAGACAACCAGTCCAACTGGTGCTCGACATATGTTTACAAGAACGAAGTCCGTTTTCTTTTTATCTTTCTTTTTTGGTCAAAAGTCATTTTCCTAAACTGTTGTTTTGCATGTATATGTCCCCCAAAATGAATGTGTTTGAAGGTTACGTAATTTGTCAGCTTGTTCCCGCTTACTCCGAGTTTCAGTTGTAATTGAAAGATGAGAACAACAGCTAAGGAGTACAAGTTCTAAAGAGAGAGGTGTTGGAGATGCCAGCTTAGGACTTGCTAAGAGTGGCCAGATGTGATCATGTGACCCTCAGCCTTTTACCTGCCTTCAGCTTGTCTGAGGAAGGAGAGATATTTGGTGGAGAAAAGAGGCTTTCTTTGAAGAGGGTTGTCCGCTAGGAGAATGGGCGCTGGACTGCCCCTGTACCCCACGCCAAGTGAAGGAAGCAGCCAGAGAACCTCTCAGAGCTGGGGGTGTGGTGTCAGTAGAGGAAAGGGACAGCTCACCTAGTCCCCACCTAGGTGCTCACTGAGATGCGGCAGTTCTCCTACCAGAGCCAGGAATCTACATGTGACCACAAGAGTTTGAGTGTGGACATGAAGACAGATGCTGCCCTCTACGGCCCCTGCTGGCCTGATCTCCTAGGTTTCAGTGGGGATGGGGAGTGAGGGAGGTGAGCCTGTACTATGTATTCAGGGGGCCAAGTGGACACCAGGGAAAGAAGCTGGCACAAGAGAAAGAACTGTGTGGGGAATAGACGAAGAGTGCATTAGACAGGGCAGAAGCCTGAATGTGGTCATAGAGAAGTCCTTCAAAGTACCTACAAATGTTCCTCACGAGGAAAACAAGCCAGCCTTTGAGCTTTTTCAAAGAGAGAGAAGGCATTGGATGGTCAAGAGAGATGTTCTAACAGTTGGTTTGATAATCACAATTTGCCCCTTTTCCTACCATCCTTCCTCCCCTCCACCCCTTTCTCCCACAGTCAATAGAATCCTGGAGGACAGGAGAGGATGTGGAGTCACGTAGACCACAATCCCCTTCCTGAATCCAGGGTCTGAGCATAGGTTAGACATGAGCTAGGGAAAGGGAAGAAGGTTTAAACTGGAGGAGAGAGCAAAAGTCTGGCCTGACTGGTCACATTTCCCAATTACAGGAAATAAGAGTGTTCTAATGCTTGGACAGGTAAAGCCACGTTGTCTGCCTGAGATACTATCTCAGGGGAGAGAAGGAAAAAGCAACAGGACATCTGACGTCAGTGATAGAGGAAAAACAAAATAACACAAATGTATACTCCCTGCTCGAATCCTCCTGAGTCCTGCCCACTTAGTAAACCAGATACCTTTGCAATGTGCACTGGCAGCAAAGGATAGAAACTGAATAAGGCCATTGCTGTCAGCAGATCACTTGCACAAGGAGGACAGGATCCTTATTGAGAAAAGAACCTGTCTCTTGTTTTCTGATTTCTCAGCCTGCACCAGACTAAGAAGAAGCTGGACCCACTGACTCTTTTGCCTTCGGGAGGTTTGTGTGTTAGAGCAGAAAGCAAAATAAGAGGAAGACAATTTCTCCTATTTTCTTGTGTGAAAGCTTTATAATTTTTTAAAATATATATATTAGATATCTACTTTAAAAAAAAAAAAGGCAGAGAAAAAAGAGCATCTTTGAGAGGGCTCCCAAATGGAAAGGGAGTAAAATTCAGCTGGATCCAAGGGTAGTTGGAGCCTGTCCCTCCTTCCAATAGCACTATAAACAAGAGGACATAATTTAGAGGGGAAGAATGGACCAAGGAGAGAGGGTATGTCCCAACCAGTGGGCTCCCTTCAAGAACCACAAATGCCTGGATAATGAGACCAAATCATGGGCTAGAAACTAAAGGCTCATAATCCTCAGTCTGGGCTCAGTGGTACCATTTAAGCTCCTTCAATTTTCATTCATCCCTCGGAAAGATTGAATTCTCCAGTAACCTGAAGGTATTTGGACATGGAATCAAATATAATACTGGTTTTTTTTAATTGGCATTTATTGACCATCTGAATTTGTAGTTGAAAATTCACATCCACTACAGGAGAAAAGAAACAGCCAGCTGTAAATGTCTTGATAAATGCCACAAGAGAGGTATGCATTAAGAGGCTCAAGGAAAAGTTTCCCGAGAAATCCCTCTATGGAGGAGACAGGATTTTGAGATAAACTTTGCATGACTCATAGACTCCAAAGACAGCAGCGGCGGAGGGGTGAGCGGACGGCATCTGGTGTCAGAAAAGCACGGAGATGGAAAAGTCCAAAGGAAACTGTGTATAGAAGCACTTCACGGCAGTTATTCATAGAAGATGCTACGGAAGATCGGGGATGAGAAAGGAATTTGGGTGGGACTTGAATGCGAGCCTGAGGGTTTGTATTTATTTTGGCAGCAACAGGAAAACATTGACAGTTTTCAAGGGGTAACGTGGCATGATGAGAGCTGAGCTTTAGAAAAACGTAATCTGGCAGAAATACACGGGATGGATGGAAGGAGAAAGTGATTGAGATGGGATGGGAAACAGGAGGCAGTTGCTGGAATCCAGGTGACAGGTCATGAAGGGCGTGACAGAGTGGCAGTGACCTTGGATTGTAGGAAAGGCTGTGAAAGACACTGAGGAGTTAGATCTTCCACCTGCATGGGTGTGAGACAAGATGGACTGTTAGGCATCAAGCCCAGCTGACAGGAAATATCGTACTGCTATTATAGAAGTGGGAAATCATGGAAGAGGAGATAGTTTACAGTGGACAAGTTCTAAACTTGAATTCGTTTAACCTGATATCTGGATTTACAACTAGGTAGAGATGTCAGGAGAGAGGAAGAGCCTAGAGATGAAGGGTGAGGAGTGCCTTAATAGCAAAGTTTCCTGCGTCCCTTAGGGGATGTCTCAGAATGATTTTGGGACAGGGAGGGAGGGTAGGGCTGGGCTGTGACAATGGAGGCATGGAAAAATGAAGTGTGGAGTAGGACAACATACACACACACACACACACACACGCACACACACATGGCTTGGTCCAGATAATGAACCTGAAAAGAACTGGTTAAAGAGTTTTCTGGTTTACTTGGAACTTACCGTCATTGCCTGTAGTGTTGTCCCTGGGCCCCTATGTCTTTCCCAGCACCTTTCAGGCTCCCTGTCCCATGGATTTTCTCAGTGGGATGCATATACGCCTGAGAGGCAACTAGACTTCCTGAGTTTGAAGAGGCTCTGCCACTTTTGACCTGAGGGAGCACTTCTTTAGCCCACTGGTCTCAATTTTCTTGCCCCCCCCCAATTGTTTTAATAATAAAATGAAAATGAAATTTGTAGGGTTTTTCTTGTAGAGAAGAAATGAGATAGTGCCTAACAAAGCACCTGGTAGAGTGACTAGGAAGCATTAAGCCCCCAACAAACATTGTCCCCTCCCTGCTCTTCTGCCCGGCACCTGTCAGTAGTAGCTGCTGGTAGAGATGAGGGCCCCTCGCCGGTGCAGCTCTGAACGGCACAGAGAGGAATGAATGGAGACCTACAACCCTATTCAGCCCTACAGATGGTAACTCCATTCTTTCAGTTGCTGGGGCCAAACCCCAAAGTCATCACAGATGCCTCTCTCGCTCTCACATCCTACACACATCCTCTTCGGCAAGGCCTTCTGGCTTCAGGCTTTACCATCAAAGGGTGGCTGGAACCTGACAGCTTTTCACCGCCTCCCCAACAGCTACACAGCCGCCCACCAGACCCTCTGCCCGGATTACTGCAGTAGCCTCCTGCTTGCTCTCCCAGCCCCTACCGCTGCCCCCACCCCAGCCCCACCCCACTGTTTTCCACACAGCAGCTGCGATGATCCTTGTAAAATATAAATGAGATCACACTCCTCTTCTGCTCAAAACTCTCCAGTGACACGCCATCTCACTGAGGATCAGATCCCAACGCTGGACCACGTTTGGCACAACCTCACTCTGGCATCATCCCCTGCCTCTCTCCTGCCCCTCTGACCTGCCTACGGTGTCTGCACAGGCTTGGCCCTCGCTGTTACCCCACCCTTTGAATGTTCTCCCTGAGATCCTGTACAGCTCCCTTCGTCTCTGAGCTATCTCCCAATCTCTTTAAAAAAAGGAAAGAAGTCCTCCATCTCATTTCGTCAGAAAAAGCCTCTCTCTCCCCCTTGGACAAAAAAGCAACCTCTCCTCCCCTTTACTTTTTTCTGTCCTGCTTTATCTTTGCCTTCATAGCATTTACCACCACCTGCATTACGTGTTTACTCACTTAGTTGTTCTGTTGTGAATTTTCACCGGAGGATATTTTCCCATTGATTTCTAGAGAGAGTGGAAGGGAGGGGGAGAGCTAGAGAGACACGTCCATTGTTTGCCTCCTGCAGGTGCCTGATCAGAGCCCGGGATGAGCCTGCAACCGAGGTACATGCCCTTGACCAGCATTGAACCCGGACCCGGCTGGGGCTAGTTGTTTTTTAATCTCTTCCCACTAGACCGGTATCTCTATTTTCATATCTCCTTCTGTGTTTCCAGTACCTGGCTGGACATGGGGCCTCATTTCTTTTAACCAAGAAGAATATCCCTGGATGGACCTCCTGAAAAGCTGCTCCGGGACAACTGCTCTCACCCCAGGCTCCCCGCAAGGCATAGTGGTTCCTTGTCACCCTGGGGCGTTTGATTACTAGTGTCTCCTCAGAGAGCTCTGAAGAGGTTTAAACCCGCTGGCCCTCCTCTCTGTCCCAGGACAGGCATCCCTGGCTGTTTGGCAGTTGGCTTTCTGCCACTTTGTTTTTATAAAAGACCTACATTAATACCTGCTTTTGCTAACAGAAAAAAATCAGAAGCAGATTTTTGCCGGGAGCCGGTCCATCCTTGCTGTTTCAAGGGACCTGGCATATATGACATACTGTTCTTAATATGTTTGCTCACCTTCTTGGCGCTATGTGTTTTAACCAAGGTCACCTCTCTGAGAAAGGTTGTTTCCCCAGGTAGGGATTTTCCCCTGAAGTTAGGGAGGGAATAAAACCCTAACTAAGTGCCAGGCGGGGAATTAATCACTTTAACTACGAACAATCATGCTTAAGCTACATAATCTTTACTCCCTGGAATGGAGATAAGAAATGCCCTAACCTTTGGAATAGAGATTGATAGGATTGAATCAACTGGTATAA
>NW_006287915.1:765283-766117 GCF_000327345.1 Myotis davidii | reverse complement strand
AGAAACTGGAGAACCTGGCTGGAGAACCTAGCAAGAGAACATGGACACAGAATCTGGCTGGATATCCAAACCAGAACTTCGCTGGAGATCCTGAACAGAACTTGGCTGGAGATCCTGGCTAGGCTGCTGATCAACTGAACGCTGTCTCCGTGTCATTCCTTCTTCGCCGACTCCGTCCACACCTTTGGGAACCCCTGGACCTGCTGGGGTTGGACCCCAGCAGATTTTTGCTTTTATGAAAAAAGGGGAGAGGTGAAAATAGCTTTGTTTTGCAACAAGCTGTGGTGGCTCCGCTCACCTCCTCCCGGAACCGCACTCAGCATCTCAGCATCAGGCCGCTGTGCTCTGAGCCGTGCCTGTGAGCACCTGGGCTCTGCCTCTGCTAATGTGGTGCATCTGGTAGCCAGATGTGCCCCGAGCTCTCAGGAAAGCCCCGGGGGGTATCAGGAAGAGCTCGTGAGGGTGTTAAGCTGGACATATGTAAGCATATTTGGGGTGATTTGGTAGGTTATAGTTTGGGTCTTGGAACACTTAAAAATATCTCAAAGAAATGTAATAGTAATTGCTTTTCCGCTTTTTGCCATTTTGGGTTATGAAAGGTTTCATAGGAATGCTCTGCTTTCGGAAAGCGAGGGAAACCTGTGGCTGTTTCTTCATTTTTAGATTTTATTGGTCTGTGGACTCTCTTCCTGACTGTGTTGCCATTGACATGTGAGCCCCATGAGGGCTGGACTGGTGGCCTTCCCTGTTGGGGACCGTCATGCTGCTGGCAAAGTCTAAGCTGACCAGAGGACATGGCAAAGCCCTGGACTCTACCCTATATTGATCCTGGAA
>NW_006287915.1:762492-765145 GCF_000327345.1 Myotis davidii | reverse complement strand
GACAGGCCGAGCCCTAGCAGGGATCTATGAAGCATGACCAGCCACAGCTTAGCTATAAAGCATTGTGTGTAAAGAATAAAGTTGCTGGTGCCTTGTGCCAGTCCTCCCAACCCCGTCTCATGGTCTCTTGTATTTCATCCCACTCCACCTCTACCCGTCAGACCCTCTCCGAGGTGCGGGTCACCGCACTTCCCTCGGAGCAGGCAGCTTTGGCACAGCGGCCTGCACACAGACAGTCACTGCTGTTGGTGGGATGGTGAGTGCATACGTGTGCGTATAGTAGAAGCGGGAAGAGAGTGTTTCCATCAAAGGAAAGTCTGGTTGTACTTGCTTCCAGCTTCGCAAGAGGTGGCATCGTTCTCCTGAGGAAGAATAGACTTATGCTGCTCCCTTCCCAGTTAAGGAGATTGGTGTGATGAAGAGTTTGCTCTCATTCAAAGAGACTGATTTCTCAGCTTCTGTGGGTGCTCTGTGCTGGGAGGGCAGATATCCTGAGAGAATGGCCTATTGTTCGAGGAGCGCCTTAGCTGGTAAGGATTTACCAAGGGCGGCTTTCATGAGTTCAGAGCAGTGAAGCAGAGAAAAAACTGTTCTGCGTGAAAATGAGTAGTGTGTTAGCTGGCTAGGGCTGCCATAACATAGTACCACAGACTGGACGGCTTACACAACAGGTATTTCTCACAGTTCTGGCGGTAAGGGGTCTAAGAGCAAGGTGTTGGCCTCTCTCTTTGGCTTGTAGTTTTCCACCTTCTCCCTCTTCCTTCCCAAGGTTCTTCCTTTATGTGTGCCAGTGTCCTAATCTGCTCTAGGGCCCACTTTAATGACCTCATTTTAACTTAATTACCCCTTGAAAGACTCTATCTTCTCTAGTGTCTGGCTTATTTCACTTAGCACGATGTCTTCCAGGTTCACCCAGATGAACCTGGACTTGGCTGTTGCACATTGTAGGATTTCCTTCTTTTTAAGGCTGAATAGCTCCAGTGCAGGTGTATAAATACCACTTTTGCTTTATCCGTTCAGTTAGGTTCTTTCAGTATTTTTGCTGTTATGAATAGTGCTGTAATGAACATGGGTGTGCAGATATCTCTAGGAGATCTGATACCAATTCTCTTGGATATAGACCCAGAAGTGGGACTGCTGGATCCTAGGGAAGTTCTATTTTTAATTTGTTTGAGGAACCTCCATTATGTTTTCCATAACAGTTGCACTGTTTGCATTCCCATCAACAACATAAAAGGGTTTCAATTTCTCCACATCCTTAACAACAGCTGTTTGTTGTCTTTTTTTTTTTTTTAATAATAGCTATCCCAACAGGTGTGAGGTGATATCTCATTTTGATTCCACTTATATCAGGTATCTAAAATGGACTCATAGAGTAGAGTGGTCATTATAGGGGCTGGGGGAGGGTAATAATTTCAGGTCGTTCAATGGATATAAACTTTTAGTTATAAAGATAAATAGCTTATAAAAATGTGCTATATAGTATAGTGCCTATAATTAAAAATACTCTGATGTGCACTGACAGCTTTGTTAAGAAGGTAGATCTCAAGTTACATGTTCTCACCACAGACACCCATGCGTACACACACAAAAGGACGGGGCAGGAGGAAGCTTTTGGAGGTGATCAATATGCTTATTCCCTTAATTGTGGTGATAGTTTCATGTGTGCAAACCCATCAAATTGTATATATTAAATATGTGTGGATTTTTGTATATCAATTACACTTCAATAAAACTTTTTTAAAAAGAGCCTATCGCCCTAGCCCGTGGGCAAACTATGGCCTGCGGGCCGGATCTGGCCCGTTTGAAATGAATAAAACTATTGAAAAAAAAGACCGTACCCTTTTATGTAATGATGTTTACTTTGAATTTATATTAGTTCACACAAACACTCCATCCATGCTTTTGTTCCGGCCCTCTGGTCCAGTTTAAGAACCCATTGTGGCCCTCGAGTCAAAAAGTTTGCCCACCCTTGCCCTAGCCGGTTTGGCTCAGTGAATAGAGTGTCAGCCTGTGGACTGAAAGGTCCAGGTTTGATTCCGGTCAAGGGCATATATATACCTTGGTTGTGGGCACATCCCCAGTAGGAGGTGCGCAGGAAGCAGCTGATTGGTGTTTCTCTCTCATCGATGTTTCTACCTATCCCTCTCTCTTTCTCTCTGTGGAAAATCAATAAAATATGTTTTTTTATAAAAGAGCCTATCTTCAAGCACAGTCACATTCAGAGGTACCTAGGAAGCTGGGTCTTCAACATATGAGTTGGGGGAGGGACACATTCAGCCCATATTGAACAGGTAACCAGCATAGTGATTAATCACAAAAACAACATGTAATTATATATGTGTTTTCCGATGGTCTTAGGCGACCCCTGTGAAAGGGTCGCGACCCACAGGTTGAGAACCACTGCAAGAAGGAAAGGAGAAAGGCAGAGGGGTTTTGAATCCGTACCAAAAGTGCTGGGAGCCGGTCCATCCTTGCTGTTTCAAGGGACCTGGCATATATTTTACTGTTCTTTGGGACAGGATTCCCCTAGGTAAGCGCCCCCCCCCCGCCCCCATTGAGAACCGCACACTCGGGACGGATAGGACTCTACCAGGGTACTGCAGACCCCCCTATCTACACTAATAAAAGAGAAACATGGTAATTGGCATAT
>NW_006287915.1:761189-761565 GCF_000327345.1 Myotis davidii | reverse complement strand
CACAACCTTTTTTTTTTTTTTTTGCCAAAACGCTTTTATTTACATATAAGTCACTGTGGATGACGCTGACCCTCACCTGCTGAGTGCACCTGAGCAAGGAGCACACCTCTCCCAGGGTAAACTAAGGCAGCAGGTGGGGTCTGGGCTTTCCTCAGCTTGGGCAGGGGCACCCTCTGCCTGGGGTCTCAGTACAGTGGACTGTCCACTGTTAAACACACAGGAGTCCTCAGAGGGCCAGGCTGACCAGCAACGCTGCTAACCTGTGCCCCACGCCAGCCGCCCAGCCCCCCGGCGAGCAGGGGTGGAGGGGAGGCACTTGCCCAGGGGACTACCCTGGGCATCAGCGCAGCCACCACCCACCCATGAGCACCGCTCT
>NW_006287915.1:751055-760970 GCF_000327345.1 Myotis davidii | reverse complement strand
TACCTTGGGGAGGCGGTGAGCAGGAAGCCATCGAAGAGGCTGCTGCAGAAGTCCTCCAGGGCAAACTCCTCGGCCAGCAGTGCCAGGTTCCCCGTGAGCAGGTGCAGGAAGATGTCGCCGAAGGCCAGGTCGCTGAAGGTCTCCATGAGCCTGGGCAGCAGGCGGAGGGCGTTCTTGTTCCTCTGCTTGGTGATGTGCAGCACGTAGTAGAGCCCCACCTCGCAGGCCGTGCACTGCTCCCGCAGGAACCTGGTGAAGGTCTCGGGAAGAGCGCTCGGGTAGGTGGCCGGGGGAACTTAGTGATGAGCTCCACCTCCATCCTGAGCTCCTTGCAGACCTGGCTGTCGATCATGTCCCAGGCCCCCTGGCCCAGCGCCAGGAGCCTGAGCAGCAGCAGCAGATCAGGCCTGTCCCTGGGCAGCGTCTCCTGGCCGACCAGCTCCTGCAGGTGCCGGACGGTGCTCAGGGACAGCGTGCTGATGGCGAAGGGGTCACACAGGATCATGGACAGGTCCCCCAGTACTTGCTCCTGACCCTTCTTCACTCCGTCGAGAAACCCCTGCAGCTCCCGCGCCCGCTTGCTGTCCACGAAGCGCTCCCGGATGCAGGCGTCCAGGCACCAGATGAACTTGTGGCACGGGTCCACCGAGCAGATGTCGCCCACGTCCCCGTCGTGCAGGGACAGGAGCAGCTCGGCGCGCAGCGTGCAGTAGTGCACATTCCGCGTGCGCAGGAAGAGGGCCCGCAGGAACTGCAGCACCATGTCGTACAGCTTCAGGGTCTTCCCCACCATCTGCGTCAGCTTCTGCACCACCTCGCCGCGGCGCCGCCTCCGGGGGGAAGGACTGAAGAAGTTGTGCAGGACGGAGAGCTCGGTGCTGAAGAGCGCGCGCTCCTTCTCCAGGATGTACTGCTTCAGCAGCGGGGACACCTCGTCGCCAAAGAGCGCCTGGTTGTCCTGCCAGACCTGCCGCTTCACCTCCACGGCGCAGGCGCGGTACAGCTCCTTGTCGGCCATGACCAGCTTCAGCTTCTTCTCAGGGACCCTGGGCAGGTGTTTCATGGCGCACATCACCACCGGCTGCAGCGACGGCATCTTCACCAGCGGAAAGCTCTTCTCCAGCAGGTCTTCCAGCTTCTTGTACCTCTCCTCCGCCTTCCCCTCCGCGGCGATGGCCGACACTCGCTCCAGCAGCTTCTCCCGCAGCTCTTCCAACACGGACTGGTGGAGCTCCAGGCGCGGCGTCCTGTGCAGGTCCAAGAAGGGCAGGGCCGACTGCAGGGAGGGCAGCAGCACGCCGTTCTCTGTCTGGAACTGCTCGATGGCCTTGAGCGGTTCCGTGCAGTTGGTGAGCGTCTCCTTCAGGTCCTCGCCATTGGCCACGCCCAGGTCCTGCAGCCTCGCCAACAGGGCAGAGCCGGGGTCCCAGGCCGGCTCGGCGCCCCATCCCCACTGCGCTCCTCCGTTTTTTCCGCTCGCTAGGACCGCGGAGGCCGCCTGAGCTCCTCTCCCGGGCGCCCTCCAGCTCGCCAGGTCCCTGGCCCCAAACCACCCCCTTCCGCCCCCGCACCGCGGGTCAAGGGCTAACCAGCTCGGCCAGAAACGGCAGTGGCACGGAATCCCTTGCTGATCCAACAGAGTATGAGAACCTTTTTCCTGGATTAAAAGAAGCCTTTGTTGTGGAAGAATGGGTGAAGGAAACACATGCTGACCTGTTGCCAGCTAAGCAATACCCACTTGTCACGCCAAATGAAGAAAGAATGTAATGGAAGAGTCAAAAGGTTTTCTATTGGGGTCCAACGGTTCCCAAAGGCGTGGACAGAGCCGGTGAAGAAGGAATGACACAGAGACAGCATTCAGTTGATCAGCATAGTTGGGTTCTCTAGCCAGGATCTCCAGCCAGGTTCTGTATTTATTGTCTTGTTATATCTGTATTTATAGCAGTTGATTTTAATCCTATTAATTCTATTCCAAAGGTTAGGGCGCTTCTTATCTCCATTCCACGGTTACTCTATTGTTCTATTAAACTACAAGGAAGTAACTGAAGGAGATTATCCTAAGTAAAGATTATGTACCTTAAGCGTGATTGTAGTTAAAGTGATTAATTACCCGCCTGGCACTTAGTTAAGGAGTTTTATTCCCTCCCTAACTCCAGGGAAAAATCCTCACCTGGGGAAACAATCTCTCTCGGGGAGGTGGTCCTGTTTAAAATACATAGGGTTAAGAGGGAGAGCAAACATGCCATATATGCCAGGTCCCTTGAAACATAAGCTGTGCAGATGTTTCTTCCTGCAGCAACTGTGTCAAGCAGCACGGGTGGATTGGCTTCCGGCAGCTTTCAGCTCTCAAGATCTGCACCTGAACCGGAATTTGATGAGAAACCTGCTTCTCCTACTCCAGTTATCATAGACTCCCACACAGCCAACAAAGAAGGAAAGAGTTTACTTGAACTAGAAGATTTGGATAATTTGGATTTAGAAGATATTGACACAACAGATATCAACCTGGATGAAGAGATTTTGGATGATTAAATGTAATGTTTCCCATTTACACGACTAAACAGATTATTATGGACAGGTATTAATTGTTGCCCTGACCGCAGTGCTCTGGGACTCTGAGAAGAAACTCCTTAAATTGTATGTAAACACTGTTGTGCCCTCCTGGTCTTAGGAAGTTTGTGTGGCATCTACACCACTGTGTGTTTCCTTGTCTACTAAAATAGACATGGACTTTGATTTTTTTCATACTGTCATTAGACCATATCTCATAAAATCTTTTGAGTTAATGAAAAAAAAAGAGAGAGAGAGAAGGGAGAGAAGGTAGGCCCTCTGGAATGAGGCCCAGAAATCAGGATTTTAAAAAGATTCCCGGGTGATTCTAATGTGCAGCCGAGGTTGAGAACCACTGACCTAGATGCATGGAAACAGGACTAGTTTAAAGCAAAGATAAACCCTTTACTAAAGAAGTTATATGCCTTGGGCATGACTACCCACCATGACCGGCCCAGATAGAAATTTATGATTAGATCACTCTGTGTGGTTACTTTCCATGGAACCCTTTTTTCATCCACATTCCTTTACGAAAGTGATTGTGGGGGAGGAAAAATAATTTCCCCTCTACTCTTCTAGGTTCTTGGCTAAGACACTCTAGTAATAATAGATTAACTGGAGGGGTGGGGGGAGGAGGGGGGAAACCAACAGAATGTTTAATAACATATATCTCCCGTATACTAGATATCTAGAAAAGTTGAGTATTTCCCTCAAATGGTCCAGCTACCATCTTAAATAAGATCTTCAGCTAAAGACAAAAGAAAATATTGTGGGTTCAGGGAGTTGAGTTATGGGAGGTTACCTGTAGGGAGCGGCTCTAGGGTCAAGCCTTGGGCTGACCTGTGGCAGGGCCACAAACAAGTCCCAGTCTGGAGGGCAGAGCTCTCCTAACATAACTAAGCCTGACTTTGTAGCCCCCCTAATTCCTTCCTAAGTAGATAATGGGCTGTGGAAGGTGCAGCAAGTGTTGCCAAAACAAGAACGTTTGTATACATGTTAATCTGCCTTTGTTTTAATCAGACTATAGCATCGTCTTGCAGGCTGAGTCTTTTGTGTCCTCATCCAGGTATGGGAGATCCACCAAGCCCCAGCTGTATTAGCTTGTCTGTCTTTTCTTCAATCCTTCACTGCCCCTCCTCAGGTTCACCCTTGGCTATGCTGGCTTGGCACAGTTACCAGGAAAAGCATAGTAAACAAGGTTGTTATGCAGATTTAAGTTGCTTAATAAGCGTTTTTAGAGATTTAGGGTCATTTGCCTCTTTCTCATACATAGAGAAAGACAGCCTTACATCTGGAGATTTTCCATATAAATGTAAGAACTTTTACTTGGCTTTCCAAGCTTCTCCTGCTTCTGCTATTTTAAAAATAATCCTTATGCCAAGGAAGCATATTTTGGGGTGACAAATTTGGCTCCCATTTATGATATTGATATTGTCTGATATTCAAAGAATTATTTTATCAGCCTGGTTAACTGATTTTCTTGGACTCATTATTCTTTAAGTGAAATAGCCTAAAATTGACTGTAAAATTTTTCTATTTGTTTGACTATAGTAGATGTAGCAGTGGAAAACTCTCCCCTTTTTTCCTTCTAGGTTCTTTGGGTGGTCTAATGACCAAGTTAACAAAAGACACCTTAATAGAAAAAAAACACACAAGTTTTGTGTATATGGGAGCCCCATAAAAATATGACACTCCCCGGCAGTAAGGTCTTAATACCATCCTGAGCAGAGGAGAAAGGAGTAAGGGTCTGAATCTTCAAAGTAGGAAGATTTTTAAACTTAAACTATATAGGTAGGTCCATTGTTATTAACTTAATTAGGGTACTAAATACCAAGCATGCCTTTGCTAAAAACGTCCTCAATCTGATTGAGGTACGTTCGCTGAGGTCGACCCCTTCCAACTCTCCCATTCACACTCGTCTTGTATACTTGTTTCGTCTATCTCCTTTCCGAAAACCGACTTCTGCACATGGGCCACGAAGGTTCAATCGCACTGTACGTGTGAGCCCGCACGTGGTATTTTGTGGAAGAGCCACGCTCAAGGGGCCAAAGAGCCGCATGTGGCTTGCGAGCCACGGTTTGCCGACCACTGCCTTAGACCATTAGGAAAGCAAAATCAATGGGGCACACCTGTCTGAATCCTCTGTCTTCTGACCCTTCATCTAGAATTTCAACTGGGGTCCTTCACCTGGGCCTGTATTAAACCTTCATTTGGCTTTGGCTTTGCAGTTACTGACTCAGGTTCTGTCTGCACCTCCTCCCAACTGTGAAGGGGGCTGCACCCTATTCGAGAGGCTGATTTTCCACCTGCACGAGGTGTTTCATTTGTGTTATTTGGCCATTCTTCTCCCAGTAAGGAGTAACGAAATCCAGCGTGAGCTCTGAGGAGCAATCCCATCAGACCATGATCATGTTCATTTCTTGATCCCTTACCAAACCAAAAGTGTGCATCATGTTTCCTGATACAAAAAGTCAGGATGAAATATCCAAATATAAGTGCCATGTGCTTGAGAGGCAGGTGGGGGCTTGAGAAGATGGGTGCTGGTTTTCAAGTATTTTCTTCATGACTTTCAGGCTTTCCTCATTGAGGTACGAATCCCCAGTCATATATTCTGTTATGTCTAATTTTGAAATAATAAACCTATTTCCTCCTCCTCCAGAAACCCTATTTTCTGAGACAGCACTCCATCTACACATGAATCTCACGGTGGGTGCCAACGCTTGTGATGAGTTTCCCAGTGAGCCTGGATAAATTGCCCTAATTAAATTAATGGAGAAAACCAGATATTTAGGTGGTTATTGTGTTGTCACAATGCCCATGAATTGGATTGGGAGACTGTATAAAAATAGAAGAATAATTTTAGTTTGCCATATGTGGCAGTAAAATTCTCAAATTTGGTTATTCAAATCTCACTTCTATTTTAGGCACGCTGTAGATCCTGTGTAGAGGATCAAGTTGCACAGATGAAATTCTTGGCAGATTCTTTAAAAACCCTTCCAGGATTATCTGATTCTATAGAGGTCTGTGTCTTTCATTGTTCTTGACCAGTGATTTTCAACTGGTGGTTTGCAAGAATTTTGAAAACATGCAACATCTGGCTGTTTAGTCAGGGACACTGACCTCTTTTCCCTGAGATTGTCAAATTTAAAAAAAAAATGACAACAGCCAACACAACAATAGCTGTCTGGTGTGAATGAATCAAAATGATACATATATTTTTTTGTCAGATTAGTAAAAAAAAATATATTTTTTGGTGTGCCACAGAATTTCAGTAGTTTGTGTGCCATGAGATGAAAAAGGTTGAAAAATCACTGTTCTTGGAAGACTGATAGTGATGTAACTAATTCCCATTTTTAGAAATACAAATGAATTTTGTTTAATGAAGTTGCATCAATTTGTACTCTTCGGAAGAGACCAGTTTTGCATTGGTCAGTAAATTCAATTCAGAATTGCTGATACCCATGTATTTGTTTTTCCTTTGGATTCTCCTTTGAATCAATTTTTGCTTCTTACTGGTTTCCTCAATAAATAGTGAAATAAAAAATCTTTGACACATTCATTTTATATTTGTATGAGAGTCACAATTTTTTTAATGTTTGTATTTATTTATTTATTTATTTATTTATTTATTTAGGGGGGAAAGGAGAGAAACATCAATGACAGAGAAACAGTGATCGGCTGCCTCTTACACTCTCTCTATTGGGAATTGAGCCTCAAACCCCAGCCTTGACCCAGAAATCAAACCAGTTACCTTTCAGTGCATGGGAGGATGCTCAACCAACTGAGCCACACAGGCCAGGGTGAAAGTTACAATTTTTAAAAATCACCTTTTAGCACCCTGATTCTCTAGCAACTTAGTTCATCCCCAAAAATAGGGTTGGGAAGGGGCAACTAAGCATTTACCCAGAAGAGACTAGTGAATGAGCTACTTATAAGGGTAAGATAATGTTTACCCTCCTTCCTGGACATAGAGGCTCCAGATTTGGGTTTAATTTGGTATAGAGTTATAAAAAACACTATATGTTTGCACAGCCAAATTTGAGGACTGCTGTGGTTCTCTCTTTTCAATCCTACATTTTAACTAGTTCACTTACATAACAAAGAAAATGGTAATAGCAGATGTCATGATGGCCTTAGAGAAACAGGATAGAAAAACAAATATCATTGGATCTCTCGCTTTCCCCAGCAATTATCCCGCACCTGTTCCTACCGTTAACTTCATTCTCCCAGGCTGCCTTCTCCACAAGTTTTGACTTACAAGCTCTAGCATCTCAGTATCTCTTACTCATATCCTTTGTGGAAAAAAACAAGAGCACTATTAACATAAGTTTTTTGTTTTTTTTCAAAACTGTCGGCATGAGGAGTGTTCTAACTTGGGAAGGAGGGTGGAATTTTTTATAGTGCTTCAGCAGGCAGGGTCAGATGAAGTTCAGCTAGTTTCAAGAATACTTGTTCAAAGATGGTTCTAGGGAAAAGGAGGAATTATTCTCACTAATTAGCAGCCATTATTTCGACAATTTGGATTTACCAAGAGGAATGGGAGGAAGCATGAAGGGCTGAAGTCATGTGCAAATGAGGATGCAAAAGCTACAGTGGACAATGGAAACTTTTCAGTCATCAAACCATAGACACCCTGTTCTCACATGCAGTTGGCTAAATCCTAGGAAAGGCTTATTATTGATTTGAGTTGGAACATATGCCTATCTATGAACCACTTACTGTGGTCAAGGAACAGGGTTAAAGACAAAGAGGCTGCTCTCAAGCCAGCCCAAAGGTTAGAGCAGGGGGAGGAATAGCTCTCAAAAGGGAGTAGCTAGACCTGGCCCATGAGAGTATCACAGTGAGCAGGGCAGCCCCCACCCTTTCTCTCCATTTGTGTCCATGATACCTTCCTTTCCCGCCTTCCAGGTGAACAGTTCAACTTTGTCTCTAGGGGACACTGCTTAAAGAGGACCACTCAGAGGACATTTTGCCTAATGAGTGTGAAGAGCAAACCCAGCCGCAGTGGTGAAAGCTTCTTCTGGAGTAGCCCCAAATAGAACTGCTGGAAGGCTGTGTTACTAAAGACAGAAACAGATTCAGCCCGAATGCCCAGACTTCCTCTTCTGAAATCCTTGGAACTTTTAAAATGATTATCTTAGGGAAGATAAACAAGTTTGGTTTTAATATACATCTGAATAGTGGCTGTGCTCTGTGCCTCTTCTTTCTTTTATCTGTTTTTGGCAGCAAAACCCCTTTCAAGTATCCAATGCCCATTACCCCTTCCTTTTCCTATAAAAATAAAACAGATCTGCCCAATGAAAAAAGTAAGTTACCAGTGAAAAAAATGAAGATTGAGAGAAAGAAAATATCTTCCCTTACCATTTATATTTTGCTAGAAGAACAAGTTGGTTACATATTATAGACTTTAGTAAAAATCACCAGAATTTGAATCCTGACTTCTCACTTACTTGCTCCATGACCTTGGGCCAACACTCAACCTCAGTGTCTTAGTTCTCTTATTTCAAAAATGAAGAATAGCACCTACCTCAAAATGTTAAAGAATTATGTGTGTAAAGAACACACCATTGTATCTAAAATATATTAAAATTCAATACTTATTGTTTTTGATGGTGATGAAGATGACGGTGATGATTATGAAGGAATTAAAGCCTATTTATCTATATGTTTTCACACACCCCCATTAGTATTTTTAAAGTAGAATTTCAGGATTAGAAGGGAACTCACAAATACTAGTAACATAAGCCAGTGGTCAAGCCTCTCTCTCTAAAGAAACCTCAGCTACTACAGGACCAGGATGGGGGAGAAAGAGATGGGTGGAGTTGAAGAAGGTGGTGAGTGAGCCAGGGAGCCAGGGACAAAGGAATCCTTGTTTTGGAGAGATGGGTCCAAGCTTTCTCTTTGTGTGTGTGTGTGTGTGCGCGCGCGCGTGAATGTCCATGTGTACATTCAAGGGGTGTGATGACTAAACAGTATGTAACATCAAGAATTTATCAACATTGCCCTAACCGGTTTGGCTCAGTGGAAGGAGCGTCGGCCTGCAGATTGAAGGGTCCCACGTTCGATTTCTGTCAAGGGCATGTACCTTGGTTGCGGGTACATCCCCAGTAGGGGGTGTGCAGGAGGCAGCTGATCGATGTTTCTAACTCTCTCTCTCCCTTCCTCTCTGTAAAAAATCAATAAAATATATTTTAAAAAAGAAATTATCAACATTGACACTGATTACAGATGCTGGTGAATTAGCAGTGTAGAAAGGGAAAATAAAATATGGCTTAGCTGTGAAAAAGTAATACTAATTACAGTCATTTACATGAGCTCTTACCAGTTATGTTGAATTACCATGCAGCACAATCATAATCATTAAATACGTGCCCAGTTAACTTTCATGTAAGTTGTCTTGATTAGTCACCACCTCTGCTCCCCTTAGACAGTTGCTCAGGGACACGTTGCTTAAAGTCCCCGATCCTTCAGGGGCTATCAAGAGGGACCTGATGCCCCTGGAGTTCCAGAAAAGACTGCAGGTTGTACTGACAGTTTACTCTAGTTTGAGAAAACAGTCCTCTCAATCACATTGCAATGCAGGGGGAAGGATCTGCATGAAGGATCTGAGGTCTTCCCTCCTTTTCTTTTCTACCAGAAGGTCTTCAGAGAGCCCAGGGAGCTTACCGTCCACAGCTGAGGACACACACACACACACACACACACCAAGAGACAGTAATAGATACAAAGAGAAATAGAGAAGGACATGAACACCAAGAGACAGAAAGAGACAGATTCAGAGAGGCAGACAGAGGTGGAGACAGAGGCAAGTAGACAAACGATATAAAAAGTGGGGTAAAGACAAAGACACAGAGTCCGTTCAGTAAGGAGAGTATATTCACCATATGATTCCACTTACATGTGGAATCTAATGAACAGAATAAATTGACGAACAGGCATGGATGCATGGAACAGGCTGACAGCTGTTGGAGGGGAGGGAGGGACTGGATGAAAGAAGGTGAAGAGATTAACCAAAGATCATATATGCATAACCCATCGACACAGACAACAGCGTGGTGATGGCCAGAGGAAGCGGGGCCGGGGCTTAGTGGAGGCGGGCAAAGGGTGGGAAAATGGGGACATCTGTAATAGGGTCAACAATAAAAAATAAAGTTAAACACAAAAAGGAGAATATACTCAGAGGCCTTTACTGGTTGTTTTTCTTGGATACTTCAGGAGACAAACATATTTCCCACAACAGACCCAGCCAATTGTAGGGTCTCTCATTGTCTTAGATGATAAGGTTACAGGAAGAGGAGATAAAAAGTAGATAAACAGAAAAGGGGAGGTAAGGAGAAGAGAGAGAGCTGAAGCAACAGAAGGAGA
>NW_006287915.1:749749-750959 GCF_000327345.1 Myotis davidii | reverse complement strand
AGGGGGTTAGTGAGTCTGCTGGATGCTTGGCCAGTGCCCATCTGGTGAAAGGTTGTGGCGACAGAGAAACATGGGACACACGCTCATGTTTTCTTTTTGTTGTGATAAAAGTTCCAAGTCCTTAATGATTATTTCTTGGGCACCTACCATGTCCCCTGAACCAGGCTAAGTGTTTTTACCTATATTGACTCATTTGTCCTCAAGATGACACTATCTGGCAGAAAGTATCATGATGCCCATATTATGGAAAAGGTATGCAACTGGACCAAAGTCATCCAGGTAGTAAGTGAGATTAAAATCCTGATATTTGGCTCTAAATCCTGTGTTCTAAACCATAACATACCACCAACAAAGCCAGGTATGTAATACATAATAGTTAAGGAATCCATGATTTAATTTGCTAATTATAATTTGCTAATTATAATTTGCTAATTATAATTTATTTCAAATTAACCTAACATGCAAGTCAATCAACCTTCCCAGAGTACAACATTTTCATTTCCACCAAGATTGTAACACCGGTCAGCTTGGTGAGAGAAGCAGGGCAGAGCTGTGGTGTGTGGCTGACAGAGGATAGAAGCCTCGAGGGGTTGGTGACCTTATGACTGCCATACAGGGAGGTGAGCAGGTTCCCGTGCCCCTCCTCCGTGGGTCCCACTTGCTGCAGTGAGTCTGGGTTCTGCTGCTTTTCTGTTGAGAGACCTTAAAGGGACTGGAATTTCATTCCTCGGTGACTCCAATTTCCCCGGTGGAAACTCATGAAAAATATATTCATCAGCTTTCTAATCTCTATATATAAAGAGCCAGGGTCCATAACGTCTGCAATGACCAAGGCTCCACTGAACACTGGAAGTCAGTGCTGGGTTGCCATGGTGACCCAGCACTGACTGCCGAAAGGGCTGTGGATCAGGCCCGGAGAGAGGCCTGCAGAGAGAGAGGCAGGGTATGATCTGCAGCCTCTGTGGCAGCTATTGATCAACCGCTACCTCTCTCTCTCTGGGCCTCACCAGCAGCCTCAGAAGCTGCTGATCAGCTCTGCCTCTTTGTTCAGGCCTGGAGATAGGCACAGAGATGCTGACTGGCATAGAAACCGACAAATCAGAACCTAATCTGGGTGAACTGCAAAGGCAGAACCTAAGGTTGGGGCTGAAGAGGAGTTTTAAAGACAACAGCTGTTTGGTGTAAGATGTAAAAAAGAGGTTCAATTTTT
>NW_006287915.1:740862-749682 GCF_000327345.1 Myotis davidii | reverse complement strand
AGCCATCTTCTGGACATCCAACTTCCATCTGGAAAAAGCCATGGTGGTGGAGGCCGAGGCAGAGGCAGTTAGGGGTGAGATCAGGCCAGCAGGGAAAGGCCATTGGGGGCGAGATCAGGCTGTCAGGGGAGGGCAGTTAGGGGCAATGAGGCAGGCAGAGGCAGTTAGGGGCAATCAGGCCAGCAGGGGAGGGCAGTTAGGGGCGAGATCAGGCTGGCAAGGGAGGACAGTTAGGGGTGATCAGCCAGGCAGGCAGCTGAGCAGTTAGGAGCCAGCGGTCCCTGATTGGAGAGGGTGCAGGCTAGGCTGAGGGAATCCCTGCCTCCCATGCACAAATTTCGTGCACCAGGCCACTAGTGTTTAAATAAAGAAACACATATATTGCTGTCAGAGGGATGTCCGACTGCTGGTTTAGGCCTGATGTCTGGGATCGTGCCTAAACCGGCAGTCGGACATCCCCCAAGGGGTCCCTGATTGGAGAGGGTGCAGGCTGGGCTGAGGGAATTCCACCCCCACCCTTGCCATGCAAGAATTGGGGGCAAGATCAGGCCAGCAGGGGAGGGTGGTTGGGGGCGATCAGTCAGGCAGGCAGAGGGGTTAGGGGAAATCAGGCAGGCAGGCAGGTGAACGGTTAGAAGCCAGCAGTCCCAGATTGCGAAAGGAATGTCTGACCCTGTAGGATTGGGCCTAAACTGGTGGTCAGACATCTCCCAAGGAATCCCCGATTGGAGAGGGTGCAGGCTGAGCTGAGGGAACCTCCTTTCCCCCGTGCACAAATTTCGTGCACCCAGCTACTAGACCTATATAATAAAGAGGTAATATGCAAATTGACCATCACACACTCACACAAGATGGCCTCCCCCATGTAGTCAAAGATGGCCACCACAAGATGGCCGGTAGGGGAGGACAGTTAGGGGCGACCAGGCCAACAGGGGAGGGCAGTTGGGGGTGACCAGGTCGGCAGGGAAGCAGTTAGGTATTGATCAGGCTGGCAGGGGAGTGGTTAGGGACAATCAGGCAGGCAGGCAGGAGAGCGGTTGAGAGCCAGCAGTCCCGGATTGTGAGAGGGATGTCCGACTGCCAGTTTAGGCCCGATCCCACCGGGGTTCCCTATTGGAGAAGGTGCAGGCTGGGCTGAGGGACACCTACCCCCCAGTGCACGAATTTTGTGCACCAGGCCTCTAGTCCTATATAATAAAAGGCTAATATGCAAATAGACCAAACAGTGGAACGACCAGTCACTATGATGAGCACTGACCACCAGGGGGCAGACACTCAATGCAGGAGCCACCCCCTGGTGGTCAGTGCGCTCCCACAGGGGGAGCGCCCCTCAGCCAGAAACCTCTCCTGCCTCCGTGGCAATACTAAGAATGTCCAACTGGTGGCTTAGGCCCGCTTCTCATGGGGTGTGGGCCTAAGCTGTCAGTAAGATATCTCCCGAGGGCTCCCAGACTGCAGAAGGTGCAGACGGGGCTGAGGGACCCCCGCCCCCAGTGCATGGATTTCTTGCACTGGGCCTCTAGTCTGTTAATAAATAATGATAATTAAAAAATAAATCATTTGGTTATCATCCTTGGAGATTAATTGGGTAATTAATTTCAGCTAAGTGTTTCATAAGTCTTAAGGATATATGGTCCTGTGTCCTCGGTAGGCTGTAGGATGGAGATGCTGATTATGAATGCCCCTAATCCAGGCTGACTCTCACTGGATTGCACAGAACCCTCAGAGAACTCACTGGGAAGGCAGATGATAGTCAAGGTCATTTTTACTCCCAGGACTGAAAGTCTGAGCACTGAACTGTAAATCTAACGGAGCTGACAAGAGAGAATTTAGCGTCCTGGTTGCTCAACTGCACCATATTAATTTTCAGTAGGGGAATCGTTTTTGGGGTGGCGGTGATGCAAACGGCTTCTTATGTCCATAGAAGCCTTGGCAACACAAGGACCCAGGGGATACTGGTGCAGTTGAAGCCCACGCTCCTTCCTATAGCTGCTGACTTTTGAACATATTGACAACTAACATAAAAAAAATGGGCAAGAAGGTGACAGTATTGGTCAGTGATTAAAAACATGAACTTTGAGGTCATCCAGCCTGGGTTTGAATCTGGCATCACTGTTCACTAGCTACATGTTCACAGCTTTACCCATTACTGCTACGTAGATAATTTCTAAATTCAACTAATATTTATTGCATAAAAATACTTATGCTAGAATTTTTAGGGAACTTGGTGACTGCAGTAGACTTAGCCAAAAAAGATAAGATGTGTCTACCTTCTAATCCCCAGAATCTGTAAATATTACACACACACACACACACACACACACACAAACTTATATGGCAAATGATGTGATTACATTATGGAGGTATTTATCCAGAATTATCCATGTGGGCTCTGGATCTGATAACAAGTGTCCTCATAACAATCAGGCTGAAGGCAGGGGGAGATGTGACAGAGAGAAGAGGGGGAGGATGTGACCATGGAGGCAAAGACTGAAATAATGTGGCCATAAACCAGGGAACTCCTGGAGCCACCAGAAACAGGAAGAGACAGGAGACAGATTCTCCCCTCTAGTGTTTGGAGGGAACATAGCTATACTGACACCTTAATTCCAGACTTCTGACCTCCAGGACTGTGAGAAAATAAATTTCTGTTGTTTTCAGCCACCCAGGTGGTAATAATTTGTTATAGCAGCCACAGGAAACTGATACATGGCTAATTGGATGTGGGGAGTAGGTAACAGGGCAGGGCCTGAGATAGTTGCCAGTTCCTGTTTTAGCCTTTCACCAAAACCCGAAACAGAAGCACTGGTCTAAGGAAGAAGTTGGTGGATTCTGTTCTGCTGACTGCTGGAACAGACAGCCTTCCCTGGGTCCCTCCCCCACACCTTGCTGAGTGTGTGAGGAATGCAAGGCTCGGCTGCTCTTCACCTGGGTCGTTTCTCCAGTGAGTAGCCTTGGGGGACTCCTCCTAGGACAAGAGGCAGGCTTGCTCACTGTTTGCAACAAAACAGCAGGTTCCTCCAGCTCAGTGACCCCCTCCTGCCACTCAGTCCACTGCATAAGAGGCATGTCATCTGGCCCTCCATTCTACCCCGTGGGACCTGGGGCGAGGAGACTGATGCCAACAGGCTGCGGCTCATGCTGCTTGCTGTGCTGTGAGCAGTGAGGTGCTTTGTCTCTGAACAAGTGTTGTTTCTTTCGCCTGCATCCTTACAACAGTAATAGGCCAACTCACTGGGTTGGAAGTGGGGTGAAATCAACCTCAACCAGACCCCGAGTTGAGGGTCTATGAGTCCTGGAAAAAACAAACAGGGAGTTGAATAAATGAGTCTGCAGCTCACCAGAGACATCTGGGCTAGAGATAAGAGATTTGGAAATCATCACCAGAGAAGTCATAGTCAAAGCTATGAATCTGAATCATGTCATCCAGGAAAATTTTATGAAGTGGGAAGGGAAAGGAAGAGAGGGGGTGCTAAGGAAAGAAACCTGAGGAACACTGCCATGTATGGGGTAAGGAGAAGGGAACTCAAAAAGGAGATTACAATGATGCAGGTGTTTTCCTACTTAGTCTCTGTATCTCAGTTATCTTTGATTCCTCTGCCTTTTTCTCCTGCATCTAATTGGTTGTTAATTCCAGCTAATCTTTGAATCACACTTTGTCCCACACCCATCTCTTCTTTCCATTCCTAGCTTAGACTCCACATCTGTTGCATAGATTCTTTGCAGTAACCTCCAATTCTTTGCAGTAATTGGTCTCTTTGCTTTGGTTATACCATAACAGTCTATTCTACACAGTGCTGCCAAATTAGTTTCCTTAAAATATCACTTGGATTACCTCACTCTCCCTGGTTAGAAGGAATCCACAGTTCCCTGGTATGTCCGGGAGTTCTATTTTATCTGAATCCACTGACTCTGATTCTTATCACAGAACAAGAATTGGCATTAGATGCCCTGGACGATGCCTCAATTGGTTGGAGTGTCACCCGATACACCAAAAGGTTTCAGGTTCAATTCCTGGTCAGGGCACATACCTAGGTTTTGGTTCAATCCCCTATAAGGACACATATGGAAGGCTACTGATCGATGCATATCTCTCTCTCTCTCTCTCTCTCTCTCTCTCTCTCTCTCTCTCCTCTCTTTTTCTCTCCTTTCTTCTCTCTCTAAAACTCAATAAAAATATATGCTCGGTGAGAATAAAGAAAGGATTGACATTAGAAGGAATAAAAATTTAATTGTGAGAGAGAAATAGCAAAAGAATAAGGGTGGGGAGAAAAATGAAAAGGACACAGTAGGCTGTGAGGAGTTGTCGTTGTCCGCTATTGGATGAGTCTCACTCAGGTCTAAGTAAGCCATGATCTGCATGGCAAATCCAGCTTTCCACCTGTTATTGTAAATAAAGTTTTATTGGAACAAAGCCACTTCCAGCATTTGCAGTTTGTCTCTGATTGCTTTTGTGCTACAACAGCAGAGTTGAGTAGTTGTGGCAGAAACTATCTACCCCATGGAAATTTAAAATATTTACTATCTGGCCCTTTACAGAAAAAATGTGCCAACCCCTGGTCTAGTTACAGCTGCAATATGTGAGATATTAGAGCTCCAGGAATATAGAAAAGGATATTTTAAGAAGTGATGCTCAGAATTACCAATTGGATGGCTCCCTGCCGACAGCCTTTGAAAGGTTCCAGTAAAGATTTGAATTACTTTTAATGCTGGACAGTTTCTTTGACTATGCGTTCTCAGAGTTGGAGCCACAGCACTATCCCAATAAATCCCCTTTGTGTATTAATCCTTTGGCATCTTTGTTTACACCATTAATCTCCCTTCTTAAATTTCTCTTCACATTTCCATGTCTACTTTATTCCTTTAAATTCCTTCCCTGAAATTCTAGCTCAGTTTCTGTCTCCTTTGCTTTCCCTGTCCTTTACTGAACATAGTAAATTTACCTTGTGTGCCAATAGCTGCATTTAATCAGAGCTTTCTCATTCAGACCTTGTAGGCTGCTATGTGCTTCTGGTTAATCTTTTCATGGTGTGGACCAACTCCCCATAGATCACCAGCTTATTGACGCCAATGAAGTGTCTTCTATATCTTCTTGTCACTTCCACAGCTTCTGGCAAAGGGACCTGAATAAAACTGTGTTTGATAAATTTGCTTATAAATAGTGAAATCATCAGAAATACTAGAAAAACAGATTTTCTAACTCCCAAGACCCACAGAAATGTATGCCCAAACATTTTCACACAGTCTAGGTCAGTTTTTTTTTGTTGTTGTTGTTGTTTTAAATATTTTCATTGATTTCAGAGCAGAAGGAGGGAGAGAGAGATAGAAACATCAACGATGAGAGAGAATCATGGATCGGCTGGCTCCTGCCGATCTCCTACTGGGGATCGAGCCCGCAACCCAGGCATGTGCCCTGACATGGAATTGAATCGTGATCTCCTGGTTCATAGGTCGATGCTCAACCACTGAACCAAGCTGGCCGGGCTGGGTCCGTTTTTAAGCTACTGGATTACTGTGCAAAATTCCAAACCTTACAACGAGAAAGTGAGGGTGATTGGCTCTGATTACCTTGTTGATGGCGAGGCTTGGTTGGTGCCCCTTAACTCCTTACCCTCCCTGAGTGCTGCTTCCTAAAGTCCCTGCTGGGAGAGGCGGTCTCCTCAGGGAGGAGGGCAGTTCTGCAGCCATGTGTGTAGCAGCCTTCCATTGGCGCAATCCGTGACCGTAGTGAAAGCCGGGGCTAACGTCCCCGTTTTCTGTTTTAGAAAACATGCCTCCAGGAGTTGTTTCATATATTTCATTTTTAGTTAAAAAATACTTTTTAATGAAATATAACATTCACCTATAAAAGTATACATATCATAAATGTACAGCACAATGATTATCACACACTGAACACACCCGTGTAATCAGCTCCCAGATCAAGAAACAGAACGTTATCCATACCAGTCAGTGGCTCCCCAGCCCCCCTGCTGGGGTCGGCTCTACTGATGTGCCGCAGCGTTGACTAGCTTTGCCAGGGGTTGTACCTTATAGAAACACAATCATACA
The DNA here is from genome assembly GCF_000327345.1 of Myotis davidii. Lineage (NCBI taxonomy): Eukaryota > Metazoa > Chordata > Mammalia > Chiroptera > Vespertilionidae > Myotis > Myotis davidii. The sequence goes on along the minus strand of NW_006287915.1, from coordinate 743,631 downwards.
AGATGCACGGTTGCACAAGGCTTCTTTTGTTTGTGCGATTCACCCACAGTGTGGAGAACAGTTGTGGGCTGTTTCCCATTGCTTTGTAATAGATAAATAAAATGTGGTAAATGTATACAATCCATTCCTATCCATTTTTTTCATTGACAGCATCTTATATTGGAAATCTCAAGAGCTCAGCTGTTGGAAGTGAAGTCCAATGCTGCAACGAACACGGTGCTATTCCCGAATCTTTAATTTCACAAAAGCTTAATGGCATCAGCATCTGGCCTAAGGATAAGATTACAGGCATTCTATCAGCTTCTGAGCCAGGAAAACCTGTTCTACTTCGTGTCTGTTATTGTGTTTGTATCAAATAATAGTCTCTCAAATTCCATTGTTAAGCATCATTGTTGATTTTGGAAATGTATTCATACAGCAACATCTTTTCAGAATAAAAATAGAGCAACCAAAAAGGTCAGCACGTACATTAAAGTAACTTGATTTATCATCTCTGAAAATTCCCTCCCTTCATGCTTTACATAGTTGTAAATGTCTTACTTTTAATGACAAAAACTGTACTATATTTAGTTTACTTTGATGTGTTTATTCCTCCCACCAAAACACACACAGACATACACACAGCTCAGTCTCACTGGCCGTAGGGTTTTAGCTACAGCACCACTAGGCAGGTTAAACTTCATCGACACAGTCTTCTGTTGATTAACATTCTTTGGAAAAAATCCAAAACCCATATTAGAGGAAAATTCACAATGTTATAGTACCCCTCCATAAAAGTGCCTTCATAAAAGTGTATATTTTAGAACTCAGGCTTCTTAAGGTATAATTTATGTATAGAAAAATTCACCCTCTTTACTCTACAGTTCTACGATTTCCAACAAACATACACTCTCGTAACCACTACCACAATCATGATACAGAACACCCCTCATCCCCTAAAGTTTCTCACGTCCCTTTGTAGTCAACTCCCAGCAGCCGCCTACCCCATAAAAGTATACGAAATGTTCTCTCTCCTTTGTCAGACAGAGCAGGGCAGAGGCTACTTCCTAGCTACCTCTTCAGCCTTTGGCGGCAGCGCTTCCCCTGCCCCAGCCACACCCACCACCCTGTGCCCTGTCCTCTCCCCACTTACACACACACAGCTCACCCTGTTGTCCCTTTTACCCAGAACCCTCTTCTCTTCCTCCTGCACCGAGTCAACTCCTACTCATCTTTGAGATCTCAGTTCAACATCATTTCCTCACATGCGAAGCACTGATTTGACATGGTTAATGTATTATTTGATTAGTGTCAATCTTCCCATCACACTGGGAGCTTCATGAGGGCAGGGACTCTGCTGGATTTTCTCACGATCATATTCTTATCATGCAGCTCAGTAGTAGGTGCTCAATGAAGACTAAGTCGATGAATATTTACTTTGAAGCCAGCACAGTGTAAATGTTTAACTTTGATTTTTTCAAGGGTGCAATAAAATAAATACTATTATTCCTGCTTCACAATTGTGATCATCTTAAACCATAATTTTTTTTTTGCTATTCCTCCCTTCAGAGGGTAGAGCCTAATTCCCCTCCCACTGAGTGGGAGCAGATGAAGTGACTCACTTCTAATGACGAGAATACAGCAGAAGGGACAGGATCAGAAAAGCCCCTGGGCCTCTGCCTTTCTCTCTCTGTCACTGGCTGCGGTGCAGGCACTCGGCAGCCCTAAGGAGAGGCTCATGTGGTGGAGGCACTGAGGCCTCCTGCTGACAGCCCTGTGAGTGAGCGAAGTGCGTCCTTTCAGCCAGTCGTCTCCTGACCAACGCATGGCCTCTGACAGAGCCTGGGCCAGAAGCACCCAGCTCACCCACTCCAGACTCCTGACTCACAGAAACCGTGTGAGAGAATAAGTGTTTGTTATTTTGAGCTACTAAGTTAGGGTAATTTGTTATGCAACTATAGATAACTGAAAGAACTGATGAGGGAAGAAAAGTTCAGCAAGGTCAGGCAAATTGATAAAGGTCACACAACTAGTAAATGGCAGATCCAGAATCCAAACGCAGGTCTATGCGGCTCTACAGCCCGTGTCCCCATGCCACGCTGCCTCCTAAATGTGCTTAGGATGGCAAATGCAAAATCATTTGACTGCGTAATTATAAAGTCTGCAGATTGGCCCATGTTACAGTTTCAGGAGGTTGCTTTCGGGATTTCCAAAGAAGCTGCTGACTGGAAGAATTTCTGAAAGAATGGTGAATAAAAAGGCATTTTAATGAAGATGTTTAAGTGCACAGTGCTATTAAAGAAATTCTGTGACAGACATTTTGTCGTGAAGACATTTTGAAGATGAGACTGAAGCAAGTTTGTTATAAATTAGAAAAGAGATAATTTGAAAACAACCTTTTCCTTAGCTATATTATGGTATTGTAAAATAGATTTCATAGTGTTAATGAATTATACTAAATTGCTTTTTTTATATATACTAGAGGCCTGTTGCATGAAGAGATTCATGCAATAGGCCTTCCTTTCTCCTGGCTGCTGGCACAGATTTTCCTCTGGCACCCGGGACCCAGGCCTTCGCACCGGCCAGAGCCATCTTCCGTCTTCGCTGCTCCAGCTTGCCTTCAGTCTTCCCTCCGCGGCTTGGAGCCTATGTATGCAAATTAACCGCCATCTTTGTTGGTTAATTTGCATATCATGCTGATTAGCCCATGGGAGGTGTAGCGAATGTACGGTCAATTACCATGTTTGTCTATTATTAGATAGGATTTGCGTTTCATATTATTATGTATCT
>NW_006287915.1:728058-740727 GCF_000327345.1 Myotis davidii | reverse complement strand
TTCCTGTCTCCTGCAGGAACACTGCTGAGCCAGGGCAGGCTCTGGAGCTGTGAACTGGGGCGAGCTCTCTCTTCTCTGTCTGTGATTCCATCTGTATGTACCTGGCGTGGGGTTGATTGAAGAATCTCTATTCAGTGGCACAGAACACAGAACACCTAGGTTTCCCAATAACTTTTCTTTTTCAGAGACTCCACTCACCCTGGAGCTGGAAAACATTTATAATGCCAAAAACAAAACAAAGCAAAAAAACCACCAACACTTGGGTCTCTTTGGCCAAATGAAGCCCATTCTAGTGATTGCTTTCAAAGCTTATGATTAAAATCCAGTCTCCTGTCCATTTCACAGTCCTTCCCCCAAGGACAGCTCAGCTGCGTGATGGGAGGCATGGGCCTCTCTTCTCCATTCCTCTGCCTGGGCCTGCTCCTGGGTTGGTGGCATGAGTGGAGACCGGGGGAGAGTTCAGCCCTGTGAGCATGTGAGAGCTGGCACACTGGTGGTGACAATGAGGACACTGTCCAGTTTCAGTTGGTCCTTGCTGCTACTTTACCTGACACTGGCAATACAAAGCTGGCAATGTCTGTAGGGATGGAGTTTTAGGGGACCGAATAAATAACGCCCCTCCTACTGGATGGCAGACATGGGACTCAGGTAGAGGGAGATAGAAACACAGCAGTAATTCCAGATGACGCCTGTGCTGGACGGCAGGGCTTAGAGGGCTAAATGGAGCAGGCTGGTCAGTGTTCCCTCTGCATCATTCACACCCACCCAGGCGTGGTTTCCAACACGACTGACTCCTGTCACAGGCCTACAGGGCTGAAGCTGACCATGTTTCCTTTCTCTTAACCAAGAGAAAGAGAGTGCTGAGCCAAACTCACCAGTCAGGTGAGTCCCTTTACCTCCCTGGAGGGACAGTGAGTGAGACAAGATGAGAGGAATCTCAATCAAGTAGGTCAGAAACATACCATTAGCACATTATGTGTATGTATGTACATTTCTATATGATTTCATGAGCGGCATGGTGAAAAATATGGAAGGAGACCTGATAGGTGCTTTACAGGATTATCTGATTTGGGCATGGTGATGGGGGTACAATGTGAAAGCAGTGGGGAGGTAAGCAAAACAGGAAAAGAAAACATATCACTAAACACTGTATACATGTTGTGATCACTACATATATATAAAGCCATCGATGTCTGTGGCAGGGGTAGGTTTTTATTTTGTGTGTGTGTGTGTGTGTGTGTGTGTTTGCTATTGCATTAAGAACATTAAGATATTAAAAATTCTTCAACCTGTATTGAATGGTTAATATTTCACTAATTAAAGCGGACCCTAAAGAACTGGGTCATAAATGTATTTTTGGAATATGTATTAAGATTAAATATACCATGTTGTTGCAGCAGTGACTTCCCTATAGTTGGGGCACAGATAACAGAGTTCATCATAATATGAAACCCCCTGAGTAGTTCACGGAGCACCCCCAATCAGAAACTAGGTAGACTCAACCTGGTCACGCAAACTTTGGTGGCAATGATCAGGTAGGTTTTCACCCAGACATCTATATATATAATCTACACTAATAAAAGAGAAACATGCAAATTGGTGTCACTCCGCTATACCCACCAGCCAATCAGAGCAACTATGCAAATTAAACCAACAAAGATGGTGGTTAATTTGCATATGCAGCACGGAGCGAAGATTGAAGACTGAAGACTGAAGAGGTGTGGCTTCTCCGCTGCAGCCGGACCAAAGGTCCTGGGGGCTGGAGGAAAACCGGTGCCAGCAGCCAGGGGGAGGAAGGCCTATTGTGCGAATCTTTGTACAATGGGCTTCTAGTCTATATCTATATATATAAAAGGCTAATATGCTAAGTGTCCATCTGACATGTTGCTATGACATGCACTGACCACCAGGGGGCAGATGCTCAACACAGGAGCTGTCATAATGCGCACTGGCCATTTACAGAGAAACGGCACCACGGACCTGGTGCCCACACAGCAACACCTAGCTTCCCCGAAGTGGGACACAGGCCCCACCACCACCCCAGAGCAACACTCCATCAAATCGCAGCTGATGCTGCCGAGACCCCATGGCGCAAAATGCGACCCACAGCTCAGCCCAGCCCAGAAACGATGGCTGTGGGCGCCGGGTAATGATGTCATGTATAGACAAACACTGCTGCAGTTAAATATTTTACCTTTTGTTCTTCCTGCGTGATCTACAATGATAATCTGCTTTGTGTTGATATTTACTCCTATGGAGGGATAAGAATGCCCCTCTTTTACCTGATGCCAAATATATGACAATTGCCTGAAAGAGAAGTTGGGGTGCTTCACTGGGCTGGAAAAAGTTTAGCTAAATCAGAAAGCAGGTCTAATTAAGCAAATTTATTCTATATACTAGAGGCCTGATGCATGAAATTCGTGTAAGAGTAGGCCTTCCTTCCCCTGGCTAACGGTACCCAAGACTTGGGCTTCCCTCCAGCACCCGGGACCCAGGCTTCCCTCCAGCCACCAGCAGGCACCCGGGATCCAGGCTTCCCTCACAGCCCTGGCTTCATCTGGAAGGACGTTTGCTCTAATTAGCATATTACACTTCCATTATTATAGATATAAAGCTCTTGCTGGCGCCAATTGCACACGTGTTTCCATCTGTCATTGTCGATCGTGAATTTGGTTGACACTTCTATTATAAAGGGCGAATAGCGATATGAAAATATTCCTTCTAATTAATTTCCTTTCAATGTGCATGAATTCCTGTACCGAGCCACTAGTTTATTTATGAAGAGATCTGGAATCGGTGGTGGATGGATAAGAATGCCCCTCTTTTACCTGATGCCAAATATATCCAAGGTAGCAGTTGTGAATGACAAGAGACTGGAAGAATTATTCATATTTTACCATAATGTTAATCCAACCATAAATGTGATTAGATCATAACACAGTGTCATCAACACATGGGGCTATAGACTTGGAAATAAAATTTTCTACTGAAAGCTACTCTTTAAAAAGAACAAATAATTGTTTAGAACAGAGACATCAGTCATCTGTAAGAAACAGAATGGCTCTCAGGCCTGTAGGATTCTGCAGGGATTTGGTATTTTGAGAAAAAACTGTCCATCAGAGTTTAGGTGCATTGGAAACAAACAAAAATGAAGTCACCGAGGCAAATGTTGGTTGGGTCTATCCAATCACTGCTGAGGAGAAGGGAACCTTAGTCAGTCTTTCAGTGGGTCCCGTCCTATTTATTCATTGAACTTTATTGAATGCCTACTAGGCTAGGCACTATCCTACATGCTGGAAATGAATAAGTCAAAGTCTTCATGGACTTTGCATTTTAGTGGGAGAGTCAGTAAATAAACTCTCTCTCTCTCTCTCTCTCTCTCTCTCTCTCTCAACATGAGGTCAGTGTTTAAAAAAACGTAACAGGGAAGGAAGATATTGAATGAGGGAACATGATATTATGTCAAATGGAAAGGCCAAAAAAGGTATCTCTGAGGAGGTGATATTAAAACAGAGACAAGTAAATAAAGTGAGGAAGTGAGCTACCTGAAGATCAGAGGGGAAGAGAATTCTAAGCAGCCAGATCAGCAAGTGGAAAGCTCTGAGGCTGGAATGAACTTGTGTGTATCCAAGGAACAGAAAGGCAGCTAGTTCTGTACTTGTTAGTGCTGCTTGTCAAATGTTCTGGTTGTCTCTCCTTCCAAGCACAAAGTAGGACTGCACTGCCTGGTTCCTCTGTAGATGGGTGGGCCATGTGGTTAGTTCTGGACAGTGAGTCATGAGCAGAAATGACATGTACCATTGATGGAAAGACCCAATGAAAGCCCCTTTAGAGCACTTTTTTGTGTGTCTCTGGCATGGCGATGGAAATGCTCTAGATCAGCGGTTCTCAACCTGTGGGTCACGACCCCTTTGGGGGTCGAACGACCCTTTCACAGGGGTCACGTAAGACCATCGGAAAACACATATATAATTACATATTGTTTACAGTAGCAAAATTACAGTTATGAAGTAGCAACGAAAATACATTTATGGTTGGGGGCCACCACAACATGAGGAACTGTATTAAAGAATCGCGGCATTAGGAAGGTTGAGAACCACTGCTCTAGATCAAGCATGTCAAACTTGTGGCCAGCGGGCTGCATGCCTCGGCCCACTGGCCACAACTTTGACATGCTTACAGCTGCTCCATCAGTCTGAATCTGAGAGTGAGGAAGAAAACAGTGTGCGAACAGAGTCCCCAGCTGATCCCTAACAGATATGAATGTGAGCAAGAAATAAAAGTGTGCCCTGGCTGGGTAGCTCAGTTGGTTAGAGCATCATCCTGATATACCAAGGTTATGGGTTTGATCCCCGGTCAGGGCACAAGAATCAACCAGTGAATGCATATGTAGAACAACAAATCGATGTCTCCTTCTCTTTCAAATAAAATTTTACAAAATTAAAACAAAAAAAGGAAATTTCTGTGTTTCAAGTCTCTGAGGCTTGGCATACCTCACTATGGCATAACCTGTCCTAACTGGTAGAGTATAGCTGGTGGGGAGAAAGTTAGAGGGGGAGTGGTTGGGGATGAGGGCTAAGGTAAAGGTAAGGGACAGATCATGCAGAGCTTTATAGACAATAATAAATTTGGATTTCATTCTGTGTGAATGAAAAACATTTGGAGGACTTTGAGCAGGGGAATGGTATGATTTGCATATAAAAAGAATCACTCAGTCATGTAGGGGAAAGTCCTTGTTCATGGGAAATACAAATTGAGGTATTTGGAGTTAAAGTATAATATCTACAATTATTCTCAAATAGTTCAGTAAAATGTGTATTCTGTGTGTGTGTGTTTGTGTGTGTGTGTGTACATGCACAATGGGAGTAAAATGGTAATTGGTGTATCTAGACGAAGGGGATGTAGATATTCATTGTACTTTTCAACTTTTTTATGGGTTCAAAAAATTTTTAATAAAAAACTAGAAGGAAATCACTTTGGAGAACTACATAGTAAGAGAAGCAAAGAAAACCCATTAGGAGGCTGCTGAGACATGAAGTGGTTGGGGCTGGAGTGGCAATGGTGAGAAACAGGCGGATTTGAAGTCTACTTTGTATGTGGAGCCAGCAGAATTTGCTGACAGATGGATTGGTTGTGGGATGTAAAGGAAAGAGAGGAGTCAAGTTATCTTTTAGGTTTTTGTCCTGAGCAAGTAGGAGATTGGTGTTGCCATTAAGTGAGATGGAGCAGCAGGGGAAGGACAAGGTTTAGGGGATGGGAAATAGCCATTCTGTTTTGGACACATGGATGGTGAGCATCCCAGTGGGGACTGGATTGGAAGTTGGATAAATGAATTGGGAGTTCAGCAAAAAGACTGGCTGGAGCGAAACCATTTGGAATTATCAGCATGTAGTGGTAGCCAGGTCATGGACAGAATCCCTCAGGAAGCAAGTGTACGTGGAGAAGAGGATCAGGACTGAGCACACGGACAGATTGCAGGGAGGATCATGACGTTAAACGGATTTCTCTTCTGATTCCATGCCTGCTGAGTAACCACTTGATTACTACTTTGACTTCCCATATCAGTCCATCCACAACGGAAAGACTGGTCAGATGGAGTTGGAATATTCTAGTTCTCAGGACAGTTTTCATTGTAAATAAATTGATCATACTCACAAGTGTGGTTTGAGTCAGCCCCTGAGCCAGATCCATTCCCAGTGTGCTGACAAAAGCTGATGGTCAGTCTGCAGAAGAGGAACAGGCCCAGGGCTGTGGAAATTCCCTGAGGAAATGAATAACACACTGCTTGCTGGCACTTTTCCTTAGCTCACAGTAGCCGCAAAGAAGGAATGTTCCCAGAACTAGTGAGAAAACCTCAACCCAGGTATAATAAGAGAATACTCCTCTTTAGGTGATATACATTTTCAAAGTTCTATTGATTTGTCCCTGTGCTGCTCATGTAGTTTTTCTTCCATGCTGATCTTGCATTTCTTTATAGCAGAATCCCTATTACTTTATTACTATTTGGAGAGTATGCTCTATGTGCTTGCTCTTAATTCAGCTTTTAAATTTTATTTCATTTTTGGATTGTATTCAAACGGTTTAAAAATAAAAATGGTATAAAGTATACACTGAGAATTCACCCTCCCGCCTCTTCCCTATGCATGTTTCCGTCCCAAATCATTGCCACTACCCATTTATTTTGTGTATCATCTAGAATTTGGGTGGTCACCAATCTCTTGCTGCCATGGAAAATAAATAAATAAATACATACATAAACATTCATGGTGGGGCAAAAGTAGGTTTATAGTTGTTCATATGGAAAATAAAACAATAAATAATAATACAACCATAAACTTTCCCATACTTTTGCCACACCCTGTACATATGGTTTCTGAGCTGTAGATTTTGTGTTCTTTGTTGTCCTCTGGTGATGGGAAAGACGTCATATTCCTTTTGGGAAGGGATGAGTAATTTCAGATCAAAGTTCAGGCTCTAATTACATTCTTCTCCCACTTCCCTTTAAGTCTGAAATGTGGATACCATGACTCTAACATGATTACATAGCTCCTCTAGCTACAACAGTTCAGGGATGTTTAAATTCAACTATTTAATGCCTATTGTTTTGGGGATAAAAAAGGCTTGTGCTGACCCAATGAAGAAAAAAAAAAGAGGTTCATAAAGGTTATTGGAGAATATGTGCTTATGGGAGGTGGACTAAGATGTAACTTAAAAAATAATTTAAAACTCAGCTAAGAAGTTAATGCATATATTTGTCCTCTTTTCTCTCCCATGATGTAGCAGGTTGTAGCTTTCAAAGATAGCAGCCTCCATATATCTCATCCCATATGCTCTTCTTATAATGTGATATTGCACTCTTCCCATTGGTGGGACCTGTGTTCCCTCCCCTTGAACTTCAGCTGACCTTTGGGAGTGCCTCAACCAGAATACAGTGGAAGATGTACAGCTAAGTTCAGACAACTCCCCGTAACAAGAGAAGTATTAATAATGATTCAAATCTAGTAAGTTTTAAGGTTATTCATTATACAGCAATAGAAAACAGGAACATGGTCCTGACTTTTTAAAAAATTTTCACTCGAGAATATTTTTTTCATTTATTTTTTAAGAGAGAGTGTAAGGAAGGGAGGAGGGGAAGAGAAAAACACTGTTGTGAGACAGACACATTGATTGGTTATCTCCTGTATGTGCCCTGACTGGGTCTGGGGATGGAACCTGCAACCAAGGTACATGCCCTTGACTGGAAATAGAACCTGCGACCCTTCAGTCCATGGGCCGATGCTCTAACCATTGAGAAAAACCAGCCAGAGCAGTCCTGACTTTTAATCATCTTTACATTGTCTTTGATCTCGGTTCCTTAATTTTTTATTCAAATTTGTAATTCTGTCTGTTCTTATTGCAGGCCATCTCAAATCCTTTGTGGAAGAGGGTTTAAGTATGATATAATTACATTTTTAAAAATGGTCTTCTATCTAACCCAGTGATATAAATTCTCTGGTGTAATTCTATAACCCATGAAAGCAAGCCTTACCACAATTTTTAAAGGATTTTTTTTAATTAAAAAAAAAAGATTTGCTTTGTGTATATCTCTTCTACATTTTTGCCTTCTACTCCCTCCAGGTTCTTTCCCATGAAACCTTGATAGAAATAATTATGACCTCATCTATGAGAACCAAATGACTCACTCACCAAATAGTTCCTCAACATTGTGTGCCAGATATTAGACCAGGTGCAAAATATACAAAGACTCAGTACCCAGCTTACATAGGGGCTCCTAAACTAGTGGTAATTCATAGCTATAAAATACCTACCATATGTAAGGTAATGGACATGTCTGGAAAAGTCTTTGAATGCCCTCAATGATGGAGAAGTATTTAAAACAACAAAATAATAATAATAAAGCAAAACTATCAAATGATCTGAAAGGCAATTTAAAAAAAGTAAATGGAAAAAAGTATACAGCAATTTTATAGTAGGTTCACATAACTATGAATTCAGTATAAGAAATAGAGCTAATTTATTTATTCACAGAAATAAAATAATGTTATGACATAAAGCTTATAAACTAACTAGAGGCCCGGTGGACAAAATTCATACACTGCAAGGAGGGCGGGGGAGGCTGGATGAGGGGCTGATGGCTGTTTTCAGGCTGGCCACACCACCTTTAGGGTGGGGGTCCCCACTGGGGTGCCTGGCCAGTCTAGGTGAGGGACTAAGGGCCATTTCCAGGCTGGCCGGCGACTGAAGCTCCCAGCCTCTCCTTTTTTTCTTTATTCTGGGATTTACTTACCTTCTATAATTGAAACTTTGTTGCCGTCACTGGAGCTAGGAGCCGGCTCCAGCTCCGTGGCTGGCTGAAAGCAGGTATCTGGGGTTTGTTTAGCTTCTATAATTGAAACTTTGTTGCTTTGGAGCTCAGAGCCGGGCCGCGGCAGGCGGGGAACCTTGGCTTCCTCCATCACTGGAGCAAGCAAGCCTCCTGCCCACTTCAGCTGTGTGGCTGCTGGCCGCCATCTTGGTTGGCGGTTAATTTGCATATCAAGCTGATTAGCCGATGGGAGGCGTAGCCAAGTTACGGTTAATTACCATGTTTGTCTATTATAAGATAGGATTTATATTTAGTGTAAAAGAATATGAGATATTGTATTATAAGATATTGGAGTATAATTTCTAAATACATTATTAGGCTCCATTTTTTCAAGTTTAATTGTAACTAAATTTTTAAAAGTCAGTTTTCCTAAATTTAATCCCAACCCAAGTAGTGTCACTATCTACCCATTCACCGTTGAGGAAAGGTATTTGTTTGCCGGGGGCTATTCAGCACCTGCATATTGTAAGCCTCATCAAGAATTTGTTGAATTACTACATTGGAAATATGTACTTAGGAGAACAGATTAAAGATAACAATTTATTCAACAAACACTTCTGAGTACTTGGTATAAACAGCATTGTTGTGGGTGTTACAGAGAACTAAAAGTAGAAGACACTGTCTTATTCAAGGGTAGATGCACATTACTCGTATTTATAAACCTTTCAAATAAAATAAAAACATTTAAAATTCACATGGGAAATAAGTAATTCTTAAATTATTTGCTACTAGTAAAGTCTGGCCATCCACCAAGTACAAGAAAAAACCAGCAAAACCATTAATTATTTTTACAAGCTCTTAGGGGCCAGGAAAAAGTTAAAGTATGAATTCATGTCCTTTCTGAAATTAACTTTTAACTACAAAAATGAAAATAAGTTCACAGTGCACAAAGTCCTATTCTGAGTAGCATATCTTCAATGGCGTATGGAGGATCAGACACTCTCCAGGCTTTCCAATGCAATGGAAATAGACAAGGGACCATATGAAAGTACAAACCATTTGATTTATGCTTTTTGAGAAAGGAATAGAGATTTTGTACTCATTGCTTTAGAAATCATGAGTAATTATTTTAAAGGAAGTAAATAATATATTGTAAACAATTAAAATAGGACGGCATTTGAAGACCTCATCCAAATCTGAGATTAAATGATTCTATGAACTAAATACAGACAGGCGAGGGAACAGAGATGGGGAGTGAAAAGGCGCTCTAATGAAACTCCCTCCCCTAAACACACAGACTGACACAGAGCTGAAACACAGGGGCATTAAGAGGTGTTGTGTGGGGGGAGGAACACAGTTAGTCAGGTCTTAGCTTCCCTCAGCCAGGAGGCTTTATCCTCAGAATTGTTCCATAACAATCTAATATTTGTGTCTGAATGCCTGCTGGCCTCTTAGTGTACTTCCTCGAAAGACTTTTTAAATTATGCTGTTTTCCTACCTAGACTGAACTGACTTGAGAATCAATAGTCATATGCCTGCTTTGCTTTATGGCTTGAGTTGGATTATAACTGTTTTTTAATCAAGACTTTCCAACTTCATAGCTCTTCTTCTGACTCTTGATCATAAATTTCCTGGGGTTGTCTCTTAATACTGATTACCAAATCAATGGTTAAAATTTTTGCCAAACACTGAAGAACTGAAGTTAGTAACTGGTATTTACCAGATACCGATTCCAAACCTGTCTGACTGCTTCCCATGGGTTGGTTGGTTTGCAGTGCATGGAGAGCTCTCACATATACTTGCGGAAAGCTCTGATTTCCTTTCTTAGATTTATACAGGATTCTGGGAATGCCTAAAAGTGCATTAGCTATTATCATACCAACCATAGTTGCTTCAGATTGCTGGCATTTTTTGACATAGTTGAGAAGGTAGTAATGTAACAAGATCTCAAAATTACCACCCACTGGCAAAACACAACCTGCTGGTATAGATGAGAAAGAGTAGCTCTGGGAAGCACCCATCTCCAGTGGCTTACACCTCACTGGTAACATACTTCCCTTTCCGGCCTTTTTCGTGATCGATAAATTTTCATAAGAAACGTCTACTCTAGTGTTTTCTGCTGTTGACTCAGTAGTAGGATCACTCTCAATAAACGAATCACGGTCATCAATTATCCTGGTTTTGTTCGCAGATAAACATCTCCGTGTTCCATCTGTCTGGTGTGTATCTGCTGGTATCACTTTTGGTGTTGAACAAGAAATACATGTTTCTGATCCTACACTTGGAACTACCAAATTTGAATGTACTTTTAAATATGTGTGAGTTTTTGCCAGTTCACATTTGTTCTTTTCAACAGTGCCCTGAGGTGGCCTTTGTATTGAACCACTAACAATTTCTGGTAACTGATTACATTCCCTACTCTCATAAATAAGAGGACTTGATGTATAATTTTGGCCACTGGTTTGTGTCGTGTAACTCAGATCAAGGTCTTTAAATAACTGCCGAAGCATTTTAAACGCTCCGTGTAAAGCACCCTCATGTTGTTCAACAAGACCCTGCACCGGTGCACAAAGAACCACACAGTGTGGTATAAATGAACATGTGCTAATCAAGCCCAGATGAACATACCTTTTGGATCTAAGGATAAGGGGCTTACAAAATTTCACCAAAGCAGCGCTGGAGATTTCATACTGCGAAGAGGCTTGTGACAGTACAAAGGGAGAAAGACCAATGATCCTCTGAATAAGAGAAATTTCTTCCGATGATAAACATTCCACCACTGATATGCCATTCAACCCTGCATAATAAATAACTAAGTCTGGTTGTTTCACACTAGATAGGAGCAATTTTACATTTTGACTCTGTAAGCTTTTCAGGATTGCTTTTGTCCTTTCCATAATCCAAAACTGAGAGGTCTGAAACTGTGCCTCTGAATTTAGAATGAACTCTGATCCAGAGGTTGACAAGAGAGGCTGAATGGTTTCCGTTACGAACGCTATTCTTATGTCGCCATCTGCTGGACAGTACACAGAAAAGTCTCTGTGAAGCACAAGCCCGGCCACGACCCTGGAATCTGAAACAGGAAGGCCAGTGACACCAATGCTCAGCTCTACGAAACAGTCATCCACTAACTCAGATACCTCTTCACACCCACTTTCACAAGCCATACACTGGAAGAAGTAGTCGCACGTCAACTGTGAAATAAAGCTGTGATTATTTCTTCCCACTCTTCCACCAAAGTATGCTTCTAAGAGCAACTGGAAAGAGCTCCTACACAGCAGCCTCCCTTTAGTGGAGGAAGAAAAGATGGACAGAAAGTGTCGACTCAAACACTGGTCCACAACACGGTCTAATACGTGCGTCTGAAACCTTAGAAGAGCTTGGGAAATAAATTTCCACCGACAACAAGTTTTCCAATGCCTTCCGTGAGTGTGACTATGTTTGGAAATCAAAGAATCTTTTTCTTTGTCTGTGGCTGCGTGAAGTCCTCTGAGCAAATGGCAAAGAAAGATAATGAATGTCTTAGCACCGTCGCCTGTTTTTCTTAGATGGCTGGAAACGCACGCCACCATCACCCTGCACAAAAAAAGAAATAAAGCAACTCAGATTTTCAGTGGCTGCCTTCCTACATCTAGAGTTCTAGACCAAATTGAAACCACGTTTTCAGAGCTGTCGGCATAAAATGAGGATGCTGTCCCTCTGCTGTGCCCTTAGGTTTAGTTTTTCCTTCTCCAAGTTACTGGGAGTCCTAGCGCCTGGGGTCGGCTGCAGCGGGAGTGAGAAACGGTAGGCGCTGGTGAGATCTGGTGTCAGCGCGGTGTTCGCCGGGGCCGCGCTCCAGCCCAGCGCACAGATGGCCTCACCCAAAGGCAGCTTCTCCCAGCAGCACGGCCGCAGGGGCACGGAGCGCCGGCAGGCGGCCTGGGCGACCGCTCAGAGGGCGCTCCGGGCGGACGGGGGACGCGGGTACCTGGCCAAGGGATGCTCTAGGTGAAGCGCCGCCAGGAGGCGGCCTCCGTCCCGGCTGAGCAGCACCTCGCCGGTGGGCTTCGTGCACAGGACCTGCCGGCCCTCGGGCCCCACGCAGCCCCTCAGAATGGTTTCCAGCGCCTGCGCGACCTGCAACGCCGCCTGCACCGGCCCTTCGGCAGCCATAGCCCTGCGGGTCGTGGTCCGGCTGTTGGCAGGCGCCCCGGGCGGCCTGGAGGGGGCGGGGCGCGGCAGGAAGCGGAAAGGGCGGGGAGGACGCCGGAAAGCGGGGCGAGGAGACGGCTCCTGCGCCCACTCATCAGACGGGCTGCGCGGCGGTCCAGTAGCCCGCGATGATCAGGGAGCGTGTGGCCTTCCCGGGGCGGCCCAGCCCC
>NW_006287915.1:716201-727976 GCF_000327345.1 Myotis davidii | reverse complement strand
GTGGGGGCGGCAGTGGAGCCCCTGGGAGGGAGGGGACGGACACGGCGGGGCCGGCTCGGCTCGTTCCAAGCTCTTCGTGATTTCGCAGCAAAACCTCTGCCCTGGACCCACATCCGCCAGCGCTCTCCTTCCGTTCACGAAAGCGATTTGGGGTTGCGGGATAGAGGGCGGGGCGGGGCAGGGTCACAGCTGCAGGCTCTCTGCTCTGCGCAGGGCTCCTTCCCGCACTTCCTGGACTCGGGCATCACTGTGACATGCCCGCCACCGTAATTTTGTTGAACGTTAGCAGAGGTGACGTGAATACTTGGCCACACTGGTTAGTGGTCAGTGGGATGCTTTACACACACAGTGCTCGAACATTACTGGGTACAGTCCAGCGGCAGGAAAGGAAAACATAGTGTTAGGCAGCGGAACATACTGTTTTACGTATTAAGACACTCAAAGATGAAGTGGTCAAGAGCATGGGTTAAGGTTTAGATCTGGGATTTGCTCTGCCATTTATCTGCCAGCAAGTATTTCTGCTTCCCAAATCTCTGATTTACACAAATGGAGAGAATAGGATGTATATGAAAAATCTCAAGGTTTTGAGGAGGGTGACAGTGTTTACAGTGCCTGTTTGCATGGTGCCAGCATATTCTAGGCACTCAACAGTCTACACCTAAGGGCTCACCCACCAAGTTGCTGTGACATGTCACCTGTATGGGCTTACTATCTCTACAAGAAAGGGATATTCTGTAAGGTGCAGAAGAATCGATTAGAGTAATAGCATAACACAGGACATCCCAGAGTGTGGCCAATTATTAGTAAGAAAAGCATCTTGTAGATTTTTTTCATTGAGGTCGAATAGTGAGGGCTGTTTTCCTTGCCCCTTACTCCTGTGTTCCAAAAGCTACGAGCCCTTCTCTCTTCCCCCAATTAACAAGACAGAACCAACTATTAGCCAGAAGCCACTGGACCCTGGGGAGGGCAAGAAGATGAGGAAAACCAGAGAAGAGTCATTTCTTGGAACTATCTGGTATCATTATAAAAGTGATTTAAGAGGGAAAACCTTTTTCATATGGGTTTTGTGTGTATGCTTCTTTAATAGTAAGTTGTGTTGTTGTTTTTCTGGTTCTACCCATCACAAAGGGGTTACATTACTCAATAAAGATTAGAGCAGAGGATTATTCCAAACACTTAAAAGTGGTGCAGCGTTCTCTTTAAGTGCAGTGAAAAAGCAATGGACGCTGCAGTTAGACTTGGATCCAAACTTGTGCTTGTTATCACCCTTACTCTATGAAGCTTTTGGAATCAATTAACTTTTCTGAGCCTCAGATTCTTCCTCTATAAACTTCCACTTCCCTTAAGGTTATTATGAGTACTCAAAGAGAAATGAATATAGAGTACCAAGTAAAGCAAGCATTAGGGATTCTGTTAAACCCCTTCCAAACCCTGCACCATCCTTTCACAACTACACCCTTTACAATTTTTAATTAAAAAATTAGGACTAGTAATTTAATGTGTTATATTCAAAGTCATTTGATCACAATTTGCTTTTTTAAAATTTTATTTAGAATGCCTACTTGTAGAAGTTAGCATAATTTTACAGATCATTAGAAAAATTCAATTCTTTGTCTCTGCACACATAATAGGTTAGGAATAATAGATTAGAAATGTAATACATTACAAAACAGTAGCCTATGACTATCTGTACATTTACGATGCACCTCAAGGAAAAGAATTTGACAGTGTGCTGTACTTACACTGCAGATAACATACTTTTATTCCGTTATACAAACTGACCAGTGGTGGTGTGAATTTATAAGTGGCCATCAACCAGAATATTTAACTTAGATGTATATTTAGCATGCTAAAAAGTGAAAAAATTTTCAACTGACATTCTGTGGCTCATCAGTTCAAATGTCTTGTGGCATTTTTCTTTAAATAAATTTCAATATTATAATACTAAAATAATTTTACATGATAAATGCAAAAAGATAAAATTTTCTAAGTTCTTTAGAAAGTATATTCACATTCATTTTGTCATGGGGTTCTTGTGGCTCTTCTAACTATGTGAATCATATTAAGGAGATACTGGTCCTATACAATTTTAAGTCTGTCTGCAAATAAAAACTGTAACAAAACAAGCTATATTAAGAGTAACAAAAAGTAAATTAAATATAAATTCACACTATAGGTAAACAAAATGAAACCAAATTACATAATAGTGGCAGATTACATATTTTTAAAGAATCTCTTTTTCCATGTAATCAGAGGTTGAAATGTAAACTTAGTGATTTGTGTGGGGTCCCCCACACCATCGGTTCAAATTGGAGAATTTGGTATAAATGCTAATTTTAATATTTTAGTTCTGTACATTTAGCATAATTCAAAATAATCTAGAGCATCATATATGGCTCAACAGCAATGACATTATCAACTTATGTCAAACAAACCCCAAAAATATATTCACTGCTCACTAGAAATGCTAAACACTAGGAAAATGGAATTTTATACATTTGTTTTCTTAAATATTTGACTAAGATATTCTTCAAAAAGTTAAAACTGCCTTTCACAGAATTTTGTGTATTTATGGCACAAGTTGACACCCAAAACAGTGTGAATTCCATCAGAAAGGCACTGTTTACAATACTCAGAATAATCTCACAAGTCTACTTCAATGATGTCTGAGAGTGGATATATTTGAAATAGGTAAATAGACAAACCCTTATAAAAGTTCAGCATTACCATTGAAATATACTTAGCTATATAAAAGGAAATAAGGTGACAAAGAGAAATGACCCTTTATGACACGTAAGCCTATAAACACTTTGAATCATATTATATAGTTCTGTAACACAAAATGAGTAAAAGTATTTTCTTAAAGGCACAAAAGCGTGAATACTACTAAATGAGGGTTGTTTTACAAGGCTAACTTTTTCAATGGAATGGTGACAAAGTTTACACTTTATAAATGATACAAAAAGTACTGACATGAAATATAGTAAATATCTATTGCTGAAACTTACTTATTTCACATGCCCTATTTATTGTCTTTTCCTGGGCCAGTTACCCCTCATTAAATGGTGAATAACTGAAAGTATAATACACTTAACAACCAAAATAGAAATGCACATGTCAATTATTACCTTAATTTTCATGTGAAAAAATAAAATTTTTGATCAAATGAAAATAAACAGGATATACGATCTTAAATCTTAGAAATCATTATAAAGTTCTCAGACAACTGAGAACTGTAAATCACAATTTTTATGAATCCATGTGTGAAGGAAGAGTAATTCCAGGTAGAGAACATTCAAAGTCAGTAACATATATGGCTAACTACAAAGTTAATTTTGTGTTTTAAAGGATTCACATACTAAACCTAGTATAAGCACTGATCTAAAACTAAGCCACCAATTCCTGAGTTTTGTGTTCAGTTTGCAGAAAGGAACTCATACAACTAAAAGCATAAGAAGACCTTTGGATTAGATATATGCTTTTAGTGTATAAGGAACAGTCATAAGTAACCCTGCTTTCTCATGAAATAGTTTTTGACTCGTTGGGTAATCAGAACCCATAACATCTGCCCTAAAGGAAAATAATAAAGTAAATAAATACGTTTCAAGTCTTAGAAGATACCTATACAAATCAACACTATTTAGACCAAATGTAAATAACCCACAAGCAGCTAAGACTAAAACCCCAAAAGGGGGTTACCAACAAAAATGTTAAGTTTTCAGGGTTTAATGATGAAATGACTTTATGATCAGCCAATTAAGTTATATGTAATATAAATTAATACTAATTTAAACCATAAAAAAGATCAAATTGTACAATATTTACAAAATATATATCAGTGAATAGGCAGTTGAGCATAACATTGGTAACAGAGAGTACAAAACTTGGATCGACAAGAATGAAATACCAGCAAAAATCCCCCACTTGTTCTAGTGTACTCACATTATACCTATACTTATACTAGGTATAGGTACATCTTATTTATGTTTTAATCAATTTAAACTATGTTTCAGATGCACATATGGAATACATTGTTTTGCCAAAAATACACAGGAAATGGTTCTTCATAAAATTTTAGAATATTTAAGATAGCTATAATGGTTAGGGGGAGGGGGAAGCAGGCTCCTTTTATCATTTTCAATTTTCATAATTTAGCAACCATTCTTTGATTTTGTATTTATCATGGCAATAAACAGCTGATTGTAATTTTACTAGTGTCTAACAGTTTCTTCTTAATCAAAGGCAAATGTAGCCAGAGCAATTATTCTGCCTTTATTTTCAAAACTGATATTTTCAGGTTTCTAAGATGTATCTTAGAACATGTTCCTACACTTAATTTACATTTGTAAAAATGACTTTTGAGGACTACATTTATGTAAAAAACATAAAGTAAAAATATTAACCTGAAAAGAAAAGTAGGAAAAGTTTGAGCCTGAACAAAAGGAATCTTGAAGAATTATGGTTTTGTAACAGAATGAAGTTACTAAGAACTAAGGAGAATAAAAAATTAAACTTCAGAACTTGATTCTCTACTTATTGCACATTTTAAAGAAACTAATTTTATTGTACATATAAATGCCACCATACAAAGCATCTTTCTTTTATTCGGCTTTTAAAATAAAATGTTGGTTATAATTTCTCCTATTTATTCACTGAGCACACTACAGTCTAAATGAAAGCTAAAATAAGTTCTTCATAATGAAAAAAAACATGAATTTTCAGCATTTCATATGCCTTATAATTACAATTTTCAACCGGTGTGCTGTGGCAGGCACACTGGTGTGCCACAGAATTTATTTTTCTGCAAGAATTTTTAAAACATGCAATATCTGACTATTTGGTCAGGGGCGCTGATCTTTTTTTCCTTAGATTGTCAAATAAAAAATGACAACAGCCAATACAACAGCTGTCCAGTGTAAATGAATCAAAATTATATCTATTTTTTGTCAGATCAGCAAAACATTTATTTTTTGGTGTGCTGCAGAATTTTAGTAATTAGTTTATGGGTGCCATAAGATGAAAAAGGCTGAAAATCGCTGCCATATAAACATCTCTAGAATTTGGACTGTGTTATCAGATTGAATTAAAAAAACAAAATAAGAAAAAAGGACAGCAACCAATTTTGACCACACTTTTATCAGCAAGTGCTTAAGGTAGTATTATATAGATGTAAGAAAGATATAATCAACAGATCCAAGTAGCTGTATACCTTTTTTTATATTGATATACACCTGCGTACATTTGTACCTTTATAAATATTAAATTCGAGGGGGCAAAAAAAAATAATCTTGTGTAAACTTTAAAAAAAGCAAGTTGCCACCTTGTGTATCTCAATATATCAATTTTGACCACTTTTTCTTGCTTTATCTAAGAAGACTACTGAGCTAGGTGCTTAGGAAATGATTTTTTATTTATTTTTATTTTGGGAAATGATTTTTTTAAACACTAGAGTGTATTGAACTATTTATAATATGTTTATTATCCCATCATTTCCTATTTTGTAATTCCTTACTGATAAAAGTTTGTGCCAGTTATGAAGAAAAGAGTTAATACACATATTTATAATATTTATAACATTTTTGTTATGACCATTAGTGCTGTATCTCAGAACATACTATAGAATACAAAGACTATCAGGTATACATAAGACACAGTTGTGTATACATGTGGATTTATTATACTCACATGTAGACACATTCTCACAAAAACTAGAAATGTTCTGGCACGTAACACATAGCTCACTTTAATAACTAAACAGAATAGCTCTTGTTTCAGGTTAAAGATAAAAGGTATGAAAGATCAACACCTCTGCATTTATCTCTAAGGTATTGTTTCAGAAATATAGTGATGTTTTAATAAAACTGAACCAACTTGAACATTGATCCCAGGCCGAATCTGATCATTCCAGTTCACTGAATAGTTTACTGTAAAGAACTATTTAAACATGAAGTTTATTACAACTTGAAGCAAAATCAGGAGGAAAATGATGAAGTAGTCTTTTTGTTGCAAAAAATAATCCGTGGCAGGTGCGCTTGAAACTAAATGATTTCGAAGAGCCGTAATATTTCTACAAAAATAAGCAACAGTAAATTTTAAATTATTTGTGAAAAATGTTAGCACAGAACTCATAATTTCATATATGGCCACAGAACCCTTAATTACAGTAACAAAAGTAACTATCTCAATCACTGCTGCCTGAACAAGGAGCTGATTATGCTATGTGGAGCTATTATTAGGTCTTGTCTAAATCTATATTCCACATTGTACCAAATATATTACTTAATGCTGTGCATCAAACATAATTATTAGTTTGATAATGTAGAAATATATCACCTTCTCTGTTATTACAGTGGCTTTAAAACAAAAATTTTGCGTCTTAGTTGGCCCACTAAGGTTCTTTATCTTTACTTTCGGAAGACAGAGGTGAAATTGAAGAAAAATCCTAAATTACCCAGAAAAAAATAATGCAACAGATTTCATGACATTCATAACTCAGAGAATGCTCTATGGACATTTCATATGCAAATAAAAATAAAATGTCAATTTAATTATGAAGTGAGTTTAAAATCCTCATGCCACCCTAACTGCTTTTGGCTAAAAAGAGCTGATTAGTGAAGACCTTTTCTTTTTCTGACTTCTTCTATTAAAGTGTCTTACCACTATAGAGAAAGAAAAGGAGGCAAAACAAAAAAGTAGACTCAATTTATAAATATAATTAAATTAGAAAATGTGAGCACATTATGTTAGAGTCAATGATATCAAGATGCAGAAAACAGGCTCCCTGCTCTAGAGGAGCTCATGGTCCAGCAGGGATAAACAGACACATACAAAAGCTTCAATTTTTATCGAAGCATAGGTCTATTTTGATAGAGTCATGCCCCAAAGGAATATGTGCAGAGAGCTAAACAATCTGAGTGGAGGCATTAATAACCCTACAGGGGAAGGTAAGTGATGAGACATGTTACAAAAAGGGTGGCATTTGAGTTATATTCTGAAGGATAAACAGGGATTTTTTGATTGGCAGGGTGGGAGGAAGGGCCATCTAAGAAGTGGGTTCAGTGTGGGCAAAAATCCAAAGATGCGAGAGAAGAGTATAGTCTGAAGATGTGAGAAGATTCATAGGACTGAAGCATGGGATAGGTGTAGTGCAAGCATGTGAAACTCACGGCCCACAACGAACGTTTTTGCGGCCCAGCCAATACAACGGTATGTAAGAAACGTTTTAATAAAAATTTTGTAACTTAATTTTTACAATATCCTGTTACACATAATTATTAAAAATGAACTACAACGTTCACTAATGACTGATCACTATATTCCTTACTAGCCTTATGCACAGGCACACCATTTCTCTCCACTAATACCAGCAGGGAATATTTTAGCAGCCAATGGCCACGTATTTAGTCTTGGACTGACTTGTTCGGTGTGCGTAAGAGGAAATATTTCGTTTTCAGAGAACAAGAAAAATAGGCTTATTTGTGTTATGCTTATTAATTTGTGCAGTTAGTCAGTGTCTGGTAAATTAATGCTCAAGAAAAAATATTAATTTTTATTAAAATGTTCTATTATTTGTTCTATTATTTTATGCTAACAATTACTCATTTATTTCAGCCCTTGTACTCAGCATGTCTCTATCAAAATAAACCTACGCTTTGATAAAAATTGAAGCTTTTATTTTTTGCAGCCCACATTAACTTAAACCTTGTTTATTTGGCCTGTGTTAGCCTTTGAGTTTGACATGCTTGGTGTAGGGCAGTGGTCGGCAGACTGCGGCTTGGCAAACTACGGCTCGCGAGCCACATGCGGCTCGTTGGCCCCTTGAGTGTGGCTCTTCCACAAAATACCGACTTCTGCGCATGGGCCATGAAGTTTCACTCGCACTGTATGTGCGCGCCCACACGTGGTATTTTGTGGAAGAGCCACACTCAAGGGGCCAACGAGCCGCATGTGGCTCGTGAGCCGCTGTTTGCTGACCACGGGGTAGGGGAATGGCAGGAGATGAGGCTGTGGATGAAAATAGCAACTAAATATGAGTTATAAGATCACTATGAAAAGAGAAAATATCTTTGAAAAAAATCTTCCAGAACACCTAGTGCTAAGTACTGAATATACAAAAGCAGGTTGGCTAATAATAAAAAAATTTAACATCTGATACAGCAATGGGAGACAACTAATCTGAACTCATGCTAGCTTTAGCAAGGAGCAGTGTAAGTTCCTTTTCCCTCCAAGGAACCTGTGTAGATGTTAATGACTTTTAGTTGCTGGATCTGGGAGGCGTGTGGGGAAAAGGTCTGGGACTGCCAGTGGGGCACATGAAGGTCTCAGGGTAGTGGCTCTTTATCCACATGTGAAAGTATTTCAATATTTCAACTGGTGCATTGCAATTAAATATTAGCCATGAACAAAGGAGACTGCAAAAGCCTTGTTAATGGCCTTTCTCAGAAATCACCCACTTCCCCATCCAGGTCAGCTGCATTCTTAGTATGCTACAGCAATAAGATCAAGAGATTCCAATTTCACGCTCAGAGATGAGAAAAAGCAATCTCAACATCTCCCCCAATATTTTAGTGCTGAAAGATTTTCATGCATTTCAGTCATCAGGTGACAGAAGCCAAGGCTCTATTTTAGTTTAGTAATGATATTAAAAATGTAAATGATTTGCAAAATATTGGCCTATGATTTCCTATGTAACAGGATTCTTAACTACTCCTCTGGACTCAAATGAACAGTCAGCATGTATTACCTTTTAATTTCTTCCTGTGCTTGTTTTATGGATTCAATGGAATTCTGAATGTCTCCCAAGTCTATTCCTTTCTTTCTTCTTGTACTTGGTTTTACTGGTTGAGCTAAAAGGATATTTAGAATACACATGGTGAAAATAGTGAACATATTTAATTATATTGGGGATGTGCCCGCAACCAAGGTATGTGCCCTTAGCTGGAATTGAACCTGGGACCTTTCAGTCCGCAGGCTGATACTTTATCCACTGAGCCAAACCGGTTAGGGCGAACATATTTAATTATAAACAATCTACATTGTAGCTTAATGATTCTCATATAATAAAAATTTTCCCAGGCACCATTTTTATGGTTTAGAGATTAACATAATAATACAAATACCCTGCATTTTTGAAGTTTTAATCATATCATCCCAAAACTAGAACACTACAGATATATTTAAAGTAACCACAAAGTAGTAGTTTTGGATGGTATCAGTTTTATTTTTTAACTAATTAAAACAGACAAAAATAGCTCAATAAATACATATATTAACTTGGGAAGGTATTACTCTCTTCTATCTCTTTGCCCATTTGCCTTCATCTGAGGAATTCAGCTTTTTGAGCCCCTTTTTCAATTTTGTATTAGTTGTTAATGTTATCTTTATTCCCCTAGCCACCCAAACTTTAAACTTTTTCAATTGGTTTTGATACTTCTATACACTTTTATTATCAACCAGCAAACTGTACTGGTGTTTTCTTTTTTTAATTCCCCGAATGTATCTATTCCTTCCTTTCCGTTTTTGTTCAGACCTTAACCTCTCTCCAGGTCTCAGCTTTCTCATTTGTAAAATAGGTATAATTAACACCCAAATTTCATAGTAGTAATGTGTGTTTAACATCCAGTTTGGTACACTTTAAGTACTCAATAAATGATAGCTGATACATTATAGGTAATATAGTGGAGAGATAAGAGAAGAGAGTAAATTAAGGAGCCAAAATATCTGCTTATATAACATACATATTGTCTTATGGGATGATACATGTCCTTGGGCAGATTAACCTGTATCTTAGTTTCCTTTTCTATAAAATGGGAACAACAGTGTATCAAACACTCCCTCTAGCACATGGGTACTATGCAATTCCTGCTTTTAAATCTTTATTCAGTCTATTCCTCGTTATTCCAGTAGCTTGTTCCCTACCTGCATTTCTCAAGCTTATATTATAATTCATTATAAATTCATCAGAGTTCCTCTAAGAACATTTCCCCAAACTGAACTCAGCTACCTTTCAACTCTTAACTATTTTTCTTCTACTACTTTTCTGGTATTTATCATTTATTCACCTCAAGTGTTACCTCTATAAAAATGAGCTCCCCAGTTTAGTGTGAGCTTAAAGACTATGCCTTTAAAAAACCTGTTCTTGCCCTAGCTGGTTTGGCTCAATGGATAGAGCATCGGCCTGCGGACTGAAGGGTCCCAGGTTCGATTTCGGCCAAGGGCACATGCCTGGGTTGCAGGCTCGATCCCCAGTAGGGGGCGTGCAGGAAGCAGCCAATCAATGATTCTCTCTCATCATTGATGTTTCTCTCTCTCTCCCTCTCACTCTAAAATCAATAAAAATATGTATTAAAAAAAACCCCAAAAACAAAAAAACCTGTTCTCATAGTGTCTCAGACATTACTTTAATCCTTTCCTGATTATAACTCTGTGAAGTTCAACACAGTTTACACATCTGATTTGAACAAGAATGGCACACTAGTTAATTTAGCCCATAATTTTAGTATAGCTATATATTTACTTGACTTCTACAACTACAACAATTTATTTAGAGAATGAAAAACTTTTTAAAGCATGGAACTAAGCTCAAAGCTCAAAAATGCTTCCTGAATGGAATCTAGGAAGCCATCAACAATTTTTCAGAAGCTTAACCAGGCATAAGAGCAACACTACAGTGTGGTTCTTGATTTGCATGCTTCCCCCGTTTTTCATCCCCAATGCCTTTACCTGTGGCCTGGTCTTAAAATTTATCTATAATCTAAAATAGGGATTAAAAACATTTTTTGGCACACCATTCCTGCCCCAAAACTTTTACATATCTTCTTAAATTAACATAAAAAATTTTCATCTATCAAACATAGTATAGTGATATCTTTCTTAAAAAATTAGATTCCTATAGTGAATAGTCTGCAATATTTTTACCTTCACTTCCAGATGAGTCCTGGATATCAGGTTCTGGAGATGAATAGCCTTTTGCCACTTTTTTCTGTTGTCTGGTTGGCTTATGTTTCATTTTCGGGACACTAACCTGAAAACAAAAACATGCTATTATGTGAATTTGCATTGAATTGTAAAGATCAATGTACAACTGTTGAAACTATCTGTTCAATGGCACAATACTTAGACATAAAAACAAAGGTGATATAGTCTAATTAAAACTTAACAAATTATTTTATTTAATTTTTTAATCCTCATGCAAGGATATGTTTATTGATTTTGGGGGGAGGGGGGTGGGGGAGAGAGAGAGGAAGAGAGAGAGAGAGATTAATGTGAGAGAGAAACATCAATTGGTTGCCTGCTTCCTGTACACACCCTTACTGGGGATTGAACCCACAACTTTGTGGTGTAGGGACAATGCTCCAACCAACTGAACTACATGGCCAAGGGCTATTTTATTTCATTTTAATAGGAAATATTAATTTGGCACAAATATCAAAAAGCATAAAAGATATACAACGAAGAGTTCCTCTCCCACTCCTGATCCCTATACATTCAGTCTTCTCCCCCGACGCCCCCAAACAGAGATAGTCACTGCTATTTGTACATCCTTTAAGAGACATTTTAATACAAACACAAATATAAATATAGATCCACCACTTTTCTAACTGCACCAGTTAGTACCTCTAGTTGAATGTTAAATAATAGTGTTCTTTTTAATCATACTTTTCTTGTCCCCAGAATTATAAACATTTCCGCTCAATGATATGTTTCCAATAAATTTATTTACTAATAGTATCTGATTAATGTAGAAAGCATCTTATAATAAACTAGAGGCCCGGT
>NW_006287915.1:714942-715311 GCF_000327345.1 Myotis davidii | reverse complement strand
GTTACATAGTTGCTTAGAGTTGCAGCTCAGAGCTGGAGGCAGGCAGGGAATGTTGGAGTCCTCCGTCACTGAAGCAAGCAAGCCTCATGTTAGTTTCAAGCTGCCTGGCCGCCGGCCGCCATTTTGGCTGGCAGTTAATTTGCATATCACCCAGATTAGCTAACGGGAGGGTAGCGGTCGTACGCTAATTACCGTGTTTCTCTTTTATTAAATAGGACTAGGAACCTGGTGCACGAAATTTGTGCACTGTCGGGGGTTGGGGGAGTGTCCCTCAGCCCAGCCTGCCCCCCTCACATACTGGGAGCCCTCAGGCGTTGACCCCCATCACCCTCCAATCGCAGGATCGGCCCCTTGCCCAGGCCTGACGCC
>NW_006287915.1:712828-714235 GCF_000327345.1 Myotis davidii | reverse complement strand
CGGCCAGGGCAGCAAAGGCTCCCCATTCTCTGATCATGGCTGGGGGGCAGGGCAAAGGCGCCTTTGCTGCCAGGGCCGCCTTTGCCCTGCCCCCCAGATCTTAGCTCCCCACTGGGTTTACGATCACTGTCAGTGGCAGGGGGCTTCTTCCTGCTTTCCCTTTCGCCTCCCTGCATTGTGGCTACATATGCAAATTAACCGCCATCTTTGTTGTCAGTTAACTGCCATCTGAGTTGGCAGTCAGTTTGCATATAGCCCTGACTAGCCAATGAAAAGAGTAGCGTTGTACGCCAATTACCATTTTCTGTTTTATTAGTGTAGATGATATCATTTTGCAGAATATGGTCTAAATTTACTAAAAACATCTGAGTACATTCACAGGAGCATATCAATCAATTAGAACTGAATTTTCCTTAGAAAAATAAACTTTAGACTTTATTCTATCAGGAAGTTTGCAAGAGAAGAAACTAGAATCAGAAGAGCAAGGTAATTTATATGCTTACAAAAACAGAAAATCAGTGGTCATATGCCTTTAACTCTGTTCTTACCTCTTTACTGTTCTAAATAGAAACAATCTCCAATTACCTATTCCTTCAAATAACTTTATAAAATGTTATTCATGTCTTAAAAATAAAAATTTCTATAATTTTATTATAAAAAATAATGTGTATTCAACCTACACTGTGTCCTCCTACTTCAAGTCATGTAGACTTAAAATTTTTTAACATTTAGATTCCAAATCCACATTCTTAATGTAGGTTCAAATTGGAGCTTGATGAAGAGTGGTGAAAAGCTATCTACAATAATAAAAGCATAATATGCTAATTAGACCAGACATCCTTCCAGACAACCTCTGGACAAAGTCGGGGATGCGAGGAAAGCCTGGGTCCTGCATGCCTGCCAAAGGGAAGCCTGGGTCCCAGGTGCCAGAGGGAAACCAGTGCCAGCAGCCAGGGGAAGGAAGGCCTACACTTGCAAGAATTTTGTGCATCAGGCCTCTAGTCTATATATATAAAATGCTAACATGCTAAGTGATTGTCCGACTGGGCACTATGACATGCACTGACCACCAGGGGGCAGACACTCAATGCAGAAGCTGCCGTGATGCGCACTGGTCATTTACAGAGGAATGACACTGCAGACCTGGTGCCCACAAAGCAACACTTGGCTTCCCCGAAGTGGGACACAGGCCCCACAACCACCCCAGAGCAACAGCCCACCAAATCACAGCCAATGCTAATGAGACCCCATGCTGCAAAATGCAACCCACAGTCCAGCCCAGCCCAGAAATGGTGGCTGTGGGTGCCGGGTAATGATGTCACGTAGCAACATCTGGCTTCCTCTCCCTAGCGACTAGCCTCCTTGGAGTTTCTTCAGCCCAGGAACACAATTTGCTTTATAGCCAGG
>NW_006287915.1:709499-712772 GCF_000327345.1 Myotis davidii | reverse complement strand
ACCCTTTGTTCTCCCTGTGTGATCTACAATAATAATCTGCTTCGTGTTGATATTTACTGCTGTGTTGCTGACAATTACCTGAAAGAGAAGTTGGAGTGCTTCACTGGGCTGGAAAAAGTTTAGCTAAATCAGAAAGCAGGTCTAGTTAAGCAAGTTCATTCTCTCTATATATAAAAGGATAAGTTGATTCAAGCATGTGCCATACATATAAAGCTCTCACTGGTGCCAATCATATGCGTGTATTTTGATCTTTCATTGTTGATCGTGAATTTGGTTGAAACTTCTATTATAGAGAAAGGATGAATAGCGATATTAAAATATTTCTTCTAATTAATTTCCTTTCAATGTGCACGATTTCGTGCACCAAGCCACTAGTTTAAAATAACAAGGGATTCAGCAATCCAACTCTTGATTTACAAGATTTATTGTGATCAGTAAACTCTACCTTTAAGAGAAAATACAGGTGCTCCATGTGTCTTTATCATATTAGTGTTTTGTTAAATAACAAAATTTAAGTATTTATTTTTAAATTTCTAACTTCTGATAACGTGTGTATATACATATACATACATAAAATCAGTCTTGCCATTTTAATAATTTTAAGTGAATAATTCAGCAGTACTAAGTACAGTCACAATATTGTGCAACCATCACTGCTTCCAAAACATTTTCACCATTCCAGAGACTCTGTAACAATTAAATTACTTCCCATTCCCTCCTTCCCTCAATCCCTAGTAATCTCCAATCTTTCTATGAATTTGCCTATGTTGTATATTATACTATATGTAAAATTATACAATATCTGTCCTTTTGTGTTTTGCTTATTTCACTTAGTATTATGTCTTCAAAGTTCATCCATGTTGTATTGTATTATGCAGCGGAACTTCATTCTTTTTATGGCTAAATTATATTCTATTGTAAACATATACCACATTTTGTTTATCCATCTGTTGATGCATACTTGAGTTGTTTCTACCTTTTGGCAACTGTGAGTAATGCTGCAACGAATATGGGTGTACAAGTGCCTGAATTCCTGTTTTTAAATTTTTTGTAGTAGTTTGCTGGGTCATATGGCAATTCTATATTTAGCTTTTTGAAGAACCATCAAATTGTTTTTCACAGGGGTGGCATTATTTTACATTCCTACCAGAAATATACAAGAGTTCCAATTTCTCTACATCCTCACCAATACCTATTTTTCATTTTTAAAAATTATTACCATTTTAGTGATGCATAGTACCTGACCTCATTGCATTTCCCTTATCTATAATAATAAAAGTGTAATATGCTAATTAGACCAGACAGCTGGATGCCCTTCCGGACAAAGCCAGGGCTGCAAGGGCCCAGGCAGCTGCTGCAGCTGCGAGAGCCAGGCCCCATGTACGAATTTTGTGCTTTGGGCCTCTAGTGACTAATAATGTTAAGCATCATTTCATGTGCAGCTTGCCATTCTATTAATGTGATATATCATTCTGATTGTCTTATGTTAAACCATCTTCACATTGCTTGGATAAATCCCACTTAGTCAAGGTATATAATCTTTTTAATATGCTGTTGGATTTAGCTTGACAGTATTTTGTGGAGAATTTTTGCATCTACATTTTTTGATATTGAATTTTATTTTTTTGTAGTATCTCTATGTGGCTTTGATATTAGGGTAATGCTGGAATCAAAGAAAGTTTCCCAACTCTTCTGTTATTTTGTAAGTTTGAGAAGGATTGGTGTTTGTTTTGCTTTTAATGTTTGTAAAGTTCACCAATGAAGCCTCTGGTCCTGGCCTTTTCTTTGTATGTAGGTTTTAGATTACTGATTCAATCTCTTAACTTGTTATAGGTCCATTGAAAATTTCTAATTCTTTTTGAGCCAGTTTATGTAATTTATGTGGTCTTAGAAATTTGTCCATTTCATTTCAGTTACTTAATTTGTTGGTATAAAACTGCTCATATTATTCTCTTATAATCCTTTTTATTTCTGTAAGGTCAATAGGAATGGCTCCATTTTCATATCTGATTTTAGTTATTTGTGTCTTTGTTCTTTGTTTTTTAGTCTAGCTCAGTGATGGCGAACCTATGACATGCGTGTCAGAGGTGACACGCGAACTCGTTTTTTGGTTGATTTTTGTTAAGTGGCATTTAAATATATAAAATAAATATCAAAAATATGTCTCTGTTTTACTATGGTTGCAAATATCAAAAAATTTCTATGTGACACGGCACATAGTTAAGTTAGGGTTTTTCAAAATGCTGACATGCTGAGCTCAAAAGGTTCGCCATCACTGGCCTAGCTAAAGGTTTGTCAATTTTGTTGACCTTTTCAAAAAACCAACTTTTAACTTCACCGATTCTCTCTTGTTCTATTCTCCAGTTTTTTCTCTGTTCTATATTTCCTTCTGCTAGCTTTGGGCTACATTTTCTCTTTTTCTAGTTTTCCATTATTAAATTAAGTTATTGAGATCTTTTTGAATGTAGGTATTCACAGCTATATATTTCCATTGAGCACGGCCTTTGTTTTTTCTTACAAGTTTTGGGATGTTGTATTTTTATTTTCATTCGTTTAAGTGCTTTTAAATTTCACTTGTGATTTCTCATTTGTCAATGGTTAAGATGTGTTAATTTCCACATAGTAAATTTCCCAGTTTTCCTTCTGTTACTGATTTCCAGCTTCATTCATTGAGGCAAAAAAAAAATAAATACTTTGTATGAAAATTTACTGAGACATGTTATATGCTTTAACTTATGGTCTGTCCTGGAGAATGTTTCATGTGCACTTGACAAGAATGTATATCCTGCTGTTATTGGGTACACTATTCTACATATGTGTGGTAGGCCTAGTTGATATGAGTGAGTCAAGCCTTCTCTCTGAGGTTGGACAGTCTATTCATTGTTTCTTTGTCTCTGGATCTATGTTCATCAGTATATGTTGTTCATTATATCCCACATATGAGTGAGATCATGTGATATTTATCTTTCTCTGACTGGCTTATTTCGCTTAGCATAATGCTCTCCAGGCCCATCTATGCTGTTGCAATGGTAAAAGGTCCATCTTTTTTATAGCAGGCATAGTATTCCATCGTGTAGATGTACCAGTTTCTTAATCCACTCATCTACTGATGGGCACGTATGAGCAACATAAACAGATAAACTAAAATAGATCTAGAGACATAGAGCATTGCAGAGACCATCCAACCTCAGAGGGAAGGCAGGAGGGAGGGACACGAGGGAGAGATCAACCAAAGGACTTGTATGCATGTATATAAGCATAACACATGGACAT
>NW_006287915.1:704276-709216 GCF_000327345.1 Myotis davidii | reverse complement strand
ATTCTTCTAAGATTTTTATGGTCTCCTGTCTTATGGTTCATCCTTTAACCATTTTGAGTTTATTTTTGTTATGGTGTACGTTGGTGATCTAGTTTCATTTTTTGCATGTATCTGACCAAATTTCCCAGCACCATTTAGTGAAGAGACTGTCTTGACTCCATTGTAAACTCTTGCCTCCAAATATTAATTGAGCATAATAGCTTGGGTTGATTTCTGGGTTCTTTGTTCTGTCCCATTGGTCTATGTCTGTTCCTGTGCCAGTACCAGGCAGATATGAGAACAGTGGCTTTGTAATAGAGCTTTGTATCTGGTATTGTGATCCCTCCAACTTTGTTCTCAGGATTGCTTTGGCTATTTGGGGTCTTTTTTTATTCCAGATGAATTTTTGGAGCATTTATTCTGGGTCTGTGAATTATGCCATTGGTATTTTAATGGGGATTGCATTAAATCTATAAATTGCTTTTGGTAGTATGGACATTTTAATGATGTTAATTCTACTAATCCATGAACATGGTATATTCTTCCATTTGTTTGTCTTCCTCTCTTTTTTCAATGTCCTATAATTTTCCGAGTACAGGTCTTTTACCTCTTTAGTTAAGTTTATTCCTAGGTATCTTAATTTTTTTTGGTGCAACAGTAAATGGGATTTTTTTTTATAGAGTTGGATATTTATCTTAATCCATTCTGCCAGTCTGCTTTATGATTGAATAATTTAATCCATTTATAGTTAATGAAACTGATTAAAAAAGACTTCTGCCATTTTACTGTTTCTGTATGTCTTATACCTTTTTTGTTCATTTTTTCCATAACTACCTTCTTTTGTGTTTAGCTGATTTTGTTTTGTAGTGAATTGTTCTGATTTCCCTCATATTTCCTTTCCTATGTTTTAGATGTTTTCTTTATGGTCACAAAAGGGATGACATTTACCTCTAAATTTATAACAATTTAGCTTAAATTGATACCAACTTAATTTCAACAGAACGCAAAAACTATGCTCCTATATAGCTCATCTTCCATCCCTTTATGTTATCACAAATTATATCTTTGGACTATGTATGCCCGATGAATAACATATTTGTAATTACTATTCATTCATTATTTTTTAAATACTGTAGGAAATAAGGAGAGTTATAAATTAAAATTATAACACCAGCTGTACTGATTAATAATATGGATTTTTTTCAATAGATGTAGTTACACATGTTGATATATATGCGATTTGATATGTATGCTATTTTGTTGTGTTGACAGCATCCTTCAAATATATCAACCTTCATCTATCAAATTTTCTGAAGGTGTTAACATCATAGATATTTTTATGCTTAAAAATGTTGAATTTTGTGCCAAAAAGAGCATTTGCGGGAAGTTTTAATTCACTACTTTATTGTGAAGAAAAGTGCTGCTGAAAGTTAACATATACTTTGGGAAGCTTATGGTGAACAGACTCCATCTCAAGGTATTTATGAATGCTGGTTTAAACGCTTTAAAAGTGATGATTTCGATGTGAAAGACAAAGAATGTCCAGGTCAACCAAAAAAGTTTGAAGACCAACAATTACAAGCATTATTGGATAAAGATGCATGTCAAACTCAAAAACAACTTGCAGAAAGATTAAATGTTGCTCAACAAACAATTTCCAATAGTTTACAAGCAATGGGAAATATTTTAAAGGAAGGAAAATGGGTGCCACATTAACTGAACGAAAGACAACGGAAAACCAAAAATTCATCAGTAAAATGTTGCTTCAACAGCACGAAAGTCTTTTTTGCATCCAATTGTGACTGGCGATGAAAAGTGGATTTATTTTGAGAATCCCAAATGCACAAATCATGGGTTGATTCAGGTCAACCATCAACATCAACTGCAAGGCCAATCGCTTAGGAAAGAAGACAATGCTCTGTGTTTGGTAGGATCAGGAAGGTGTGGTGTATTATGAGCTTCTAAAATCAGGTGAAACCATTAATACTGATGGCTACTGACAACAAACAATCAATTTGAACCACGCTTTGATCGTAAAACGACCAGAATGGCCCAGAAGATATGGCAAGGTAATTTTGCTTCATCATGATGCACCATCACACACTTCAAAACCAGTTAAAGACACGTTAAAAGATCTTGCCTGGGAAGTATTAGCCCACCCGCCATATTCACCAGACCCTGCTCCCTCAGATTACCACTTGTTCCAATCAATGGCACACGCACTTTCTGAGCAGCACTTCAAAACATACGAAGAAGTGGAAAATTGGGTCTATGAATGGTTTGCCTCAAAACAAGGAAAGTTCTATTGGGACGGTATCCACAAATTACCTGAAAGATGGGGGAAATGTGTAGCTAATGATGGACATTACTTTGAATACAGCACTTCTGATGTTTCTCTTGAAATTATCGTGTTTTCTTTGATTACAAAATCTACATTAACTGGTACACCTGGTAACATTGGCTTTTATATTTACCCATTTATTTATCTTTATTTGAAAATCTGTATTTATCATACTAGAGGACCAGTGTGTGAAATGTGTGCACTGGTAGGGTCCCTAGTGATTGCCGGCTGCAGCCTCCCTGCCACCACCGTTGGTGGCCAGGGCCTCCCTCCCTTCCATGGCCAGCCCCAACCCTTGGTCAAACTCCAGGATGAACTTCCGGTCGAGGAAACAATTTGCATACTATGCTTTTATTATACAGTAGGTCCTTGGGTTATGTCAGAGATCCGTTCCTACGGCGCGATGTAACACGATTTTCACCGTAAGTTGGAATCCACCTACATAAGCACCTTCATCACTCACATGGAGCACATATATCGCAGTAATGAAGTGAAACAGTAAAAGAAAAAATTTTTAAAAAGATAATTCCTGACCTGTACTTGTGGTAAATAAATAATAAAAAACTTAAAGCACGTATGTACATACATCAAAATGATGGAAATTTTTTTTAATATAAATAAATGGGAGATGGTGACGTAATCATGAAACGACATATTCTGAGTCCGACATAACCCGAGGACTGTCTGTTTAAGAGGATGGCTCTGGTCATTTCAATCTGAAGGGTTACCTTTAGCACTTCTTGTATGACAGGTCGAGTGGCAATGAACTCTCTGAGCTTTTATTTATCTAGAAATATCTCACATTCTCCCCATTTTGGAGGACAGTTTTGCCAGATACAGAATTCTTGGTTGAGAAGTTCTTTTCTTCCAACATTTTATTTATTTATTTATTTATTTTAATATATTTTATTGATTTTTTACAGAGAGGAAGGGAGAGAGATAGAGAGTTAGAAACATCGATGAGAGAGAGACATCGATCAGCTGCCTCCTGCACATCTCCTATTGGGGATGTGCCCGCAACCCAGGTACATGCCCTTCGCCGGAATCGAACCCGGGACCTTTCAGTCCGCAGGCTGACGCTCTGTCCACTGAGCCAAACCGGTTTCGGCATCTTCCAACATTTTAAATATGTTATCTCATGCCTTCTGGCCTCCATGGTTTCTGATGAGAAATTGGCTGTTATTTCTATTGAGGATCATTCATATGTGACAAGTTGCTTCTCTCTCAATGCTTTCAAGATTCTCTTTTGCTTTTGACAGTCTGCTTATGTCTTGGTATGGGTATCTTTGAATTTATCCTACTTGGAATTTTTTGCACTCCTCAGATTTGTAGATATATCTTTGTTTAAATCTGGGAATTTGGAGAACTTCTTTCCTCAAATATTCCTCTGCTTCTTGCTCTTTTGCTTTTATTTCAGTGACTTCTTTAATGCATTTGATGATCCACTTGATGGTGTTCCAGAGGTCCCTTAGGCTCTGTTCACTTTTCATTCATTTATTTGCCTCAGACTGGATAATTTCATTGTCCTATTTCTACATTTGCTGATTCTTCTGTTAGCCCTTTGTATACCATAAGCGTCTATTGTGGCATATGGAGATGGTTTCTGTTTTGGATGCATGGTGGTTAAGTGGTTAAATATCTCCAGTGAATTTTACATTTTTGTATTTTTAAGCTTTAGAATTTATTTGTACAATTTCTTTTTATTGATATTTATTTTTTAATATTTTTTTCTTGGATTCCTTTAGTTTTTTTGTCTCTATTTTCTTGAGCTCTTTGAGGATATTAAAGATAGTTGTTTTAAAGTATTTGTCTAGTAAGTTTGATTCCCAGACTTCATCAGGAATGTTTTTTGTCAATTTGTTTTGTTCCTTTTAATGAGTCATACTTTCCTTTTTCTTTGTATGCCTTGTAATTCTTAAAAAAAATTTTTTTTTAAAATATATTTATTTTGATTTCAGAGAGAAGAAGGAAGAGGGAGAGAGAGATAGAAACATCAGTGCTGAGAGAGTCATTGATTGCCTGCCTCCTGCATGTCCGCTACAGGGGATTGAGCCTTCAACCTGGGTATGTACCCTAGCCAGGAATTGAACTGTGACCTCCCAGTTCATGGGTTGATACTCAACCACTGAGCCACATCAGCTGGGCATGCCTTGTAATTCTTTTTTGAAAACTAAACATCTACATATTAAAATGTGGTAACTCTGGATAGGAGATTTCCACCTTCCATAGGGTTTGTATTTTCTGGGTTACTGAATTTGTTCAGTGAATTTTCCAAACTAATTTTGAAAAAATCCATTGTATTCCTTGTTGTGCATGGTCACTGAAATCTCCGCTCCTTAGCTGTGTTAAGCTGACAGAGATTTCCTTGAACATTAATGGCTAAACAAATAAAAAACCTCGACAAAAACAAAAACGTATTCTCCTAATCTTAGCAGAATGAGTCTGCAGGGGCACTCCAATGCTAATACCTGGGCTTGCAAAGCTAATATCAGAGCCTGAGGCAAAAGCTTAGGGTTTTTGCAGGTCTATTCTGAGCATAAACATTGTGCCTTGGATATCTGCATGGCGTTCTAAATTTCCCTGGACACATGGGGCTTTTTAATGCTCTAGTGCCAAAGAA
>NW_006287915.1:695286-704258 GCF_000327345.1 Myotis davidii | reverse complement strand
GCTTTTGCTCCTTACACGATCTTTGGGCCTCTCATAAACTATTGTATGTTTCAATAATAATCTTTTGCTCTGGATGTCTGAAGTTTATTAGTTTGGCTTACTGTATTTTTACTCATTGCCTGTAGCCTATCTACCTGAGCTCTGAGTTATATCAAACAGAAACATGGGCCCTGCATAATGCCAGCCAGGTTATAACAGATGTATAAAACAATTTGTAAGGTTTGTTCTGCTCCTTCTGTAACCAGAGCTTATACAGGAAATGTAGGAACCCTTCACTGCCACTGCATCAGGAAGGGATTGGTGTCAGGGCAAGTATAAATGTCATAAAATTATCCATATTTTTTGAAGTCACCTCTTTCTTGATTTAGTGTTCATTTAATTACTGCAAACCTCTGACTCTTTTCAGAGTTCTGGGAAATTTTGTTCTGACAGTTTCTGCTTACTTTTCTTTGTTTCTTTGTGGGGATAAGAACTTGGAACGGCCTACTCTGCCATTTTGCCAACCCAAAATTTTAAATTCTGAAACTAAATTTTAAATGTTGGTGGTCAAAGAACCTAGTAAGGACTTAAAACATTTTTTATGCCTAGCAGATCTAGATACTTTTTTAAATACATACCATTGGAGTGCGATGTTTCACTTTGGTCTGGATAACACCATCTTTTTCGAACTGTACCATATCATTAAGTGGGTCCCATGGTCGAGTACTACATAAGCAATAAAAACACCATTTGTTTAATGATTAAATAAAACACTTAACATTGTCAAAGTTTAGATTAGATTTTCTTTAGTAATTATAAACCTAGCAGTAAAATTTAGATATGTCATATCTAATTTTCTGATCCTCAGCTTATTTTATAGACTAACAATTATCATGGATTCAAATTTATAATAAATGGAATTAAGTTTAAATCTCACATTTACACACACACATTATATATATATATATATATATATACACACATATATATATATTATATACACACACACACATATATATATTCACACACACACACATATACGTATATATATATATGGCTTAATAAAAAACTAACAAAAATTCTAGAAATAAAGGCAACAAATTATGCTGATAATTACTTACTCTGCAAACTTGTAATGCCATTCTCCTGTGAGTGGCTCAAGTTCAAATAACTTGCAAGTCCACTCTTCATTTTTTGTTTTCCGATCTCTGGCAGATTGTCTTTGAGCTTCCTCTAAAACATACTTCTCTTGAGTAGCTTCTGTTTGGTCTTTTGCATTTATGGCTCGAGTTACTTGCTGCCAAAGTCTAATACATGTACAAAAATAGTAGAAAAAGCAACAGAAAGTCAAATCTACATTGAACAGGTTTAAATCCCCTTTAAAGAAAATGATACCCGTGTGTGTTGTCTTTGACAAAGCTTATACTGAGATGCTTAGAAATGAGTGCAGATATAAAAAGTGGTCCTTGAGTAGAGCAGTAGTGGAAACTAATTTTTTTTCTTGGCAATAGAAATTTATTAACATGGACTCTTTCTTAAAAATATATTTTTATTGCTTTCAGAGAGGAAGGGAGAGAGATAGAAACATCAATGATAACAGATAATCATTGATCAGCTGCCTCTGGCACGACCCCCACTGGTGATTGAGCCCACAATCCAGGCATGTGCTCTTGGCCGAAACTGAACCTAGGACAGTATTGGCGAGCCTTTTGAGCTCGGCGTGTCAGCATTTTGAAAAACCCTAACTTAACTCTGGTGCCGTGTCACATATAGAAATTTTTTGATATTTGCAACCATAGTAAAACAAAGACTTATATTTTTGATATTTATTTTATATATTTAAATGCCATTTAACAAAGAAAAATCAACCAAAAAAAAGAGTTCACATGTCACCTCTGACACATGTCATAGGTTCGCCATCACTGACCTAGGACCTTTCACTCCGCAGGCCCGATGCAGCCAAACCATCTAGGACTGGACTCTTAAACATATGGCAATGAATGGTACTGACCCAAGATGAGAGGAATCTGGGAATGGGCCCAAGTATTTTTATTTTTTTTTAAATAAATTTTTATTGCTTTCAGAGAGAAAGGGAGAGGGAGAGAGAGACAGAAACATCAATGATGAGAATCATTGATCGGCTGCCTCCTGCATGCCTCCCACTGGGGATCGAGCCCACAACTCAGGCATGTGCCCTTGACTAGAATCTGGGACCCTTCAGTCCACAGGCCAATGCTCTATCCACTGACCCAAACTGGCTAGGGCCCAAGTATTTTTTTTAATGCTTCCCAGGTGATTTTAATGTGTAGCCAGTGTTGAGAACCACTGATTTACCAGAAAAGACTACTAAGATAAAATTTTTCCCACTACTAAAGTTTAGTTTTATATCAGAAAAATAAAAATATAGTATCTATATTCCACTAATCTGGGAAAACAGTATGTTGGGACTGAAAGAACAAAGGCTTTGGAATTAGACTTGGGTTGAATCCTAGATCACTTCTTAGATATGAACTTAAAGTTACTTACACTGCCTCAGACTGGTTTTCTTCACCTTTAAAATATGTTAAATTATGTTCTCACCTCAAAAATTATTGTATGCCTTGGCAAAACTTCATTCTAAATGAAGAGCATCATGTGGTTATAGCTGAAACAGAATTTTAGGACTTGTGCATACATATTATTCCATCTTTGACAACCTCAATTTTAAGTGTAGAAGGAAAGTACACAAACACTTGAATCATTTAGAGAGTATGATAACGCATGTGAGTTGACTAAACTGCATAATGTGTATCAAGGACTCAGTAAAGTGTCTTTTACACAAACACCCCCTTCTAACACAAAGAAATATATTGTAGTAAGGCCCAGCTGGGACCAGTGGTTGAGCAGTTCACGGTTCAATTCCCAATCAGGGCACATGCCTGGGCTGCGGGCTTGATCTCGTGTGGGGAATGCAGGAGGCAGCCGATCAATGATTATCTCTCATCATTGATGTTTCTACCTCTCTTCCCCTCTCCCTTCCTCTCTGGAATCAGTAAAAATATAATTAAAAAAAAAGAAATATAGTAAGAATAAAATTGGATAATGTGTATATAATATATTTGGTTTAAAAGATTACAGATCTAGCTATCAAGAATTTCATGACATTAAGAGCAGAAACTATGGCCTTAATTATTACCCAACTAATGCAAGTCTGCACATGCAATGGCATTATTCATGTATTTTCAAAAAATGAAACAAAAGTAGATTTTGTGCCATATCCTTCATCTAGAGTTCGAGATGCCCTTCCCAGGTCAGAAAACAGCTGCCAAAGAATCATTAATTAGTGCCATAATTGTATGCAAAAAAACCTAGAAGTTCTTTCATTTGACATTCACATAAACTACAACAGAATCCTGACACATCCCACAAATGTTAAACTATTTTGCTGAATTAAAATATAATTGAAGGCAGAGAAAAATGACTACACTTGTAAGGGATTAAAAATATACTCTTTATCATCATGAAATTACCTGAAAAATGATATACTTACTTTTCTGATTCAAAGTCTCCCTGCTCTTCAAATTTTACAGTGTGCCTTATTAATCTCCATTGCTTAATGTCTGGTGTTGGATTCCAGAAAACCTCTGAATTATCAGTCTTTTTGTCATTAATAAAAACTTCACTATCCTGTATTTAAAGAATTGACACATTAATGTGGAGAATTATCTTTATTTAAAAAGGAGATTACACAATATAGTAATGTAATAATACTTAATCCCACAGTTAAACACATTTTAAAAACAAATATAACTACCATTTTTCTAAAAACCCCAAATCTTTCCTCATTTTTAGAAAAACACCAATGTTAAATATGTAATACTAGAATTTTAAAATCTGATTGAATACACAGGAAGTTCATGAGATTTCACAAGTTTTACTTAATAAGCAAATTTCAAACAAATATATGCAAAGCCTCACCAACCATCTCCGAATTGCCACAGTGGATCACAGTGTTTGCTACAGCTACAAGGACATGGCTATTTATACTTTCAACATATGTAGAAAAACCTGAAAGAGCCTTTCTAAGCATTAAACATTTGAGCACAATCTGAAAAATTTCATTTTTTGAAAAACTTTTTATCATTTTCCCAATGATATTCATATAGAAGTAAATTAAAAAATATATTTTTTATTGAATTCAGAGAAGAAGCGAGAGGGAGAGAGTTAGAAACATCAATGATGGGAGAGATGGGCTGTCTCCTGGACACCCCCCACTGGGGATCAAGCCTGCAACCCAGACATGTGTCCTTACCAGTAATTGAACCGTGACCTCCTGGATCATAGGTTGAGTCAACCACTGAGCAACACCGGCCGAGCATATAGAAGTATAATTTTAAAATTACAGAGGGCCCTGTGGTTGAGTTTCTAGATCCAGTTTCATTTTCTTACATTTCTTATCATTTCCTGCTTATTATAATGCATAAAATACTCAGTGTTCATAGTGAGAGTGCACCCAGGCAATGGCATGGTCTGATCGTTTTTATTCAGTTAAGCTTCTCTTAACAAAAATACATAGATGTGAATTTAGGTCAATAGTGAAGTAAATAAAACCCATTGCTCTCATATACAACCATAGCCTTTCCATGTTCCTGAAAAGGAAATATAACTCTAATGGGAAATGCCCCTTTCTTCTAGGTGAGAGGCAGTATACTGTTGTAATAAAAGCAGTCCTGGAGCCACAGTGCTTAGGCTGGAATTCAGAGAGGAAGGGAGAGGGAAAAAGATAGAAACGATAGAAACATCAATGATGAGAGAGAATCACTGATTGGCTGCCTTCCGCATACCCCCTATTGGGGATCGAATCAATAACCCGGACATATGCCCTTGACTGGAATCGAACCTGGGACCCTTCAGTCCGCAGGTCAACGCTCTGTACACTGAGCCAAATCGGCTAGGGCAGCAAATTATTTAAACTCTCTGTGCCTCAGTCTCCTCTGTAAAATAGGGACAATAACAGTAACCACCACAAAGAATTATTATGTTAAACATTAAATGAGTTAATATGAGGAACATTTATAAACACTGCAGTGCATAGTAAGTGACATATGTGTTAGTTGGTTTTACTGATTTAAAGTTTTGGAAAGATAAAATATGACATACAAGTAGACATTGTTGGTAACAGAGCAACACCAAAATATTTGTTAGGGTGAAGCTTATGTTAAATAGTGATGATTTTAGCAATGGAATCAGTGAGAATAAATAGAAATTTGAAGTTGTTGACATGGAAAAAAATAGCTTAAAAAAACCCAGACTA
Source organism: Myotis davidii (assembly GCF_000327345.1). NCBI lineage: Eukaryota > Metazoa > Chordata > Mammalia > Chiroptera > Vespertilionidae > Myotis > Myotis davidii. The sequence continues at coordinate 698,986 of NW_006287915.1, read as the reverse complement.
TGTGAAGTTCTAATAAACTTACTGAGAAAGATCACACTGATCTAACTGACAAGTCCTGTGCTATCTCCTGCCTCAGACTGTATTCTATCAATGTTGCAATAGATGAAGCAAAAATAACTCAGTAAACCTAAAGGACTTAACTCATTTATTAAAAGAAATAACACCCACTCCTTCAAAATAAAACAGTAAAATAATACGCAACCAAAAGTACCTCCAAAAAATAAGATTAGAAGAACTATACTTTGAGTTACTATGTTGCATTACTGATGTTTCTCCTCAGTGACAAAATTTTGGTGCTCCAGTCTAATCATTAAAGATATTATAAATTACTTAAGAGCTCTTTAGTCATGATTTTCAAATATCATTATCACCATACAAGCAAAAATTTGTTAAGATGAAAAAAAAAATCAAATGAAGGACATTACATCAAATAACACTTAAAAGAGATCCTTTTTAATTAGTGAAAAGTTGCTGGTCAGCTGGATATCAACATGGTAATTATTAATAAATATTAATAGTTCATAGAAATATTTTTATCTGAACATAATGTACTATCTTATGCCAATCACTGACACTGTGAAAGGCCTTAAATTTCCCTTTCACTCTAAACAGGCAAGATTTTCCAAAGATTATCTCAAGCATATTTATCCTTCCCCCTCTAGCCCACATGCTCTTCCTCAATGATGCCCTGCCATCTTCCCAGTGAGAAGTGGAGTCTACATCCCTTCCCCTTGAATTTGGGTAGGTTTATAACTCTTCAATTAATAGAGAGTGGTGGAAGTGATGAAATTGGACCTTTGAGTCAAGGACGGCAATGCAGTTTTCACCTTACTCACAAGAACACTTACACTTGAAATCCTGAGCTGCCAAGTGGTTGTTAGTCTGATTGTCTTGAAGCGGCCAACTGGCTGTGAGAAGGCCAGGGTACATGGAAAGGCCACATATATAGGTGTTAAATTAGCAGTCCTACCTAGTCTTTCAGTCATCTGGACCAGGCATCAGACACATAACTAACTGATGAGCCTTCAGATGGTTCTAGGCCATAACTGTGGTCACTCAGTCTGCAAGTCTTTCTAACTGAAGCCACTTCCAATATATTATCTATCCAAATTCCCAACCCACAGAACCCCTACGGATCAAAAAATTGTTGTTTTTAAGCTTGTGAGTTTTAAATTGTTAGTTAGAAATAACTAACACAACTCTCAGTGTACACAGCTATAGCTCAAGTGGATACATACTTTTTTGGTTTTTGTGAAGCAATACTTTCATTTACTGAAAAATTTATATCCATTTATTTCTTAGATTTCATCTCATATAATTCAAACCACTTTATTAAAATAAAGAAATAAAAAATGATAGCTCCGTAGTGATCTGGATCTTCCAAGACTGCCCTTTCATGAATTCTGTGTTATTATATTTAGTCTTTAAATTATAAACTAAACTGTGTTCTTTTCTTAGGATTTATATTACAGCTCCTTTTTTTATTAGGTGATACGTCCTATTATTCTCTACTAACCTTTAGTTTAAATTCAAGTATTGCACTGTATCCAGTTTTCTGACATGTAATATTGACTGTTCCACCAAGCTCCAGTGTCATTGTGCCATAAAGAATTCCTAAAGAAAAAAAACAATTTTGACAGAAGGTTGAAGAGAGAGACACTGGCTAATAACAAGTAGAGCTTTAAAATCTACTTTCATTCTAGGAGAAACTAAAAATGCAAGGTACTCCATCCCACTTAGTAACAATTTATAGTATACATATAAAGTTAATTCTATAGAATTTGAATAGCTAATAAATGATAGTTGATCCACATTATCTGTAGATTCTACATCTGCATATTCACAAACACACTGAAATACATTAGTAATCTCCAAATCACTACCCACAGCACTGCTGCAGTCATTCATGAACATGGGCAAAGTGTTGAAATTTTGAGTTGTTATTTGTTCTTGGAACAAGCTGTAAGGCAGTTTAAAATGCTCACTTCCAAAAGGGGAACAAACTGTGCAAGGCTTCTCATTCTTACTGGGTTATGGAACACTAATTTTATAAAACGATGTTCATTTCCAAAAGGGGAACATACTATGCAAGGCTCCTCATTCTTATTTGGCTACGGAACTCTAATTTTGTAAAACAGACTAGTGATCTGGGAACACATCTTAGAAAATACAAAGGGTAAAAATAATCATTATTTCCTATGCTCATTCACTAAAAGTTATAATCTCGTCTTCCTTCCATGCAATAAAAACTACGCTATGAAAAAATTTGCCCCTGTTGCTAGTTGGGTTACGGTATTGGGTACTTACACGAAATATTTCACGTGATATAAAATTTAAAAATATATTTATCAATTCATTTCATACTTTCAGATATTTCACTTCATGTCTATTTCAAGAACCACACATGAAACTAAGAATTATCTAGCTACTGGCCACAGGTTGGCCATTCTTATACTTAGAACTAGGAAGATTCATGGTATAGTAGATGGGCATCAAGCATAGAGTTTATTCTCAGTTCTCACTAACTAGCTTGTTTGGCCTTGGATAAGATTCTTAACCCTCCCAGTTTCCTCCTCTGTGATGTGAGGTCATATGAAATAAGTTATATGTTTTCATGATCAGTTCCTAAAATAGAGGATCATTACAATAAATAGTTATTTTTAAGAAATGGGTTGGCCACAGTCGGCGTGGCTCAGTGGTTGAGCATTGACCTATAAACCAAGAGGTCACAGTTTGATTCTCGGTCAGGACACACACCCAGGTTGTGGGCTTAATCCCCAGTTGGGCGCATGTAGGAGGCAACCAATCAATGATTCTCATCACTGATGTTTCTCTCTCTCTTTCCCCCTCTCCTTTCCTCTCTGAAATCAATTTAAAAAAATGAGTTGGAAAAAAGAGTATAGTCAGTGTAGGCAAACCTATGACACGCGTGTCAGAGGTGACAAGTGAACTCATTTTTTTGGTTGATTTTTCTTTATTAAATGCCATTTAAATATCCTAATAAAAGACAAACGGGTAACTGACTGTACCTTCCCTATGCTTCCCATTGGCTAATCAGGGTGATATGCAAATTAACTGCCAACCAAGATGGCGGCCGACAGCCACACAGCTGAAGCAAGCAGGAGGCTTGCTTGCTCCCGTGACGGAGGAAGCCAAGGTTCCCCGCCTGCCGAGGCCTGGGTCTAAGCTCCGAAAGCAACAAAGTTTCAATTATAGAAGGTAAACAAACCCCAGATACCTGCTTTCAGCAGGCCGGGGCCTCAGAGCTGGAGCCGGCTCTCAGCTCCAGTGACAGCAACGAAGTTTCAATTATAGAAGGTAAATAAATCCCAGAATAAAAAAAAAGAAAGAAAGAAAAAGAGGAGAGGCTGGGAGCTTCAGTCACTGGCCAGCCTGAAAACGGCCCTCAGTCCCTCACCCAAACTGGCCAGGCACCCCAGCAGGACCGCCCACCCTGAAGGGGCTGTGGCCAGCCTGAAAACAGCCATCAGCCCCTCACCCAGGCTGGCCAAACTCCCCAGAAGGGACCCCCACCTTGAAGGGGCTGTGGCCAGCCTGAAAACAGCCATCATCACTCACCAGGCTGGCCACACACTCATGGGGTGAGGGGCCCCACTGGGGGGCTTGGCCAGCCTGCAAACAGCCATCAGCCCCTCACCCAGACTGGCCAGGCACCCCAACGGGGACCCCCACTCTGAAG
>NW_006287915.1:667086-695151 GCF_000327345.1 Myotis davidii | reverse complement strand
CACAAATTTTTGTGCACCGGGCCCCTAGTGTAAAATAAATATAAAAAATATAAGTCTTTCTTTTACTATGGTTGCAAATATCAAAAAATTTCTATATGTGGTACGGCACCAGAGTTAAGTTAGGGTTTTTCAAAATGCTGACACGCCAAGCTCAAAAGGTTTGCCATCACTGGTATATATAATGACCAACCTGAGTGTTTAGGCTGATGCCCTATCGCACTGTGGTGCAGATTGCAGAATCTTGACTCTGCCACATCCTACCTATGTAGTATCAGGCAAGGCTCTTTGTGTCTCATTTTCATTGCCCATAAAATAGGGATATTACCTACTTTACCAATATAAGGGTTGCTGGAATGACTGAGTTTATAAATATAAAGTGCATGGAATAGTTGGGTGCCGGGACTGTTGTTAACAATAGTTATTTTAATATCTGTACCCTAAATAATGGGGGGTGGGGGGAATCAAATACACCACCTTTTAAGAAATTTCCAAATGAGGATGAGAAAAAATTTTGAAGGACTTGGTACACTGAAAAACAATTTATTAAAATTTTAAAAAGGGCTGGTAGTGCAAGATGATGAAAATCACTTTTGAAGATTCTGAAATAATGGGTAGTTTCATCAATTTTAAGACCTGCACTTAAGGCAAATGAAATTCCATTATTGTAAACAGCCTCTTTCAACTAAAATATGTGTCTGAAATATGTGTAGACTAATTCACCACAGAAATATTCAATATAACCGCAATAATCTTAAATATCTATAAAACAAGTACACTTTTAAAACAAACGACTGACTTCATCAATCCCAAAACAGAACAAATTATAGCCACATACATTAATTTAAAAAGGTTTTAGGAATATCTTACTCAAGTATGGAAAACATTTACCTTTACAATGAGCATATGGCATTGTCATTACATAATCTTCACCTCTATTCAAGAAAGTTAATCGTGCTTCTCCATCTAATATTGCAGATAATGAGTTTCCTGAAATAAATAACGTTTATTAAATTTCACAAAACTAATTTCACCAATTCAAAACAGATGAAATATATTTAAGATACCTACCAGACACCTACAGTGGGATGTTTTAAAAATAAAAATGTCTCACAATCTCAATGTGTCCAAACACATGTTATACCTGAAATATATTTGATCTATATTTTCATTTTTATGAAAAGTGCTTGTTAATTTATATGAGACTTTTAAGAAAAAGTTTAAACATGTGGAACATGCAAAAAACACTATTTCACTGTATAGCTTAATTTGCCCAATTTTTAATAAAAACGTTATTCCTTCTGTAAGTCGTATTACTTAAGTTCCAAGCTTTAAGTTCTTTTGACATAAAAATGCTAGAGCCTGACAAGTGTGGCTCAGTAGTTTTGGGCTCAATCCTTAGTAGGAGGCTTGCAGGTGGCATCTGATCAATGATTCTCTCTCATCATTGATGTTTCTCTCTCTCCCCCCCTCCTTCCCTCTATGAAATCAATTAAAAAATATTTTTTAAAAATGCTATAGATATTTTAGAAAAATAAAAATATACATAACCCATAATCCATTCAATCAATGATAAAATCTCAGGATATTGTCTTCTAGCTTTTATCCCATATGTATTTTTCTTTTCCCCCATCATCAGTTTTATTGAAGTATAACAGGGGTCCTCAAACTACGGCCTGCGGGCCACATGCAAATACAAATATTGTATTTGTTCCCGTTTTGATTTTTTACTTCAAAATAAGATATGTGCAGTGTGCATAGGAATTTGTTCATAGTTTTTTTTTAAAACTACAGTCCAGTCCTCCAACGGTCTGAGGGACAGTGAACTGGCCCCGTTTAAAATGTTTGAGGACCCCTGAAGTATAACAATCCTATATAATAAAAGGCTAATATGCAAATCGACTGAACGGCAGAATGACCAGTCCCTATGACACACACTGACCACCAGGGGGCAGACGCTCAATGCAGGAGCTGCCTCCTGGTGGTCAGTGCACTCCATCAGGGGGAGAGCTGCTCAGCCAGAACTGGGCTCATGGTTGGCGAGTGCAGTGGCAGTGGTGGAAGTCTCTCCCATCTCTGTGGCAGTGCTAAGGATGTCCGACTGATGTCTTAGGCCTGCTCCCCACTTAATATTGGGGAGTGGCCCTAAGTTGTCAGTTGGACATCTCCCAAGGGCTCCCGAACTGCGAGAGGGCACAGGCCGGGCTAAGAGAACCCCCAGAGTGCACGTTTTTCATGCACCGGGCCTCTACTTTAGATATAATAAATGACCCATTTTAAGTATTTATTTTGATAGTCTTAGCAATTGTATACAGTCATGTAATTACCTAAACCACAATCAAGATACAGAATTTCCCATACCCCAAAAGGACTTCCCCTTGCACCTTGGCAGTCAATGCTTTCCTCCAGCCCCAGGAAACCACAGGTCTGGTTCCTGTCACTGTAGTTTTACTTATTCTAGAGTTTTGTATGGACGGCACCATAAAATATGTAGTTTATTGTGTTTGACTTCTTTCACTTATCAAACTGGTTTTTATATTCATCCATGTTTCTGTTTCAACATTTCAGGCCATTTTAACAATATCAAAAAAATCTAATACATGAACATAGTGTATCTCTCCAGTTACTTAAGTCTTCTTTAATTTTCTACAGCAATATTTTGTAGTTTCAGTGTGCGGGTATCTTTCATTAAATTTATATCTTTCATTAAATTTATTCCTAAATATTCTATTTTTCACATACTGTTGTAATCAAAGTTTTTTTTTAAAGTTACATTCTGCAAGTGTTCATTTTGTACAATTTATTTTTGTATTTTGATCTTGTATCCTCAAACCTTATTAAATTTACTTAATAGTTTTAGTAGTTTTGATATATTCTTAAGGATTTTTTATATATCAGGTATGTATATATTTTAACTTCTACCTTTCTAATCTGTATGCTTTTTACTTGCCTACTGCACTGGCTAACACCTTAAATGTAATTTAATACAGAAGTAGTAAGTGTGAACATCTTTGCCTTGCTCCTAATTTTAAGTCAAAACTATTCAATATCCACCTTAGGAGTATAAAGTTGGCTATATATTTTTCATAAATACCTTTAATCTAGTCCTAATTTGTCAACAGCCTTTATTGTAAATGGGTAGTGAATTCTGTAAAATGCTTTTCCTTTATTTTATTAATATGAATTACATTGATTTTCAGATAACACACCAACCTTGTATTCCTGAGATAAACTCCAATTGATGACAACATATTATCCTTTTAATATATTGATCATGATACAGATCCTTTTTATATATCCTTTTATATGTGTTTAAATATTATCCTTTATAATACTGACTTATTACTAATTTGTTAGAGATTTTTACAAGTATATTAAAGAGATATTGATTTATAGTTTTCTTATAATGCTGGTATTGGGGGGTGAGAATAGTGCTGGCCTTATAAAATAAGTTGAGAAGTGTATCCTCATCTCCTATTTTCTGTAAGAAGTTGGATAAAATTGGTATTTTTCTTCCTTAAATATTTAAAAGAACTCAAGACATTTGGGCCCAGAGTACATCTTCAAAGGAAGATTTTAAATCATTAATTCAATTTTTTACATTGATTTAAGACTACTACACTTTTACATTTATTCTTGGGTCGCAGTTGGTAACTTGTGTTTTTTAAGTGATTTGCCCATGTTAATCTAAGCAGTCAAATTTATCAGTATAAAATTGTCCATAATATCTCCTTATCATCACTTCAGGGTGTGTAGGATCAATAATAATTCTGCTTATTTATTTCTGATCTTTACTCTCTTTTTATAATCAGTCTAAAACCAACCCTTGTTTGATTTGTGTATTGTTTTTCTACTTTCTACACTGATGTCTACTCTTTATTATTTCCGTTCTTCTACTTACTTTAAATTCAATTAGCTCTTTTTCTAATTTCCTAGGGTAAAAACTCAGATCACTGATTTAGATCTTTTTCCTTTTTCAATTTAAAATTATAAATTTCCCTCTAAGCACTGCTTTTGCTACATCATACAAATTTTAATGTTATATTTTCATTACCATTTAGTTTAAAATATATAATAATTTCTCTTGTGACTTCTTCTTTGACACATGAATTTAGAAGTATGTTATTGAATTTCAAAATATTTGTAATTTAGCTTGATATCATTAATTTCTAATTCTATTTAATTGAAGTTACAGAATATACTCTGTATAATTTTCGGCCTTTTGAAATTTATGGAGAGTTGTTTTATGGTCAAACACATGGTCTAGACCAGTGACAACACCATACATATACTTGAAAATAATGGGTATGCTGTAGCTGTTGATTATGATGTTTTAGAAATATTAATTATGGTAAGGTGGTTGATAGTGTTCTTCGTGGTCGTAAGCCATTTACCCTATAGTCAAAGTAGGAGTGTAGATGGAAGGAAGGTGCAATGGGGAGGGAATAACAAATATATGTAACCTTCAAAAGAAAACAATCACCATCTGAAACAAACATAACATAAAAGTAGGCAAAAAACAAAACCCAAATAAAACTAACATTAAGGGAAATAAAAAAAATATCTTGAAGAAAAGAACATCATGTTCCTGGACCAAAAACTACTATTAGATTTCCGTGTCACAGACTTATCTATGGTTCTCCACCTATTCAAATAACCAAAGATTAGATTTCTGTTGATATATTTGATCTTTCCTATTTTACCATAATTATTTTTTCTTTGAAGTTTAAAATTTCCCAGTTGAAATTTAATTTAAAAAAACAAATGAAAGCTTTTAAGGTTATATTTTCTACTAGTACATAGCTGTGGCCATGATTTGTTTGTTTAGATAGTTACAGTTATTAGATTAAGGTTTCTTATTATAACTACATTTCTTTTCCCCTTGTACTTAACAAAAGCTTTTCTGGTATGTTTTTGGGACCAAGGTTAAATGTTGTTACTAAATGATGCTGAACCAAGTATTCTAATTGTACTTGGATTTTTTCTCTCTCTAGTCAAAGACTAAAATAGCCCTGGCCGGTTTGGCTCAGTGGATGGAGCGTTGGCCTGTGGACTCAAGGGTCCTAGGTTCGATTCCGGTCAAGGGCATGTACATGGGTTGCGGGTACATCCCCAGTGGGGAGTGTGTAGGAGGCGGCTGATCGATGTTTCTCTCTCATCCATGTTTCTGACTCTCTATCCCTCTCCCTTCCTCTCTGAAAAAAAAATCAATAAAATATATTTAAAAAAAAAAGACTAAAATAAAAAAAATGAACCCCTTGGGTACATTAAGATGGAACAAAAACCTTAGTAAGGGCTAAAGGCAAAAGAAATACATTATGCACTAAAAGGGCTACCATAGTGGGCAATCATTATTCAGCTTTTAATAAGTGGTGCTTGGGATAAATTTATACATATGGAATATATATATATATATATATATAGTAGGCAGATATCAATTTATGAATGGACAAAAAAATCACTATAAAAGTCATTATTCAAGTAAAAATGAAACTTAAAATAACATAAAAATTCCTTACTGAAAACATATCAAGACACCATCTAAATAAAAGCTCACTAGAAAATACTACCTCCCAGAAAAGGGTGCCTACTGAGCCAAGAGGAAACTCACCATAGAACTTGGACTTAGCCAGGATACTGCCACTAATGCAAAATCCGTCCTTTCGGTTACTAACATAAAAGGCAGATATTGGTGGGTGATGGGACACCTATTGAACACAGGAAAAAACACAGAATTTATTAAGAATATTATTGTGCTAATATCAAAAAGTTCAGTTTTAAAAGTACACTCTATTAATAAAGAAGATTTGGTAAGTAGTAAAATTAAATATTGATTATAGTAATCAGCCTCTAAGATGTCTCCCAAGGAATCTCACCTCCCAGTATGCATACCATTAGGTGGGCTCCTCTTACACTGTACCAAAGTTGGTTTATGTGAAGTGATAGCATGCCACTTCTGAAACTGTTATACTGTGTATGTCTCTCAGATAATCAGCTCTAAAAAGCCAGCTTGCATATTGTGAAAAACCAATGGAGAGGGCCCATATTGTGAAGAACTAAGTCCTATTGTCAAAAGCTATGTGATGAATTTGAAAGTAGAAACTTCTATCCCACTTAAACCTTCTGAGGACTACAAAGCTGAATGACATCTTAACTACAACCTCTGAAGACCCTGAGCCAGAACCACCCAGCTGAGGAGCTCCAGATTCCTGAACCTCATTGTATGATATAATAAATGTTGTTTAAGCCATTAAGTTTTGGCAGTAATTTGTTATACAAAAATGGATAACTAACCAGTGGCAATCCTTCATATAAATTATGAATAGCTATAGAAAACTAACAAAAACTTTGACAAATATATTATTTTAATAATCTAATATTTTAATATATATATATACATCCTATGCTTTCTGAAATGAGACAAAGCTAAAGTCAATTAAACTCTTCTCAAGCTTCTCAATTTAGAGAAGAATTATACTGAACTAAAATGTAAGGTATTCTAATCGTTAATTTAAAAAATTAATACAGATATGTGGTTTCAATCTGAGGGGTATATTAAAATTTCTAGGGAAGAGGAAAGTTTTTCAAATGCCACATGATCTCCTCATCCTCCTTACAATACAGGTGAGAATTATGATAATAAGGATCCACTGTTATTGAAAGATAGTATCACATTCGTCAGGTTTGTTAGGACGGTTTATTTGTTGTCACGTAGATTAACAATCATGAATACAGGTGTACATAAATTTAAATTAATCAAAGATTAAAACTAAGAAGTATTCTGACTGCCTACGATGTGTACAATAAAAAGAGATGTATTATGGGGAGGGTATACGTTTAAGGAGATAACAATTCAATTTGGGAAATAAATATTTTATAAAAAGTGTTAAAATAACAGCTTAATGGATAATCACAAAAAATAATACAGAAGTCGGAGGAGAGAAATCACTGGGAGCTGTAATCTTTTGGACCAAGAAAGATGAGCAGGTCAAGGTTTATTTAGATGAAGTACAACAGAGAAGAAATATTGGGATAGAAGAATTAAATTTAAAACTACTAAGGCAAAAAAAATGTGTAATATCAGGTTACCTAATTCTGAATGTACAAGTTTGACTACTTGTAGAGCTCAGAAAGGCATGTAATTTGAGGTAAATTTAAAAAGATATGGAGGACCTTAAATGCCACACAAATGGTATAAATTTGATTTAGGAACTGGGGAAATAGGGAAGAATTCTGATAAAGGGATGGGAGGCAGGAAAAAAGTTATTTTTGTCAAAGGATTCTATGGCTGAAATAGTAATAATTTTGAGTATGGTATTTAGTAATACTCAGTACTAAAAGGTAAAATGCTTACCAAATGTTCATTAACAATGGTTAACCAACAGTGAATTTACTAAATTAATATTTTCCAATAACTTCAGAATTAGTTTTGTTTCTTAAGACACATTGCTTTTTATTTTTTCATCCTCACTTGAGGATATTTTTCCTTTTTTTTAAGAGAGAGAGAAAGAGAGAAATATCAATGTGAGAGAAACACATCGATCGGCTTCCTCCTGCATATGCCATGACCTGGGCCTGGGCCAGGAGGAGCCTGCAACTAAGGTATGTGCTCTTGACTGGAATCGAACCCAGGACCCTTTGGTCCACAGGCCGACGCTCTAGCCACTGAACCAAACCAGCTAGCTTAAGACACATTTCTAATACCTGTTCAGCAATATAAAAAGTTTTGCTGTTTGTTCTGGGGTGAATCCACAGACAACGAAAAGTCTCACCAAGTATAGGATTATAAGGTTTCTTCAGTCCCTAGGAAAAAAACATCCAAATTTAAATTATAAATACGGAAGATTCAAAATAGTTCAAACCAGTCAAGATAGGTTTAGCTGTATTATGTAGGAGCTATCCTTATAAAATTTCACAGTAGGGACATGAAATAAAGTTAAACGACTTCACTCACAATACAGGACTAAGTATTTTGCAATTTTTCTAACTCAAGGCCTTGCAATGTAATTATTAATAAATAATCTAAAGATAACAAAAAAATAAAGAACTCACATAAGGCTGAAAAAGGTAAAATATAAACATTACCTTTGGCTTTTTATAGAATCCTGACAAATACCATTTCACTACTTTCTTCAAACGGAAATAAGGATTTTCTTCAAGAGCAGCCCTAATATCAAAATGGTAAACACAAAAATTTGAGAGACTATATCACAAATTCTCCCTCATAGTTATTAAGTCAACAATTGAATATATGATTGAAAAGCATAATTCATATTTAAAATAGATATCAAAAACAACCATGTACATTAGTTTGTAAGAATCAGTTTTTATAACCTGGTTACTTTTCTTCCCATTTATCCTATTCTTTAACATGCTACCCAGGTCTTAGCTCAATTTGTTTCTGAAAACTCTCCAAACCAAGATTTCTCAACTGGGGTTTTGCAGAACCCTTGATGTTGCTAGAGGTTCTGTAATTGTGATTATAAAAAATAAACATAGATTTTGCCCTAGCCGGTTTGGCTCGGTGGATAGAGTGTCAGCCTGCGGACTCAAGGGTCCCAGGTTCGATTCCAGTCAAGGGCATGTACCTTGGTTGCAGGCCCATCCCCAGTAGGGAGCATGCAGGAGGCAGCTGATCAATGTTTCTCTCTCATCGATGTTTCTAACTCTCTATCCCTCTCATTTCCTCTCTGTAAAAATTCAATAAAATATATTTTAAAAAAAATAAACACAGATTTTGAGATTTGGGCACTGTTTGATACCTAGCATTTGCAATAATGGAGCAATGGCCAAGCACCTCATTAACAACTTCGTATGAGGTCTCTAGTCCCATATGTCAGAGAAGGACCATGTCCACTTGGGGATTTAGTCTATTTTCAGTTGTTGACGATAATTAGGGGAGATCAACGGTAACTGGTGGGGGCTGTAGTACATGAAGGGAGGACAACAGGCTAATGTTAGCCTCTCCCGCACAGCCTCCCTAAGTATAGGATTATATGCCTTTTTAATCCCTTGTACACTGAAGTTTCAAATCACAAAGATGTAAGATTTAAAATAATTTAAACTAATAAAAAAAGGTTTTTAATCCACATTTAACCTTCAACCTTCCCTTTGTGCTATCAACTGATTTTGCAGAGTGAACAAACTCTACCAATATAACAGGTAATCAAAAAAGAATTTTTATTTTAAAGAAAAAATTTTTAGAAGTCAAGGCTACTCCCTTGACTTTTTGTTGATGCAAAAACATTGATTGTGCAAGTCAGAAGTGAATTCTACTGTGAAGTTAGTGCATTGGTGTTCTCTCTCTCTATCTATCTCTCTCATGATTTAACTATTTTTTATACTCTTTAAGCATGTCTGAAGATCCAGTGTGCTGATCTTCAGATGAAAGAGGCTAGAACAGTGGTTCTCAACCTTCTGGCCCTTTAAATACAGTTCCGCCATGTTGTGACCCAACCATACCATTATTTTCGTTGCTATTTCATAACTGTAATGTTGCTACTGTCATGAATCATAATGTAAATATCTGATCTGCAGGATGGTTTTAGGCGACCCCTGTGAAAGGGTCGTTCGACCGCCAAAGGGGTCGCGACCCACAGGTTGAGAACCGCTGGCAGGGAAAAAAAGCAAAGACAAAAGTGGTGATTTACACCAAGAGCCAACAACCGGTGGGGCATTCTAGATCCGGAAAGCTGCACATGTCTTAAAGGCACGCAGAGAGGATAGGTATAAACAAAAGCACAAGCCACAGGATGGGACCTGAACAGGGTTGAAGTGGGGAGAACAAAGAATGCCAACCACCTCTCCCTGTGTTAGGTCAGCAAAAGGTCAGAGAGCCTGGGACAGCAGTGCTGTCGGATGAGGGTAAAATTCTTGTCCTCCTAAAGCTCGTGATCTCTCAACTCAACTGAAAACAGCATACCAAAGAATTAAATATGTTTCTTATTTCTTAAGATCAACTACAGAAGTGGTGAAGAAGAGAGTGATTATCTCACTACAGACTAATTTTGGTAAGGCATGACCACTGAATAGCAATCTGGGAAATCTCTAAGAAATAAGAATTTACTTACTCAGACAGAAAATCTGCATGATAGTAATAATCTGAAAGTTTATCCAGGAAAGAACGAGGTTCCAAAATAAATGTAGGCAGAACCACCCTGGACAGGTCCATACCAGGACGGACTTGTTTCAGCAATGTCCAGATAAGGCTTTTGTTTTCTTCAGACACAGTTTCTGTTTGTGAAGCCTCACCTGCCTTTAGCAATTAACAAAAAATATTGAAATATTACATTTATTTCAGACACATAGATGTGTAGAAAAGACAGCTAATGTTGAAAACCAGAACTCTCTATCTCACCATTCCAAGCATTCTTAAAATGTGAAAACAACCCATTAAATAATAAAGTCTATAGCTATAAAATTTAGGTAAAAAGGGTATTTGCAAAAGATACCAAAGTAAATGATTTAAAGACTCTATTACAAAAACATTATACTCCATTATAATAAAGCTACCTTTATGCACTTGCAATAAACAACCAAGTTATAAACTCAAGTTTCCTGCATTTTAGTTGTACCTGGCAATGACATCTAGCAGCATCCTATATCAAAAGCAAGCCTGAAGAAAATGTAAACTGTAAATTTACTAGAATATATTCATATTTGTTTATTACATGTTTTTAGTTGTTTATAAATTCTGATATATTTCATATGTATACAACTTCTAAAATAAAGTAGGTATAAAATATTCTTTTGGGAAAATAAGCAATAGGTCAAACTAATAATATATTCAATTTCTTTAGAATTAGAAAACCCAAATCTCTGAAAATCACAGACTTCTACCTCTCCGAGTTCCTCATGGCTCTGTTCAGTGTAGGTGGTCTCCTTTAGAGGCTCGATAGGCTCAGGTTCGATGTATGAGTCATCTTGCCTCTCTGATGTATCTGTGTCACTGTCTTCACTTTTCCCTATCACCTCATTGTCAGACTCATCATGCTCTTGATCATTTTCTTTATCAGATTTATCAGAATACATATCTTGGTCCTTAAAATGCTGTCGTTCAATTTCACTATCATTTAACCTTAAGGAAAAGAATTATTGGAAGGAAGAATAAAAGGTTAAGAATATTTAATTTATAAATAAGAATGATATGTAACATTTACAGAGAATTTATTATAAGTCGGCACCGTTCTTAATATTTTAAATAGTTTTACTCATTTAATCTTCAAAATAACCATATGAGATTAGTAAATGGCACAGAGAAGTTAAGGAAAAATCTGGGAAATGTTCAAAATGACACTGAACTCTGCCTCTCTACCAGCTGGGGCTAAAATTGTCCAAAAGCAAAATTTTAGACAATCTGTTGCTGGCTTTTTTTTCTTAGTTTTGTAGTCATCGTCACTTGAGTCACTTGTGGTCTGAAGGAAAACTTCAAGTTAAGATCATCAGACAGATTATCAAGTGAACTCACATGAAGTATGACTTTCCACCTGTAAAGGTTGCCAAAGTCACTCAAAAGAAGTATAAGACAAGAAAATGTAAAAGGTAATAATTATAGCTACTTAATACTTAACTGATAAGATAATCGAGAAAAAAGTTCAAGGAAAATTGGAAATGAAAATATTACTTTAAGGAAATAAACCTGTAACCTAAAATTGATATGCTGCTATAACCAATCCTGTCTATCCTAACCCCAAAGTGATTAGGGTCAATAATCTATACAAAAAGAGAATTAAAAAACCTTACTTCCAGAATCAATTTTTTTTTAAGAAACTTCTTATTTAGGAAAGTATCTGTGGGTTTCATTTAGCATAAAAATCTTACAGGGATGAACACTTAAGTACTACTTTAAAAATGAATACACGATGCCATTATATACCATTGATATTTTAGCAATGCTGAGATAATAACAGAGCAGAGAAGTCCTATTTGATTCCTATGTTGGTGTCCATTTTTCCAAAATCTTCATTTGTTTGGATTTTAACCAGATAATTTTTACATGCATATTACTTTCTTTCTTTCCCTTTTAAAAAGTAGTCTAAAATTGCTCTCTTTAACCTCTCACAATCTGGTCTTCACTCCCCTAAATCAAGTGACTCTGTTCCCTCAAAAGTCACTAATGATGGCTTAGTTGACAAACCCAATGGCCTTATCTAATCTTTACCTCCTTTGACTTCTCTGCATTACTGAACCTAGATGATAATTATTTTCCTTGAAATAGTCTTAAATGCATGGGTTCCATGTAATTGTAGTTCTACTTTTTAAGCTCTCTGATCCCTCTTATTCCTTCTATCCTTAAATATTTTCATCTTCCTTGGCCTTTTTTTATTTTCTCTATTCTCTCTCCTTTGGCAAGCGACAAAATTTCTATTTGATTTCCAAACCCATGTATACAGGAATAAGCTTTAGACCCTTCTTTTTAAATGCTTGGCTGGCATCATCTATGTCTAGGGACTGCTGCATCATCATCTTCAACATATATAATATTTAATAAATTATTATCTCCCAAACATGGTCTTTTGTTTTATTTTACCATCATCTTCCCTATCACTCAGGCATAAAGCTTGGTAATTTTTAACTTCACCAACTCCCTGTCCCTTACATCCAAGCAGATTCTCACCCCTCATCTCTGCATCATAGCTCACAGCTCATTTTCTGTCATCCAGCCAGAATGAACATGTTGATATGTTGATTCTACTTTTGCAAAAATCTGTTAAATTGATCCTCTCCCTCATTCCCTAGAAGGATGTTATGTCTTCATCTTATAAGTTCTCTTGATCTTGTATTACCCTAAAGCATGTCTCCTTTGGTTGCTTATGTTATTCTTTTCTTTCTACTATTTATTGCTGCCTGTCATTTTATAGGTTTCAAATACAACAAAACATCTCTTCAGGATCACATAGCTAATAAACTGTTAGACTGGATTCAAATTTAAGATCATATCAGATTCATCTCCCTATTCAAAATTATACAGAAAAGTGTACAGTACCTATACAGAAAACAAGCTCCAAATTTTTAATGAATAAATATGTGAAGCAAATGAATTGTTAAGATCCCCAAATAAGAGCATTTAGAGATTACCTGGTATTCAACAAAAACAATGTACATTTTACAGCTGATGAGCTTCAACGAAAACATTTCAGGAAGAGGCCCCAACAAACATCCATTCCTATATAAATTGTGCTCCCACCCCCCAAGCTTTTCCCATTCAGGCTTTTGTTCTGAGGATTAATAAAACTCGAGATTATAATTCTGCAAAGAAAGGATGTAAAAGGTCAGGTAATGGAAATTTTCAAAGAGAGTGAAGAAAAAGAGTCAAGCAAAAGGATAAGAGAAAAAAAAAGTTCAGCTCAGGTTACACGGAGGGGAATGGCAGTCTAACAACTTTCAGGAGAGCAATCCAATGCCCATAGCAGTAAGTAGCTGTAGAGCAGAAATTGAGCATTGGAGCAAGGGAGGAAAAGGGGAAGTCTAATGTTCTTCCTACAAAGCAACAAAATAAATCTGAACCTCAACAAACCTCTGAACCTCAAGGAAAGTATTGTGTTTCCCTGAAGAAAATTTTTTTAAAATTAACTACTATAAATGCTTCAGGTGGTAAAACCAAAATAAGACACAGTTCCAACTCAAAGCACAATATCATAGGAGGATTCCATAAATACCAGAAAGGATTAAATCAAATACCATTACAAAATAAATAATAAGTCAAGTGCCATTACAGAACAGCAATAGAAGGCCAGATATTTCATGGTTAGGAGGCATGAAAGTTTTCGCATATAACATTTGAATCGGTCTTAAAGAATTCATAGTCCTATGACAGGAGAAAAGAGCAAGGTAGACTTTCACATATGATACAATATTTGAGGTCAGTCTTGAAGAATACATAGTCTTTTGATGGGAGAAAAGAACAAGGTGGACTAGAACTCATTCTTAATGAAGGGAATGCCATACACAAAGACACGGTAGACAACAGCATGGTTGCATTTAGAAAATAACAAGTAATTCACATTAGCTAGGATCATGGAAATAACTTTCTATACCTCATCATAGTAACTAAACAAATCTTAAACCAGGCCTTAGATCATATAATCAGAAGTAGACAGCCAAATTTCAATCCTACATACACTACAAAAATTCTAGGCCTGCCAATTGACCTAGTGAACAACATGGTCTCCAAATTACCAAATTAGGGGCAATATCTACTTACTGGAAGTTGTCACCACTGTGAAGATTGTTAGCACGTAATAAGCCATACAAAGTCACATGTGTGCTCTCTGATGAAATGCTCAGGTCATGTTCCTTCCCTTCCCTGATCATTGTACGTTTAAGAAGACTAGAACATTTCAAAGCCAACTCCAAAGCATCCATCCAGCACCTTCCTAGAAGAACACAGATTCATAAGCAATATAATTCGAGAAACTACACAAACTGGCATCCATCTTAATGTAACACTGTTACCCTGTAGGCATACTATCATTTCTCTGAGAAACATGCACCAGAAAAGTTACTTTGAACATCAAGTCTTATAAGGATTTTTTAAATGTGATTTTTCAGTTTATCAAGTGTTTTTTTACAACTTAAGTATCTAAAAACCATTGGTAAATGAATAGAATATAGCATACATTGGTAAGTATACCTAGTGAAAATACATGTATTTTATTTTTTAAATTTTAGAACAGTAATATATAGTATAATTTGAAGGTACCTAAAAAGTATATAAAATATACTGAAGGGGTTATGTTTTACTATAAACAAACTAAAAAATGTTTTGTTGGTAGTGGGTCTATTCCCAGGTTTAGGATCCATTTTACTCATATGTATAAAAAATTTTAAGTCAGGGAAATGCCTGTACAATACTGTTATTAACTGCCATATTAGTTAGTAGAAACATTATTAAGATTATTTTTTAAATTGAAATTTAGAACTGTAATTAGCAGAAAAAAATGGTACCTTCACTTAAAATCCACATATATTTGTTTCAGCATTTGCTGGAATTATCAGCCAAATAAAACACTTTTATAACAAATACTTGTGCCTATGATAATTTAATTTTAAAAATAATCATCTGGTAAAAGTAAACTCTGGAAAGTTACAGGATTCCTTAGGCTAAGCTAGTCTAAACTATAAAATATAAAAGTGTGACAGAAATCCATTATCAATTAGTAAAGTTTTAAAGTTACCTTGATTTCAAATAAATAAGTTTTGCTTTCCCTATATTTGCTTCAGGAATTATGTATTAAGTTAATAAGTGCAGAACAACAGTTTATAATTAAATGTTTATATTTTAAAAAATTATAATAGTGTGTCTTAAAAATATTAATACTTAGTGATAGAAAATAATATTAAATGTACCTCTAAAATGATAAAACTTAACGAGTTACCACGAGGAACATTAAACAAATCAAGAAGGTGATAAGATGTCAGTGAAGAATAAAGAAGAAAACTCAAGGCTGTTAATTCATCATTTAATTATCTAATGCCTACTTCCTATCAGATTCCTCTGTTTTCTACCAAGTTAATGATATATTTGATGTTCTAAGCAATTGATTACAATACTTCTGCTGCAAATACCATACTAAAGACAGATTTTCCCAAAGGAAAATACACAGTGGAATATAAATAAACCTTTTAAAATAAGACCAAAATCCAACCCATCAAAACTTGTATTTACCATCTGACTCTGAAGTAGCTCGGATGATCAAGTAACTGCTAGGTAAAGGCTGAGTTATGGATCCAACTGCTTCACCTTTTGGACCCTTAAAATAAACAAAAAAAATAAAAATAAGCAAAATAAATGGCATATAGTATTGTAATATCTTGACCTCATATTATCTATTATTATCAATAACAATCTAAGTTAGCCATAGATTATAATTTAAAAGCAAACAAGATTTAATTTCATGCTTCTTGAGAAAGCAAGTGTTGAGTTTAAGGAAAGTTTTCCTTTCCCAACAAATATACCTCCTTACCAAAAAATTGAACAACTTATATTTATCATTAGTTAAACATTATTTCTGTACATTGTTCACACATTAAAAGAAAATCTAAAATTCACCATACTATACAAAATTTTAATTTAACAGAGAATTTCCATCTCACATATACTATTAGAAAAAATACTTAACTTCTAGAACCTATAAAAAAACAGCTGGAAAGCCGAACTGGTTTGGCTCAGTGGATAGAGCATCGGCCTGTGGACTCAGGGGTCCCAGGTTCGATTCCGGTCAAGGGCATGTGCCTTGGTTGCGGACACATCCCCACTGGGGGGCATGCAAGAGGCAGCTGATCGATCTCTCTCATCGACGTTTCTGGCTCTCTGTCCCTCTCCCTTCTTCTCTGTAAAAAAATCAATAAAATATATATTTTTTTAAAAAAGAAACAGCTGGAAAGAAAAAAAGAAACAGCTGGAAATATAGCTATAATTTATAAGCAAAAGAAAAAAAGAATTTTTACTAGGTCTAGGGAAAAAATAAAGCTCTATTTATAAGCAGTAATGTACTTGTTTATAAATACCAACTATAAAAGCTAATTTTAAAGAAATTTTATTACTGTTGTTGGCTGGGATTGTTTTAGAAGTATACAACACCAAGAGCTCTATAGTAATTATTATCATCAAGGCTAATCTTAGGAGGATATAGTTCTTATTTGGAAAGAAAAATCTGAGGATTCAATTTATAGTATAATTTTGATTGAAAAGCATAATTTTCAAGTTCTCAGATCAAGGAATAAAATGAACTTTAAAAAGTATAATCATTAGAAAGTAAAGATTCAGAGTCAAAATTTAAAAATAGAAAAATCAATATGATTTTAACAAATCTTCTAAAATCCCTTGGGTATTTTCAAATAGCTTTATAATTTATGGGACAGTTCCTAGAACCAGTATTGAATAGTAACTAGAGTCAGACTGTCTGGGTTTCAACTTTGGTTCCATGCTAGAAAAATTATTCTTTAGGCCTCAATCTCTTTGTCTGGTTAATAAGAGAAAACTGTATTCGTCCTAAAGTTATGAGAATTAAAAAAAATATTCCATGTAGAATGCTCAAAAGAATCCCTGACACATAGTTAAGAACTCAGAAACATTATTTTTTCCTAATCATAGATACGGACTTTAAAAGTGTTTAAACAATGTCCTAAGTAGGTTTTGCTTGTTGGGAATATTCTGATGCTCATGTAATTGTACAAACTTCCCTCTCACAGATAGTTGGAATGAAATAAACTTGATATCAAAATTTATTTTTTATTATTTCTTAAATTTTTTATTTATTGGTTTTAGAGAGGAAGGATCGGGGGGAGAAACACTGACATTTTGCTCCACGTATTTATGCATTCATGGGTTGCTTCTTAAGTGTCCTGACTGGAGAATGAACCCACAACCTTGGTGTATTGGGACGATGCTCTAACCAACTGAGCTACCTGGCCAGGACTGAAAGTATTTTTAATGACTTAAAATTCATTATAATTCTTACAATTCCTAAGAGTAATAGTAAAGAATAAATTCTATATATAAAAGGTTTTGAAAGGAATTTTTTCATTTGAGTATCATATGATATATAAATACCACAGGCTGTATGGGTTAAATTCTTTCCCCTGTTGGCCGTATCTAATTCCAGAATGGAACTAACTCTGTAATCCTAAATTTATTCTTCTCTTTAGGCTACTGAAACAAAGGTAAAAAGCCCAGTTTTTTTTCCTAGGTATATGTATATTGCCCTATTAAGCAATACCAAAAATATTTAAAAGCCAAAGCTACTTTTACTTAGTGCTAATCTCAATTATGTGGTTTTCCTTAAAGGAGTTCTCCTTTATTCAAGCGTAACTGGCCTTCTTAAAATTAAAACAATGGTGGCTTTGTAAAAACTTAAACTAGGCTCAGACACATTTATTCTGTTAGCGTGTACTGCACATCTACTGTAGAATTTCTTGGTAGTTAATCAAAATAAGGCTTTTCTATTTTCCTGATTAAGTTTCTGCTATTATAACACAGGAATGACCACAGTAATGTTTTTTGGTTATAAAGCATTAGAGTTCCATCTTCAAAGAACGTTGCCTCTCAAGAGTAAGAAAGCCTGTGATTGCTTATACTTACCACATATTTATATTACTACAAAAAAACTTACAAAAATAAATGGCAGCTTCTGTTCTATGGTATCTTACAATTTTGATGAACAGAAAAACACAGTAAATATGATACAACATTACAAAGCAGAATTATTAATTGCAAATTTTGAAAATCAGTACAAACTGAATCCCCATAGCAAAGAGATAACAAACAATGTAAGTTAAAAACATTTTTCTGGAGAAATGTTTAAGTTAGATCTTAAAGGTAAACAAGAACATTTGGTGCAAATTTCATTGTGGGTAGGGACAGAGGAATAATACCCTTAAAAACAGAAATAAATTTATAAGTGCTGTCACAGAATAGCAACCATTAGACAGATTGATTTGTCTCAGTTCTACTCACAGATTACCATCTTTACTTTTTACCTATATAACAAGTACTTACCTTCACTGCCCAAATAGATTGCTCCAAAGGATGAAAAAGTTTGAAACAAAAGCCATCCTTTTTTGATGGACGCTCAATGATTTCACAAGCATTCAGAAGGACTGTTCCTACCCATTGACCATTTTTTTGGGTTTTATAGATCAGTAGCACCCCAGGTTTCAACACACACCACAACTTGGTCCAGCTCTTCAGAGTACCACGTATCTACAGAAAGTAAGTATAATAAATAAGGCTCTGTTTTTCTCTTTCTGCTCCATAAAACGTAAACTGAATAATGGCAAATAGGATGTTTTAATTTAAAATTTCTAGAAAACGTACATGTTAAAGTCAATAGATATTCTTTTAAACCTACTAAATGGCAAGCATTAATAATAAATAGAAAAATAGCATGACTCCTGCTTCTGAGGTTCTTAAATTCTAGTGGGAGACTGGGTCACCAGTTTCAAAATACTGTACTTAGTAGAATGGCTTTCCTAACCTTCTAGGTTAGGTTAGGGACTATTAAAATATACTTTCCTAATAGTCTCCTCTTAGCATCTGTAACAGCTGTAATTTTATTTCTGTGAGT
Source organism: Myotis davidii (assembly GCF_000327345.1). Classification (NCBI taxonomy): domain Eukaryota; kingdom Metazoa; phylum Chordata; class Mammalia; order Chiroptera; family Vespertilionidae; genus Myotis; species Myotis davidii. The sequence goes on along the minus strand of NW_006287915.1, from coordinate 676,087 downwards.
ATAAGATTATTCTACCTTTTAAAATCTTATCCCTTTACCACTACATAAAGTGCTGCAAACACTGCTAACACACACCAGAAATTCCCTAAATATTTGATGAGTTGTAGAAAAAGGGAAGAACATCCTCTATCCCTAAAATCACCTTCTCTAAATTACTCCATTGTTAGTAATTACATAGAGTATGCCATATAAACTTCTTGGGAATATTTTAAAACACAAGTCACATAATTCTCTCTCTAGTCTTAAAAAATGTTCCTCATCCTAGGGTTTAATGCTATGTAAAAAAAATAGTCTATAGCTACCTTTTCCTATTCTATATCTGTAATCCATTAATAGTGTTTCTATGTAAGTCACTGAGTTCACAGTACTGAAAAGGATGCTAATATAGTATTAATATTAAAAACTAGGAATTATCCTCAGTTTTATTTACTGTAAAACATCTGTTCTCTCAATGCACTTAACATGAATTACGAAATAAGTATAAGGCTCCCAAATTCCTCAAATAGGCATACCACAGTAACTGTACATAAGAAAAATTTAGAAAGGGGGCATTTGGAATCAGACATGAAAAAAAGAGAAAATCTTTAAGAAAGAGTTTGCATATATGTAAAAGAGATGGAAAGTAAGTTATTCTGAGATAAGATTCTAGATCTTGGAGATGTGATAGTAAAACATGAATGGTAAATTATCAGAATTCAGGTAGGATTTAGAAAGTCAGCCAGGGGAAGTATTAGGGAGTTTGTGAACTGGTTGGGGAAATCCAATGTTAAAAAGACAAGAGTAGATTTAGCTCTGAAAAACCCAAGTGTGATCTGGAGCTTGAAGTCTTTTAAGTAAAGTCAAAATTAGAAGGTGTTTTCAGCACAACATTGAAGAAGACCCTAATATTACTTGAACTCTCAGGGAAACCAGCACTAGACTCCTATGTTAGTAAGAGAACTTCAATGACAGATCTCATAAAGATTTTAGGTTGGTGAAATTACCAACTCTTTGGGAAAGCGCAAAGCTTTCAGGAATGGGGTGATTTTTAGGTCAATGCCAGATACTAAAATTTCTTGGGAGTCAGGGTTTTATAAGATCATTCTCAAAGTTAGCCTTAGTCTGAAATATTACTACCAAATATCCTTCTGATAAAAACAAGAGAGAGTGACTGATATAAAAAAAGGAAATATAAATAAGTGGGAATAACCAGAGGCCAAAATAATAAGTCATGGAAACAGCAATATGTATATTTCTCTGAAAACTAATCCTTTTCAAATGATAATTTTTATATTAACTTTGTACCATATCTTCTCAATAATGCATATGCCAAGTCTGTAATAACACTAAATGATAATCTAAAAATAATTTTTTTAAATCCTCAAGGATATTTTCCCATTGATTTTTGAGAGGGTGGAAGGGAGGGAGGAGGGCGGGGGGTGAGAGAGACATATTGATTGGTTGACTCCTGCACATGCCCCAACCCAGACTGGGCCAGGGATCGAACCTGCAACAGAGGTACATGCCTTTGACTGGGAATCAACCCAGGACTCTTCAGTCTGCAGGCCGAAGCTCTTGTCACTGAGCCAAACTGGCTAGGGCTAAAATACTTTTTTATAGCATACTGATTAGACTACATAATGTCGTACAAATCAAAAAACCTTTTTAAACGAACTGCTATACATACTTGATGTTGTTGTCAAGAAAGAACAACATTAAGATTCCTTCTCCCCATTAAGATTGGAACAGAGAACCTCTGGGATATAATTAATAGTTTGTCAGTGCAAAACAATCATCCTAGTAGTTATTTATGTCTTGCAGGATGGCTTTAGTGTACTCTGGGCTTTCTTATTCCAGTAGATAAACATCCAGCAATGAGAATTCAAGATTCAATACAAACTGACCTTCAACCAATCAGCCATGACAATAACAGAAGGATCTGTGATTGAACTGAGTAACTCCTTTGTGGCTCTTTTCTTTTCTTCTCGGTAATTTTTCTTTTGCACCTATTTTACAGAAACAATAGCAAAATTAAAAATTCATTAGAAATGGGCTATTTTCAAAATTTTTAGTTCTATAGAATCTAGAGTATAAAAGTCTAACCCTCTTTTAGAATTCTAGCGCCTTAGGATAAAAGAACTATTTTTTCAGTGTTTTTGTTGTTGTTGTTTTGTTTTTAAGAACTGGTAGAATTTTTAGAGAAGTGAATCTAACTTTTTCTGATCACTAGTTCAGTTCTCTGTATCTTTTAAAATAATTCTACCTTCTTAAAACTACACAATACATAAATACAATTTCCTGGTAAAAAATTTAAAACAACACAAATAAAGCTAAAAAGCCATCTTTCGTATACCCTATCCTATTCTAATCCACAGAATTGACCACTGTTAACCATTTTGAAAACACTATCCTTTTAGCCCTTTTCTATGTATAGATCCTATCAAATATACAACTTTCGTGTTTGAATTTTTAAACACATCAAGAAGTTTTTCTCCAATTCATTATTTTTTGGAGCAGTTCCATGTCTCATTCATTCATTCATTCATTCATTCATTCACTCATTCAGTTATTCTCACCCAAGGATGTTTTTCCATTGATTTTTAGAGAGTGGAAGGGAGAGGGAGAGACAGAGACTGAGAAACATTGATGTGAAAGAGACATATAGCTGGTTGCCTCCCACACATGCCCTGACCAGCACTATGGATTGAGCATGCAACCAAGGTATGTGCCCTTGACCGGAATTGAACCCGAGATCCTTCAGTCCATGGGCTGACGCTCTAGCTCAGATGTGGGCAAACTACAGCCCGCGCGCGGGCCGGATCCGGCCTGCTTGAAATGAATAAAACTAAAAAAAAAGGCCGTACCCTTTTATGCAATGATGTTTACTTTGAATTTATATTAGTTCACACAAACACTCCATCCATGCTTTTGTTCCGGCCCTCCGGTCCAGTTTAAGAACCCATTGTGGCCCTCGAGTCAAAAAGTTTGCCCACCCCTGCCTAGCCAAACCGGCTAGGGCTCCACCTCATTTTTTCACTGCTACATAGAATTCCTAGTATAAATAATAAGAGCGAACATTTACTGGGTATGTTCTGTGTGCCAGTCACAGTTCTAAGCACTTTACATGTTTAACTTCATTTAATCTATACAATCACCTTGGGAAGTAGGACTATTAGTACCCTAATTCTACAAAAGATAAAACTGAGGCACAGAGAGTAACTTGCCCAGGATCACACAGCTAGTAAGTAACAGAAGCAGGATCCAAACAGAGGCAGACTGTCTCTAAAAGACATGCTCTTAATCGCCATGCCATATTGCTTCTAAAATTTTTCTTAATATATTCTAATACTCATGGAAATCTTCTCTGTTAGCAGTTTTTTCACATTATGAACAATGCTCCAACGGTTTACAACTGACAATTTTGCTCTTTCCTGATACTAATATGTAAAATATAAGTAACTAAGCCAGTTCTGAGATAATTTGGGAAAGTAGCAGTGAATTAATCTAGCCTTATTGCTTTGTTATTATTACATAGATGGGAGAATGGTGAAACATGTCAGTGATATGAATATTTTTTTTAACTATAACACAAAATCTTCCTAGTCTTACTGCATACAAATAACAAAATTTTAATAATTCTACAGCCAAAAAATTATAGACTTTTGGTCTTTATTACAATGCACACATGAATTAAGAGTAGATTTAATATGAAATTATAAGTGCAAATAAATACAAAATCAAATATGGGGGGTGGGGGAGAGGTACGAGACTACACAGGGATCAGTCAATTGGAAAGGATGTGTTCCTTAGGCTTCAGGATCTGTGGTGATCTGGAAGGCAGGCCCCATAATGCACATTTCCCTGCACGCCCCCCACTGGGGATGGAGCCCGCAACCCAGGCCTGTGCTCTTGACTGGGAATCAAACCGTGACCTCCAGGTTCCTAGGTCGACACTCAACCACTGAGCTGCGCCAGCCAGGCCATATTGGACATTTCTTAAGAGAAGCTGGAAATCTGAACTTGCAATTGTTGAATTTTTTAAACACCGTGTAGGTCAAATAAAATACAGCAGGTCCTCAAATAACATCATTTTGTTCACCATTACTTCATTGTAACGGTGATTAGATGCTACGGAAACTTTACTCCTTTGTATCAATTAGCCGATGGTAAAATTGGTTTTGTTATCATTTCACCTCAGTTCTAAGAATCAACTGACAATGTGAAATGAGGACGTCTGTATATTTACCCAATGCCCAGATTCAGTCCATGCATGACCCAGCAGTTAGAAAACTTGAATTTCAAAGGGCACAGTGATGTGCCTGACTGAGGACAGCTCTGCAAAGACACCTAGTCCTCCACCCATGCAGTGGCCAAGTGAGGCCTGAAACTGCTCTGGGAGAGTCATTATGCAGCCTTTTCAGTTGTCTCCAGAATGTCATACAAATATTGACATTTTTAATGTGTGCCTCTCTGGATTTTTTTTCTTCTTTCAGGAAGACACTTTTACTTCTTTATCTTATTAGCCTACTTTCAAAAGCACATGCAAAGCATAATGTTAGTTATGAAATGACTGTGGAAACTAACCTTGAGAGATTCTTTTTTTGTGAGCTTGCTTGAAGCTGTACTGTCCTTCTCCGAGCCATTATAAAGTTTAGATTCAGACTAAAATCACATAGAAATTAACAACAACAAAAAATTAAAACCTTTATTTATCCTAAACATATGGCATAAAAATATTAATGTTCTAGCTATGCTTGTGACATTTTTCCCATTTATTTCTGTGATTTCCGCAAATGTTCATTTTCAAAGACTGATTCTCCATGTAGTATAGTATTCGAATTTAAAAACTAATCTACATTAGGGGAATAAAATATAATAAAGAAACAAAAATAGTACTATGCTAAACACTCTATGTGCACTACCTCATTTAATCCTCAAGGCAACCCCATGAGACAGTAGTATCTCCTTTTGCTAATAAGGAAATTAAGACCAAGAGATTAAATAACTAACTTCCCTCAAGTCACACACAGCTAGTAAGTAGATAAACTGGGATTTGTATTCTGGTTTGGCTAATTTCCGGTCTCATGCTCTTAGCCATCTCACTATATTGATTTCTCACCTTTTAAAACTGTTTATACATAATCTGACTCAGACTAAAATTTAATACTTATCTTCAAGAACAATAGGAAATCTGTTTCCTACACATAACAAGATCTAGCTTGGTAATTCCTAAAAGATTCCAGTATATAAGGGACCAACAGGCCAGAAGGGTATCATACAAGCTTGATAAATTAGAACACATATATTTCAAAAAATCCTTGCCATATTGTATAGCTACTTCTGAAAAAAAAAAAAAAAAAAGATCCAGTGACCAAGAGGTCTGCAGTCTTTTTAAATACATCACTAAGTTTTCAGAATGAATAGGTTACCTTTTAAATACCAAAAATATTTTTTGTTGGAAATAGCTTACTAAGTTTTCCTTCTTTTAAAATCTTATTGACCACTATATTTTTTGGTTGGTTTTGTTAATTGTCAAATTAACAAAAGGAAGTATTCCTATAGCAGCCATACCAGAAACAATAACTCAAGGATATTTTTCCCATTAGTTTTTAATTTTTTTTTTCTTTATTGATTAAGGTATTACATATGTGTCTTTATCCCATTGCCCACCCCGAGAAACATTGTGAGAGAGACACACCCACTGGTTGCCTCCTGCATACACTCCATACTGGGGCAGGGATCCAGCTTGCAACCCAGGTAAGTGCCCTTGACTGAGAATTAAAACCGAGACCCTTCTGTGCTCAGGCCAAAGCTCTAAGCACTAAGCCACACCAGCCAGGGCACTGACCATTATCTTAACCATGAGAATCAAGATTTAAACTAGCTTTATTTACTCTAAAGCAATGCTGTCCAGTAGAGCTTTCTGAATGACAGAAATGTGAAATGTTCCATATCTCAGTTGTCCAATATGGTAGCTGCTAGTCAAATGTGGCTATTAAGCATTTGAGATGAGACTGATATAACTGAGAAACGGAATTGCTAATTTCATTTCATTTTAATTACTTTAAATTTAAAGAATCATGTATGACTAGGTGCTACTGTACTCAAAGAGCAGTTTCAAAGCATACTGTTTCACTAAGGTATGTGAACTTTCTTTTTAGGTTCCCTGCTCCCCCCTCCCCTATTTATAGACTACATATAGGGGGCTGTGTAGGTGTGGGGTTTAAGTGTTTAGGCTTCTGAGTAGGAAGGAATACATTATACCATGTACTCACCAATTCTGGTATTAAGATTTGAAAGTAGGTTTTTAAAATCCTATAAATTGCATTGTATTTCTAGCCATGGCAGACCCAAGATAATCACTTTCTCTTTAATTTTCTTTAAGTATATTTTATATAAAATAATCAAGGCATTTCTCATGTATATGTTACCTACATATAAAGCACTATTAAACTTCCATCATAAGTACTTTTACACATATGATAGATGGACCTTTATGTAACGAATACTTGAAGAGTTAAGCACAAATAAAATTTGTGTAAAATTATACATTAAAACATATGTAATCTTCTCAACCACTCCCAAGAACAGGAACAAAAAAATGTAAAGTGTTTTAAACCAAAGTCATTTGCTGAGAATAGCAGAGAATTTACTAGCTTAAGAAATAGGCTTTCTTACTTCACATCTTCAAAGTTTGATTCCACAAACATAAGTTTCTCCTGCTATTATTAAACCTGACCAGAAGTAATAGTCAAAAGTCAAATCCCTTGACATATTATGAAAATCTAGTAAATTACAAACCCATAGGAAAACCAAGGCATCATATAGTGCTTCTCAATTTATTTCTCAAACATGTACTTTATATATAGGTATTTTGGTTTGAGAAAAACTAACTCAGGAAACTATGTCTTATTCTAAGAAAATGTCTTTCAATTGCAAGCAATTACTGAAGATCTTTGGACTTACGTAAAATGTACACATTTGGATGGTCATTCAAATGAACCCCAAACACTTAATTTTAAAAAAAAAAATAAATAAACCCTGAGAATTTCTCCAGATGGAACTATCAGTTTTCAGTTTGAGAAGTACTGCTGTAGCAGCCATACCAGAAACAATAACTCCAGGGAGGATACTGGTTATCTAAAGGCCAAATTTGCAAGTGAACACCAGCCCCAGTGAAATGTTCCTTTTTTCACCATATCATCCATGGCTTAGATCAGTGATGGCGAACCTTTTGAGCTCGGCGTGTCAGCATTTTGAAAAACCCTAACTTAACTCTGGTGCCATATCACATATAGAAATTTTTTGATATTTGCAACCATAGTAAAACAAAGATTTATATTTTTGATATTTATTTTATATATTTAAATGCAATTTAACAAAGAAAAATCAATCAAAAAAATGAGTTTGCATGTCACCTCTGACACGCGTGTCATAGGTTCGCCATCACGGGCTTAGATATACCACATAAGAACATCTCACCAAGATCTGATAGGATTACAGTATTAATTTCCTCATCTTAAATGTTAGAAAAATGTTGTACTCATATATTTGGGGACAACAATACGCTTACCTTGCTCTTTGACATAGAAAGTGAAGAGTCATCTCTATTTTGAGAAATGTCTTCCCTTCCTCTTTCAAAACCTTTAAAAACATTGTGATTACATCAGTATCACTACTTTTGAGCACATGTAGGCGCTAAAAGCAAATGCAAATAAGTCATTCAATTTCAAATATCTATTATGTTTTATGTACATTAAGCCTAGACTGAACATACAGTTTTAAACTACTGTAAGTTTAAAGGTTTCTAGTATAATAATTCTCTAGAATAAATTAAGGCTTCCAGAAGTAATGAAATCTTTCCTTGAACGAACCAACATCAAGCTACATACCACTTTTCTCTGCTCCTAGAGCACTCTGGATGAATTCAGACTTCATGGTGCTTTTGTTCTCCTAGTGAACTGTTTCTTTACAAAAGATTCCTGATAAACCAATCTAACATACTTTTCATACCTCTTGCCAAACTAGAAAACAATTCCAGAATTAGTGATTAAAGATGACCAGGGCAATAAATCTGGACTGAGGAACAGACTTAAATCTAACAATGTGCTTATTGTGAGAATTAAATGAAACTGCACAGAAAGCATTTAGCATAGTATTCTGCACCATAGTATACATTCAGTTAATACTGACCCTTGTATCACTGTCACTATTGCTGTACACACTGTAAAAGGATGAATCTAAAATACATGAGTGTACTGGGATAAACATGTACACATCTCTGCAACCATGTAACACTATGCCAAAAGCAGTTATAATAATGTTATAAGGGTGTAATTAGAGAAATGTTAATTCTGAGATTTATATGGCAGACATGAAAGAGCAGTACTCATTTTAATGTTCTTTCTATTTTTGAGGGCAAGTAATATTAACTCTTCCCTAAAGCTATTTGTTCTGAGTCCAATAAAAACCTATATTAAAAATATACATATATGTATATATGTATACATACGTATATACATACATATACATATACTTATGTACATATATATACTAGAGGCCCAGTGCATCAAATTCATGCACTTGGAGTGGGGGGGGGGGGCCCTCAGCCTGGCCTGTGCCCTCACACAGTCTGGGAGCCCTCAGGGGATATCTGGCTGATGGCTTAGGCAGTCAGACATCCTTAGCGCTGCAGCAGAGGCAGGAGAGGCTCCCACCACCACCACTGCACCCATCAGCCGTGAGCCCAGCTTCTGGCTGAGTGGTGCTCCCCCTGTGGGAGCTCAGTGACCACCAGGGGGCAGCTCCTGCATTGAGCATCTGACCCCTGGTGGTCAGTGCGTGTCATAGTGACTGGTCGTTCTGCCATTTGGTCAATTTGCATATTAGCCTTTTATTATATAGGATATAATTATTCATAGCCCAGGACTTAAAAATCATTTCTAGCATAGCAAAAATACCATTTATTCTATGTTTGGTTTGTATCAGCTAAGAACAAATCCATTCCATTTTCCTAATTCAG